>NC_084744.1:52576610-52661610 GCF_033978785.1 Entelurus aequoreus
GTTGCGCCTTCCCGAAGACATCATCTTCATCTTCATCTTCATCTTCACCATCTTCATCCTCGCCGCTAGTCCCGCACGCCCAGCACTTTGGTCTTCTTCCGGGACGAGAGCGGACATTAGCGGACGTCATTCTTGCCCTACTTTGTTGACTTTGGATGCCGTACTTGTCGTGATTGGGCGGAAAGTTCGAAGGTAAAAAGTTAGTAGTGAGTGAGTGAGTGAGTGGGTGAGTGAGTGAGTGAGTGAGTGAGTGAGTGAGTGAGTGAGTGGCCATGCCGCAACATGGAGGAGACGACCTGGGCGCCACGGACGAGATGATTGCCTTCAAAGACGAAGGTGACCAGGAGGAGAAGATCCAGCAAAGTTCCTTCACGGAAAGAGACTTGGCGGACCTCAAGTCTTCTCTGGTCAACGAGTCGGAAACTCACCAGAACCACAACCAGAACCAGAACCGTGCTGTCGCTGCTGCTAGCTCCTCGGTATGTTTATTATTATTAGCCAAAACTCTTTCGTCTTTTTGTGAGCATAACACATATAAAAGATTTGGTGTAATAGTTAGCTTCAAAAATATTCTTTTTTCCTCTTTCTTTTTAAAGTTTGGTGTCAAATAATTGTGTTTACCTTTCCAAAACAAACTTTCTGTTTAGTGAGATTAAAACATTTAAAGTTTAATGTAGTATAATTGTATTTACCTTTAAAAACATTGTGTCTTTCTTTTAAAGTTTGATGTAAAAGTGAAATATTTGAAAATTAATGTAATATAATTGTATATTTACCTTAAAAAACATTCTGTTTTTCTTCTAGTGAAACATTTAAAAAATAATGTAATATAATTGTATTCACCATTAAAAAATATATATTTTTCTTCAAGTGAAATATTTAGAAAATAATGTAAAATATATGTGTTTACCTTTAAAAATATTCTGTTTTTCTTCAAGTGAAACATTTTAATGTAAAATTATTGTATTTACCTTTAAAAACATTCCCTTTTTCTTCTAGTGAAACATTTAAAAATTAATGTAATATAATTGTGTTAACCTTTAAAAACATTTTGTCTTTCTTCTAGCACACCATTTAAAGTTTGATGTAAAATATAAGTATTTACCTTTAAAACCATTCTCTTTTTCTTCAAGACAAATATTTAAAAAAATAATGTAAAATATATTTATTCACCTTTAAAAACATTCTGTTTTTCTTCTAGTGAAACATTTAAAAAATAATGTAATATAATTGTATTTACCTTTAAAAACTGTGTCTTTCTTCCAGTACACCATTTAAAGTTTGATGTAAAAGTGAAATATTAAAAAATAATGTAAAATATATGTATTTACCTTTAAAAATATTCTGTTTTTCTTCAAGTGAAACATTTAAAGTTTAATGTAAAATTATTGTATTTACCTTTAAAAACATTCTCTTTTTCTTCTAGTGAAACATTTAAAAATTAATGTAATATAATTGTGTTTACCTTTAAAAACATTTTGTCTTTCTTCTAGCACACCATTTAAAGTTTGATGTAAAATATAAGTATTTACCTTTAAAACCATTCTCTTTTTCTTCAAGAGAAATATTTAAAAAAATAATGTAAAATATATTTATTCACCTTTAAAAACATTCTGTTTTTCTTCTAGTGAAACATTTAAAAAATAATGTAATATAATTGTATTTACCTTTAAAAACTGTGTCTTTCTTCTAGTACACCATTTAAAGTTTGATGTGAAAGTGAAATATTAAAAAATAATGTAAAATATATGTATTTACCTTTAAAAATATTCTGTTTTTCTTCAAGTGAAACATTTAAAGTTTAATGTAAAATTATTGTATTTACCTTTAAAAACATTCTCTTTTTCTTCTAGTGAAACATTTAAAAATTAATGTAATATAATTGTGTTTACCTTTAAAAACATTTTGTCTTTCTTCTAGCACACCATTTAAAGTTTCATGTAAAATATAAGTATTTACATTTAAAACCATTCTCTTTTTCTTCAAGAGAAATATTAAAAAAAATAATGTAAAATATATTTATTCACCTTTAAAAACATTCTGTTTTTCTTCTAGTGAAACATTTAAAAAATAATGTAATATAATTGTATTTACCTTTAAAAACTGTGTCTTTCTTCTAGTACACCATTTAAAGTTTGATGTGAAAGTGAAATATTAAAAAATAATGTAAAATATATGTATTTACCTTTAAAAATATTCTGTTTTTCTTCAAGTGAAACATTTAAAGTTTAATGTAAAATTATTGTATTTACCTTTAAAAACATTCTCTTTTTCTTCTAGTGAAACATTTAAAAATTAATGTAATATAATTGTGTTTACCTTTAAAAACATTTTGTCTTTCTTCTAGCACACCATTTAAAGTTTCATGTAAAATATAAGTATTTACATTTAAAAACATTCTCTTTTTCTTCAAGTGAAATATTTTTTTTTTAAAAAGGAAAATATATGTATTTACCTTTAAAAACAATCTGTTTTTCTTCTAGTGAAACATTTAAAAATTAATGTAATATAATTGTGTTTCCTTTAAAAACATGTTGTATTTCTTCTAGTACACCATTTAAAGTTTGATGTAAAATATAAGTATTTACCTTTACAAACATTCTGTTTTTCTTCAAGTAAAACATTTAAAGTTTAATGTAAAATAATTGTATTTACTTTTGAAAATATTCTGTTGTTCTTCTAGTAAACATTAAAAATTAATGTAAAATAATGGTGTTTACCTTTAAAAACCTGTTGTCTTTCTTCTTGTACACCTTTTAAAGGTTGATGTAAATATGTGTATTTACCTTTAAAAACATTCTGTTTTTCTTCAAGTAAAACATTTAAAGTTTAATGTGAAATTATTGTATTTACCTTTAAAAAAATTCTCTTTTTCTTCTAGTGAAACATTTAAAATTAATTGTAATATAATTGTGTGTACCTTTAAAAACATGTTGTATTTCTTCTAATACACCATTTAAAGTTTGATGTAAAATATAATGTATGTATTTACCTTTAAAAAACATTCTGCTTTTCTTCTAGTGAAACATAAAAAAATGTATGTAATATAATTGTATTTACCTTTAAACACATTTTGTCTTTCTTCTAGTACACCATTTAAAGTTTGATGTCAAATATATGTATTTACTTTTATAACATCCTGTTTTTCTTCTAGTGAAATATTTAAAATAAATGTATTTACCTTTGAAAATATTCTCTCTTTCTCCAGGCTGTCCGGCAAAGACAACAAGCTGAGCACAGAAACTTCCCCAACAAACATCTCGACAACGGTAAGAACATACTAAATTAACATTTATATTACAAATGAAATCATACAAAAGTGTACTAAATAACATATATGTTACTATTAACATAAAAAAATTATCAAATATTTATTAGGTGTACAAAATTAACATTTAGATTACTTTTAACATCATTCAAACTATCAAATATGTATTAGGTGTACTAAATTAACAGTTATGTTACTATTAACATCCTACAAACTATCAAATATTTATTGGGTGTATTAAATTAACATTTATGTTACTTATGACATCATACAAAAGTGTAATAAATATACATTTATGTTATTATCAACATCATAAAATATTTTTCTAATTACATCAAAACACACTTTATGTCACTATTAACATCATACAAACTTTTAAATATTAATCACGTGTAGTAAATTAACATTTATGTTACTATTAACATCATACAAACGATCAAATATCTATTAAGTGTAGTAAATTAACATTTATGTTACTATTAACATCGTACAAACGATCAAATATCTATTAGGTGTACTAAATTTACATTCATGCTACTATTAACATCATACAAACTATCAAATATTTATTAGGTGTACTAAATTAACATTTATATTACTAATGACATCATACAAAAGTGTACTAAATTAACATTTATGTTACTATTAACATCATAAAACCTATCAAATATGTATAAGTGTACTAAATTTACATTTATGTTACTATTAACATCATATAAACTATCAAATATTTATTAGATGTACTAACTTAACATTTATATTACTAATGACATCATACAAAAGTGTAATAAATATACATTTATGTTTTTATCAACATCATAAAATCCTACAGCGTGTCAACAGATTTAAGAAAAATAAACAAAAGCAAGAAAAAGTTCTGATTTAATCTATTACAGATTTGAGCTTGTTGTGTCATTTTGCATGCAGTTTATTGATTATGATAAATATTTCCTGTTGATAAAACATATTGGAAAGAACGGCATTTCAAATTGTTTGCATGATGGGCCATGGTTGTTTTTTCTAACGCTTGCTTTATTTATTTCTGACACATACAGTCCAGAAATAGAATTAAACCCATGCCAAATGTTCTTTTTGTAACCCACAAAAAAAATCACATATAGAATTTTAAAAAATAAACTACAAAAAAAATGTATAGGAACAAATAAGTACAGGTAAATATTGACATTAAGCCACAGACTACTGCACTCCGGAGAGTCCCCAACGCAGCAATACACAAAGCAGACAAAAGGCTCATCAATTATCTACCTTTTAATTACTTTTCAATCTGGGTTAAATTTGAGATCAGTCTCTATTACATGTTTTAGGAAACCACCCCATACTTCCTGAAACTTCACAGAACAGCCGTTCAATGTCAGCTTAATCTTCTCTAGTTTGTATAAATCTACTTTTTTAAATCAATTTGGGGTTTTGTTTATGTTTTGTTGTCCTTAAAAAAGTACCAGTATGTTACATACTGTCCATCATTTATTAAAGTTCCTCCTATTTAATTCAATTTAAGGATTTGTTTATGTTTAGTTGTCCTTAAAAAAAGTGCTAGCATGTTACATACTGTCCAGCATTTATTAAAGTTCCTCCTATTTTAATCAATTTAAGGATTTGCTTGTTTTATTGTCCTTAAAAAGTGCTAATATGTTACAAACTGTCCATCATTTATCAAATTTCCTCCTATTTTATTCAATTTAAGGATTTGTTTATGTTTTATATCCTTAAAAAATGTCTAGTATGTTACATACTGTCCATTTTTATTAAAGTGCCTCCTATTTAATTCATTTAAGGATTTGTTTATGTTTTATTGTCCTTAAAAAGTACTAGTATGTCACATACTGCCCATCATTTATTAAAGTTCCTCCTATTTTTTTCAATTTAAGGATTTGTTTATGTTTTATTGTCCTTAAAAAAGTGCTAGTATGTTACGTACTGTCCATCATGTATTAAAGTTCCTCCTATTTTATTCAATTAAGGATTTGTTTATGTTTTGTTGTGCTTAAAAAGTACAAGTATGTTACATACTGTCCATCATTTATCAAATGTCCTCCTATTTTAATCAATTTAAGGATTTGTTTATGTTTTATTGTCCTTAAAAAGTACTGGTATGTTATATACTGTCCATCATGTATTAAAGTTCCTCCTATTTTAAACAATTTAGGGATTTGTTTGTTTTATTGTCCTTAAAAAAGTGCTAGTATGTTACATACTGTCCATCATTTATCAAAGTGCCTCGTATTTTATTCAATTTAAGGATTTCTTTATGTTTTATATCCTTAAAAAGTGCTAGTATGTTACATACTGTCCATTTTTATTAAAGTGCCTCCTATTTAATTCAATTTAAGGATTTGTTTATGTTTTATTGTCCTTAAAAAGTACTAGTATGTCGACATGTCCATCATTTATTAAAGTTCCTCCTATTTTATTCAATTTAAGGATTTGTTTATGTTTTATTGTCCTTAAAAGTACTACCGTAATTTCCGGACTATAAGCCGCTACTTTTTCCCCTCGTTCTGGTCCCTGCGGCTTATACAAGGGTGCAGCTTATTTACGGCCTGTTCTTCTCCGACACAGACGAAGAGGATTTCGGTGGTTTTAGTACGCAGGAGGAAGACGATGACACAATGATTAAAGACTGACTTTTCATATACCGGTAGGCTGGTTATTTTGATAACGTACAGGCGAGCACTTTGTATTACTTTGCACCGTTGTATTATTTGTACTCTGCACGAATGCTGTTCGCCATGTCAAAGATGTGAAAGTTTGATTGAATGATTGAAAGATTTATTGTTAATAAATGGGACGCTTTGCGTTCCCAAACCAGTCATTTCTGTCCCGACAATCCCCTCCGTAGTAGCAGGAAACCCTATATACTACGGTAATTACACATCAAAACCCTGCGGCTTATAGTCGGGTGCGGCTTATATATGGAGCAATCTGTATTTTCCCCCTAAATTTAGCTGGTGCGGCTTATAGTCAGGTGCGGCTTATAGTCCGGAAATTACGGTAGTATGTTACATACTGTCCATAATTTATTAAAGTGCCTCCTATTTTATTCAATTTAAGGTTTTGTTGATGTTTCATTGTCCTTAAAAAGTACTAGTATGTTTTATACTGTCCATTTTTATTAAAGTGCCTCATATTTGAATCAATTTAAGGATTTGTTTATGTTTTATTCACCATAAAAAAGTACTACAGTTGTATGCTACATATTGTTCAGCATTTATTAAAGTGCCTCATATTTCAGCATATTTCAGCATTTCATGTCAGAGAGGCTACAGTAGTACAAACAATCGCTCCGCACGGTCGGTGTAACGGAGTAATTAACACTTAAGTTTAAAGACGAGGCGCCATCGCTTGTAACGCTTTTGTCCAGCCAGTATCATTGTGGAAGATCTAACACGCCGTAACTACAGTAAAAACACTTTTGTAAACGCTTTAGTTTTGTCTGGGGATTGGCTCGCTGCCTGTTTTGCTGTCATCTTGCTGGATTCAAGTGTTAGCCTGCTAACTCTTATAGTCATATCTCAATTATTATGCAGCGAGGGTAGTCAATTGGCGGCACAGGGGCCTAATCCTGGTTAAGTTCCAAATTTAGGAGACAAACATTTTAGCAGCAAATTGCTAAAAAAAACACCAAAGTGCTCCTGTTTTATCAAAGAACTTGGACCACTGTAAACAAATGGGCAGATCCTTGCATCAACATTTTAGCCTTGCTAGCAAACATGGATCACTGGGGTCCAAACCTGTGATTTACATAACCGAGGCGTTCCTCAAGGCACCCCTTTAAGTCCTCTTCTTTTTGGCAGTTAAATATTTGTTTCATAATGTGATTTATGTAACTAAGGTGTTGCCATAGCTTGTTTACTTCACATTGCAGTCAGTGTGTTCAAGCATGTGTTCAACTGCTTTAGTTAAATGATAAATGGGTTATACTTGTATAGTGCTTTTCTACCTTCAAGGTACTCAAAGCGCTTTGACAGTATTTCCACATTCACCCATTCACACACACATTCACACACTGATGCGGGAGCTGCCATGCAAGGCGCTAACCAGCAGCCATCAGGAGCAAGGGTGAAGTGTCTTGCTCAAGGACACAACGGACGTGACTAGGATGGTAGAAGGTGGGGATTGAACCCCAGTAACCAGCAACCCTCCGATTGCTGGCCCGGCCACTCTACCAACTTCGCCACGCCGTCCCTATTTGTAGTTATACCAGTGGCGTTCCTCAAGGTTCCATCTTAGGTCCTCTCTTTTTCATCATTTGGCCTATTCAACTGGTGGACCGTGAGATGATTTTTGACTATAGCTTTTAGCAGAACGTCCTTAAAAACTGCAGATCAATCCTGTAACTCTGACTAAATAAATAGACCAAAATCAAATGTCTAATGTAGAAGATGCTCGTTCTCCGGAATGTTATATACGCTGGATTTCTGGAAATGTGGACCCAAAACCATTGCGTTGAATATTCCTTCAATACATGTATAGATATCATATCTGCTCTGCTGACACACACACACACACACACACACACACACACACACACACACACACACACACACACACACACCTCTCTCCACCCAAAGGACACACCCGTGGTAAAACAGTGTGGAGTCCAGGTGTGTCCAAACATTTTGACTTGGGGGCCGCATTGGGCTAAAATATTTGGCCGGGAGACGAAAGCCTACTGCATGCAAAATAATACTATATATAGCCTACACATATATATATATATATATATATATATATATGTATATATATATATATATATATATTAGGGCTGCAACAACTATCGATTAAAATCGATTATAAAAATAGTTGCCGATTAATTTAGTCATCGATTCGCTGGATCTATGCTATGCGCATGCGCAGAAGCTTTAAAAAAACAAAAAACAATAATAATAATAATAATTAAAAAAAATTTAAATAAACCTTTATTTATAAACTGCAACATGTACAAACAGCTGAGAAACAATAATCAAAATAAGTATGGTGCCAGTATGCTGTTTTTTTCCAATAAAATACTGGAAAGGATAGAAATGTAGTTTGTCTCTTTTATCCGATTATTAATCGATTAATCGAAGCAATAATCGACAGATTAATCGATTATCAAATTAATCGTTAGTTGCAGCCCTAAGATATATATATATATATATATATCTATATATATATATATATCTATATATATATATATAGATATATATATATATATATATATATATATATATATATATATATATATATATATATATATATATATATATATCTATATATATATATATAGATATATATATATATATATATATATATACACACACATGTACATATGATATATATATTTTTAATTCCAACCCACCACGCCCCCCCCCCCCCCCCCCCCCCCGGTCCGTGGAACAAATTTTCAAGCGTTGACCGGTCCGCAGCTACAAAAAGGTTGGGGACCACTGATATATAAGACCGTGTGTTGACTTTTTGTGTTGGTTGCGGGTTTTTTTGTGCCATGAGTGGAATATGGTGTTTAGATTTGGGTCATATAAGTACATGATGTGCTGGTCATTGAGCTGATTTACTCACGATGTCCATAAAATGGCGGCACATTTGCAGCAATCAGTTCGTTATCTATTTGAAATTAGTTTGGAAACACCCTTCAGGCCTAATTCCTTGTTAAACCCTACAATGTCTTATGGGCCAAATTGAAGACCTGGGCCATATTTTGGACACCCCTGGTGTAGTCATTAGATGGAACCTGTCATTTCAAGCAATAAGGCTCGAAAGTGTTTGTTTACGCTTCATGATTTGGGTGGGCACTTGTACGCTCGTGTGAAAAACAAATAACTGGGAACAGCTGTGCACAAAACGGGGGAAATTTGTCATAACTGGTTGCCATGTGCTATTATGTTTTTGACAAACACACAGAAGTGTAACCCAATGAGTCATATTGGTTTGTAATTTCTCACACCAGCTCCACCAAAGAGCCAATGTTGCATTAGGGTGCTGAGCCAAATCATCGGGAAATAGGGTACCCAGACTCACGATCACGTGTGTGCCAAACTGCAGCGAGATTGGTTTAAAAGCATACACGAAGAAAAGTGGGCGGGGCTTAGCAAGTCGTCGTCAATAAGTCGAATGATTCTAAAACTTTGATGCTTCCATATGAGGACGCCCCATTTGGTGATATGTGGTGTTTCAAGCTAACTCGCATTGTTTTCTGTTGGTCCACAGTATCAAAGCAGCAAGATGGCGGCGTGTACAAGACGTCGGGTTATCCCGGTTACCCCTTCCTGATGCTGCCCGACGCCTACCTACCCAACGGCTCAATTTCGCCATCGGTAAGTCCTCTTTAGCGCCGCCCTAGTGGCTCCCAGGAGCATTTTTAAAAAGGATTAGAAATGGAAAAAGATAGAGATGTCTGATATTTTATAGACGAGGCTCAGTGCAAGTTGTATCATAAATCATCACAACACAAGCGATATGTTTAGATTAGAGATGTCCGATAATGGCTTTTTTGCCGATATCCGATATTCCGTTATTGTCCTACTCTTAATTACAGATTCCGATATCAACCGATACCGATACATACAGTCGTGGAATTAACACATAATTATGCCTAATTTTGATGTGATGCCCCGCTGGATGCATTAAACAATGTAACAAGGTTTTCCAAAATAAATCAACTCAAAATAAATCAACTTCAAGTTATGGAATTAAGGGGGGTGTATATTGTAGCGTCCCAGAAGAGTTAAGTGCCAGGTTTAAGGGTATTTGTTCTGTTTGTGTTTGTTGTGTTACGGTGCGGATGTTCTCCCGAAATGTGTTTGTCAATATGTTCTCAGTGTGGAGCATATTTTAACAGTGTTAAGTTGTTTATACGGCTACCCTCAGTGTGACCTTATGGCTGTTGACCAAGTATGCCTTGCATTCACTTGTGTGTGTGAAAAGCCGTAGATGTTATGTGATTGGGCCGCACGCAAGGCAGTGCCTTTAAGGTTTATTGCGCTCTGTACTTCTCCCTACGTCCGTGTACCACTCCGTACAGCGGCGTTTTAAAAAGTCATACATTTTACTTTTTGAAACCGATACCGATAATTTCCGATATCACATTTTAAAGCATTTATCGGCCGATAATATGTTATCGGACATCTCTAGAAAAGATGGGGGGAAAATATTTTTGGTTTTAGTATGTTTTTTGTTTGAGGACAAACATGACACAATTGTTACAAAGCCCAACGTTTAATATGTGTGTGTGTATGCTTCACTGATGAGAGTATTGGTGAACAACGCTTTTGTCCTACTAATTTCGGCGGCTCTTGAACTCACCATAGTGTGGACTGTGACGCAACAGTTTGTTTACTTGTCAAATCTTCCACTCCTTTGTCTCATTTTGTCCACCAAAAGTTTATGCTGTGCGTGAATGCACAAAGTGCGCTTTGTTGATGTTATTGACTGTGTGGAGTGCTAATCAGGCATATTTGGTCATTGCAAGCTAACCGATGCTAACATGCTATTTAGGCTAGCTGTATGTACATATTGCATCATTATGCCTCATTTGTAGGTATATTTGAGCTCATTTAATTTCCTTTACTTCTATCCTCTTTGTATATAATTAGTTTTGCATGTCTCATGACACATTATCTGCATGTAATATTGGCTGCATTTCAGATAGTTGTATGTGTGCCATGTTGTTCCAGACCACAGCAAACATACCTAGCTTGCCAAAGATTGTAATAAATCTATTAAAATGCTGTTTCCTTTAACTTGGACACACACATCTATAACCTTTGGCCATTAAAAGCCAGTCATTTCCAGGAGTTACCTCAACTTCTGAGTAGCCTCTGATTTACTAATGCTTTGTAATGTAAAATGTTGAGAATAAATATTACATTTCAACATTTCTGTCAACGAAGATTTGCCTCAGCCTGTGACACATAGTCATTTTGATAGTAGGCTACGATAGACTTTTAATTTTTTCATTTTGTTGTTTGTATTTTTGGTCCAATATGGCTCTTTCAAAGTTTTGGGTTGCTGACCCATGCACTAACCTATTTATTATTATCCGCTTGGAATGGACTTATGCTGTCTTAAATTGAAATGGTAATAGTTTTTTGGTGACACCTATTAGTCACAATAGTTCATGAAGTCATGCTCATGACGCAGTAAGTTGAATAATGCGGACCACGTTTGTTACTGGATATTTTCTTTTGTTGGAGACTTTGTATGTGCAAGTAATATATACATATAATTATTTCACACTTGTTTATATTGACAAATGTGCTGTTTTATTCTTCAAAGATTATTATGTATGTCTAGCTTGTGTGCTACTGTTAGCTCAGCTGTTGTGCAGCTACCTTTTGTGAATTACTTTAGTAAAATAGAAGAAATTGTGTGTTCATTAGAGGGCATTAAATGTTAATTGGCTGTCCAGCTTTGCACAAATAAACACACTGCAGACTGCTTGTATCGCACATGATGTCACACACAAGTAAACACGTTGCGGGACTGCTTGTATCGCACATGATACCACACACAAGTAAACACGCTGCAGGACTGCTTGTATTGTATAGGATATCACGCACAAGTAAACAGGCTGCAGGACTGCTTGTATTGCACATGATATCACACACACCTAACCATGCTACAGGACTGCTTGTATCACACATAACATCGCACACAAGTAAACACACAGCAGGACTGCTTGTATCGCACCTGATACCACAGACAAGTAAACACGCTGCAGGACTGCTTGTAACGCACATGATATTACAAATAAGTAAATACACTGTAGGACTGCTTGAATCGCATGTTATATCACACACAAGTAAACACGCTGCAGGACTGCTTGTATCGCACATGATATCCCACACAAGTAAACACGCTGCAGGACTGCTTGTATTGCACAGGATATCACATACAAGTAAACACGTTGCAGGACTGCTTGTATCGCACCTGATATCATACACAAGTAAACACGCTGCAGGACTGCTTGTATCGCACATGATATCACAAACAAGTAAATACATTGCAGGACTGCTTGTATCGCACATTATATCACACACAAGTGAACACATTGCAGGACTGCTTGTATCGCACATGATATCACACACAAGTAAACACATTGCAGGACTGCTGTATCGCACATTATATCACACACAAGTAAACACCCTGCAGGACTGCTTGTACCGCACATGACATCACACACAAGTAAACACGCTGAAGGACTGCTTGTATCGCACATTATATCCCACACAAGTAAACACGCTGCAGGACTGCTTGTATTGCACAGGATATCACATAAAAGTAAACACGTTGCAGGACTGCTTGTGTCGCACCTGATATCATACACAAGTAAACACGCTGCAGGACTGCTTGTATTGCACATGATATCATACACAAGTAAATACACTGCAGGACTGCTTGTATCGCACATGATATCACAAACAAGTAAATACACTGCAGGACTACTTGTATCACACATGATATCACACACAAGTTAATACATTGCAGGACTGCTTGTATCGCACATGATATCACACACAAGTAAACACGCTGCAGGACTGCTTGTATCGCACATGATATCCCACACAAGTAAACACGCTGCAGGACTGCTTGTATTGCACAGGATATCACATACAAGTAAACACGTTGCAGGACTGCTTGTATCGCACCTGATATCATACACAAGTAAACACGCTGCAGGACTGCTTGTATCGCACATGATATCACAAACAAGTAAATACATTGCAGGACTGCTTGTATCGCACATTATATCACACACAAGTGAACACATTGCAGGACTGCTTGTATCGCACATGATATCACACACAAGTAAACACATTGCAGGACTGCTTGTATCGCACATTATATCACACACAAGTAAACACCCTGCAGGACTGCTTGTACCGCACATGACATCACACACAAGTAAACACGCTGAAGGACTGCTTGTATCGCACATTATATCCCACACAAGTAAACACGCTGCAGGACTGCTTGTATTGCACAGGATATCACATAAAAGTAAACACGTTGCAGGACTGCTTGTGTCGCACCTGATATCATACACAAGTAAACACGCTGCAGGACTGCTTGTATTGCACATGATATCATACACAAGTAAATACACTGCAGGACTGCTTGTATCGCACATGATATCACAAACAAGTAAATACACTGCAGGACTACTTGTATCACACATGATATCACACACAAGTTAATACATTGCAGGACTGCTTGTATCGCACATGATATCACACACAAGTAAACACGCTGCAGGACTGCTTGTGTCGCACATGATATCACACACTAGTAAACACGCTGCAGGACCTCTTGTATCACACATAATATCTCACAGAAGCAAACACGCTGCAGGACTGCACACAAGTAAACACGCTGAAGGACTGCTTGTATCGCACATGATATCCCACACAAGTAAACACATTGCAGGACTGCTTGTATCGCACATGAGATCACACACAAGTAAACACATTGCAGGACTGCTTGTATCGCACATTATATCACACACAAGTAAACACACTGCGGGACTGCTTGTATCGCACATTATATCACACACAAGTAAACACATTGCAGGACTGCTTGTATTGCACATGATATCACACACAAGTAAACACATTGCAGGACTGCTTGTATCGCACATGAGATCACACACAAGTAAACACATTGCAGGACTGCTTGTATCGCACATTATATCACACACAAGTAAACACACTGCGGGACTGCTTGTATCGCACATGATATCACACACAAGTAAACACGCTGCAGGACTGCTTGTATTGTATGGGATATCACACACAAGTAAACATGTTGCAGAACTGCTTGTAGTGCACATGATATCACGCACAAGTAAACACACTGCAGGACTGCTTGTATCACACCTGATATCACACACAAGTAAACACATTGCAGGACTGCTTGTATCGCACATTATATCACACACAAGTAAACACCCTGCAGGACTGCTTGTACCGCACATGACATCACACACAAGTAAACACGCTGAAGGACTGCTTGTATCGCACATTATATCCCACACAAGTAAACACGCTGCAGGACTGCTTGTATTGCACAGGATATCACATAAAAGTAAACACGTTGCAGGACTGCTTGTATCGCACCTGATATCATACACAAGTAAACACGCTGCAGGACTGCTTGTATTGCACATGATATCATACACAAGTAAATACACTGCAGGACTGCTTGTATCGCACATGATATCACAAACAAGTAAATACACTGCAGGACTACTTGTATCACACATGATATCACACACAAGTTAATACATTGCAGGACTGCTTGTATCGCACATGATATCACACACAAGTAAACACGCTGCAGGACTGCTTGTGTCGCACATGATATCACACACTAGTAAACACGCTGCAGGACCTCTTGTATCACACATAATATCTCACAGAAGCAAACACGCTGCAGGACTGCTTGTATTGCTCATGATACCACACGTTACATGCAAATACGTATTATTTGATACTTGTAATTTTGCTGATATCCAAATCCAATCGGGACACAAATTTACGTCTCGGTGTTGTTTTGGAATAGTGTGTGTGCAAGAAGCCTGACAGACACAAAGTAAAGTTGAAAGAGTAAAATGCCTTCAGACGAGGTTAAAGAGGACAGTTGTGGTGATGTCATTATGATCAAGAAGAGCCTGGATAATTACAACAAGATAGTGTGACCCAGCAGCTTGCTATGTAGTCTCATAAAGTCCCGCGCTGCTAATCGGTGTCAGTGACGCTTTTTTAAAAAATTGGCTTTGAAGCTTTTTTAGCATGACTTTGGTGCAAATATATGAGTTTGTGACAGCTCATGTCACATGTGTGCAGCAAAGCTGATCTCAAGGGAATCAAACGAGTCACAAAATCAGCTTTTAGGTCCCTTTTTATCCTCCTACGGTGTGTCGTGAAGCATATATAGCTCTTTCCCGATGATACTTGTAAGAAACATAGTTTACAAAAACTGGAACATAAGCACCCTAAAATAAAGGAGCTGGTCGGATCTCTCAGCTCACTACAGTCAGACACATTTATAGAACTGTCTGCATTACTTTATTTACAATAAATAAATAAATAATCAAATATTGACATTTTTTAATCGATTTTACAATCGCTCATGTCCGAATTGCAATGCATCTAAAAATGTATTATTTCCCCCACCTCTACTTAAAATTAAAGATTAAAAAAAAAATCAATGTGCAACTGGATTTTTTGGGTCAGGTCAGAGGCTTCAGGTTGTAAGCAATTGTCAACATCTTGAAATCCAGACGGATAATAAATTAACATTTAAATCATGACAGTGTTTCCCATAAACTGCCAAGATACCTGTGGCGGTGGGGGCGTGGCTATGGGCGTGGTCACCATGACATCGTCAAGTAATTTGCATAATTTACTACAATGATATGATTTTCTCTAAAAAGGCTCAAAAAATGTATACTTACTAATTAATAATAACAGTTCTGTTTTAAATGTCCATCCATCCATCCATCCATCCATTTTACAATATAATTACAACACTTTATGTACATATTTATATACAGATTTGAACAATAAGTTATTCACTGAAATATATTTATTAATTGTGGTTCTTACAAAAAATATATCTTATAAAATATAAAAGCTAAAATGTCTCTTAAAGCTCTGCCCCTTTAATTAGTGCATACTAAATAATTTAACTTTAGTCTACTACTACAACCATATTATTTACCAGCAACATAAAGTGAAACAGAGGTGTCCTGCCACAGTCAGTAACAAATAAACAGAAAACAGTAGTGGTCAAATACAAATAAGGCAACAAGAGAAGTATCCTACACTTCTCTTTTGTAAAGTAAATCTGAACAGCCTACATGGGCATCTACATCAACTATATGATTTGCCTGAGAAGCTGGACAGGACAAAAAAAAAAAAAGATTTAAAAAAAAAAAAAAAAAAAATCTATTTGTGGCGGATGTGGGAAACACTGCACGAGTTAAAAAGTTATTTGTAATAAAATTTGATTTAATCCCTCAAACTACCGTTTCATCAGACCGCAACTACCAACCCCAACACCAATGAAGTTGGCATGTAATCTAAACCAGTCTTTTTATTATGTAACACGTTCAAAACAAGGCTTGTATCGGATCTCATGTACCTAATCAAGTGGCCAAAAATCAGCTATTGCTTGAACCTCTTTTTAAGTATATACAGCCCAGTATATTTAATAAAAAACCCAAAACCAGTGAAGTTGGCACGTTGTGTAAATGGTAAATAAAAACAGAATACAATGATTTGCTAATCCTTTTCAACCTATATTCAATTAAATAAACTGCAAAGACAAGATACTTAACGTTCGAACTGGTAAACTTTGTTATTTTTTGCAAATATTAGCTCATTTGGAATTTGATGCCTGCAACATGTTTCAAAAAAGCTGGCACAAGTGGCAAAAAAGACTGAGAAAGTTGAGGAATGCTCATCAAACACTTATCTGGAACATCCCACAGGTGAACAGGCTAATTGGGAACAGGTGGGTGCCATGATTGGGTATAAAAGCAGCTTCCATGAAATGTTGAGTCATTCACAAACAAGGATGGGGCGAGGGTCACCACTTTGTGAACAAATGCGTGAGCAAATTGTCGAACAGTTTAAGAATACACTGAGTGTTTCCAGAGCGTGCAGCCTGAAATGCAGGTGTCAGGGACAGACGCGGAAGGAGATTTTTACAACAAAGTTCTAAAGCTTAGTGATATATCAGATATATCCGATTGTAGGTGGGTTTTTTTACCCTTCACGTTCATATTTCGCTGTGTTTGTTGCATTTTTGTTGCGTTTCGCTTGATTGTAAAATATGTCGTTCGAGAGGAGGTGTGACGTTCATATGTTGTCAATATTCAGTGTTTTATCGTTCATAGTTAATATCGTAAATCCCACATTCTTTATTTTCATGTACAAACCCTGTTTCCATATGAGTTGGGAAATTGTGTTAGATGTAAATATAAATGGAATACAATGATTTGCAAATCCTTTTCAACCCATATTCAATTGAATGCACTACAAAGACAAGATATTTGATGTTCGAACTCATAAACTTTATTTTTTTTTTGCAAATAATAATTAACTTAGAATTTCATGGCTGCAACACGTGCCAAAGTAGTTGGGAAAGGGCATGTTCACCACTGTGTTACAGCCGACGGCGTTTCTGGGTGTTGTTGATAAACGGTTTTCGCCTTGCATAGGAGAGTTTTAACTTGCACTTACAGATGTAGCGACCAACTGTAGTTACTGACAGTGGGTTTCTGAAGTGTTCCTGAACCCATGTGGTGATATCCTTTACACACTGATGTCGCTTGTTGATGCAGTACAGCCTGAGGGATGGAAGGTCACGGGTTTAGCTGCTTACGTGCAGTGATTTCTCCAGATTCTCGGAACCCTTTGATGATATTACGGAGCGTAGATGGTGAAATCCCTAAATTCCTTGCAATAGCTGGTTAAAAAAGTTTTTTCTTAAACTGTTCAACAATTTGCTCACACATTTGTTGACAAAGTGGTGACCCTCGCCCCATCCTTGTTTGTGAATGACTGAGCATTTCATGGAATCTACTTTTATACCCAATCATGGCACCCACCTGTTCCCAATTTGCCTGTTCACCTGTGGGATGTTCCAAATAAGTGTTTGATGAGCATTCCTCAACTTTATCAGTATTTATTGCCACCTTTCCCAACTTCTTTGTCACATGTTGCTGGCATCAAATTCTAAAGTTAATGATTATTTGCAAAAAAAAAAAGTTTATCAGTTTGAACATCAAATATGTTGTCTTTGTAGCATATTCAACTGAATATGGGTTGAAAATGATTTGCAAATCATTGTATTCCGTTTATATTTACATCTGTTAGAGTGTCCGCCCTGAGATCTGTAGGTTGGAGTTCAAATCCCAGCCGAGTCATACCAAAGACTATAAAAATGGGACCCATTACCTCCCTGCTTGGCACTCAGCATCAAGGGTTGGAATTGGGGGTTAAATCACCAAAATGATTCCCGGGCGCGGCGCCGCTGCTGCCCACTGCTCCCCAAGGGGATGGGTCAAATGCAGAGGACAAATTTCACCACACCTAGTGTGTGTGTGACAATCATTGGTACTTTAACTTTAACTTTAACTTAACACAATTTCCCAACTCATATGGAAACAGGGTTTGTACATTCTCGGTGTCTCATTCAGTAAAAAATTGAAAATTCCATTCCGTTTTGTCTGTCATAACGTTTTTAGCATTCAATCAGACATTATTGTGAGGTTTTGTATTAGTGTTCCTGAAAATCAGATATACCAGCCCCCCAGATTCTCTAAATTTGTCCCCCCGAGTCAAAATAATTGCCCAGGCCTGCTTTAAATGGTCTGAAATTCCCCTAAAGTGATCAGTTCAGGTAGCCTCAGATCCTTTTGTATGATCATGGAGCATCAAATCTGAAGGCTTTTTATTACATAGACTTGTGTCGGCTCCAGGAACCAACCAGCAAAGGATGTCCTTTGACCTTAAAATGTCGCGATTGGAGTCTCTACACATACAAGAACATAAATAAGGGGGAACCAGACCAAGAAGTGATTTATACATTCACATACAGTACAGGCCAAAAGTTTGGACACACCTTCTCCTCATTCAATGCGTTTTCTTTATTGTCATGACTATTTACATTTTAGATTGTCACTGAAGGCATCACAACTATGAATGAACACATGTGGAGTTATGTACTTAACAAAAAAAAGGTGAAATAACTGAAAACATGTTTTATATACTAGTTTCTTCAAAATAGCCACCCTTTGCTCTGTTTACTGCTTTGCACACTCTTGGCATTCTCTCGATGAGCTTCAAGAGGTAGTCACCTGAAATGGTTTTCACTTCACAGGTGTGCTTGAAGCTCATGGAGAGAAGAATGCCTAGAGTGTTCAAAGCAGTTCAAAGCAGAACAAAAGGTGGCTATTTTAAAGAAACTAGAATATTAGACTTAGAGACTTAGACTTAGACAAACTTTAATGATCCACAAGGGAAATTGTTCAACACAGTAGCTCAGTTACAATGATGGAAAGTGTAAGGATGGAAAGAACAATGCAGGTATAAATAGACTAATATAGCAATAAAAAAACCAAAAAAAAACAAAACAAAAAAAACATGTTTTCAATTATTTCACTTTTTTTTTTGTTAAGTGCATAACTCCACATGTGTTCATTCATAGTTTTGATGCCTTCAGTGACAATCTACAACAGACCTGGGCAAACTAAGGCCCGGGGGCCGCATGCGGCCCGTTAAGCTTTTCAATCTGGCCCGCCGGACATCGCCAAATCATTTTTTTTGATTTTTAAGATGGAATCTGTAGCTGCCATTATGATGTGCAGTGATATTTTCAAATGACCGTAAGTCTTGAATTATACAAAATATTTCAATGGTTGGAATCTGCGCTTTTGCATGATATTCTAGTTACTATGGTAATCTAATTAGTTACTATGGTAATCTAAGTCACAGCAGCTCAGATGAGGTACCAAGCAGTGTGGGTGGGGAGCATTTCCACAGAGTGTTTCCAGAGCTGCCAGCCTGAAATGCGGGTGACGTGGAAGGAGATTTTTACAACAAAGTTCTTAAGGTTAGGGATATATCAGATTGTAGGTGTTTTTTTGTTTTTTTTACCCTTTGCGTTCATATTTCGCTGTTTGTTGCATTTTTGTTGCGTTTCGCTTGATTGTAAAATATGTTGATCTGGGGGGAGGGGGGGTGAAGTTCATATGTTGTCAATATTCAGTGTTTTATTGTTCATAGTTAATATTTTAAATCCCACATTCTTTGTTTTCATGTACATTCTGGGTGTCTCATTCGGTAAAAAAAATTTTTAAAATTCCATTCCGTTTTTTAAGGCGGTCTGTCATAACGTTTTTTAGCATTCAATCAGACATTATTGTGAGGTTCTGTATTAGTGTTCCCAAAAATTAGATATACCGGCCCCCAGACACATTTTTTTCTCTAAATTTGGCCCCCGAGTCAAAATAATTGCCCAGGCCTGATCTACGATGTAAATAGTCATGAAAATAAAGAAAACGCATTGAATGAGAAGGTGTGTCCAAACTTTTGGCCTGTACTGTATATGTTGTCATAATGTCAGGAAGACATTTTTTTAATTCCTCCACCCAAAACTAGATCGCGAAGTTGGTCAAAATCGTTGACATCTTGTGCCCAAAACTCAACATACCGTAACTATGGCCGTCGGCTTTTGTAAATTGGGAAAACTTTTGCCTGTCAGCTTCTGGAAGAAGTTTACACGACCTTAACACTGCAGTCTTCACCTCGCCATATTCACAACTAGACTCAGGTGAGAGTGAGGTGTAAGCCTTTTGGGCTTTAACCGTTAAAAAAACAAAACACTGCAATAAAATTGGCCAAACATCTTAAAGCCAGTTTAACATTGTTGCCACCCTCTCGAACACACGCTGTAGCCCTTTTTCTTTAAGTTCGATACGTCGCATCTCCACTTCTCGCACCTCTGGGTCAAGTGGTAAGGCAGCATTGTGGGAAACTGTGCCAACAGGAGGAAGAATATTCTCCTCGGCTCGAGCAGCGTGCACTGCATGCTTAATATCCTGCTTTTTATCTTTAGAGAATGGTATTTTTTTTAGGGGGAAGCAGTAGAGAACAGAATAGCTTTAGTGCATCTAGCCAGTTTTTTAAGACTCAGGTGAGCCAAAGAGTCTACTTAATTAAGACCAAAAAACACGCAGTGTACGAAAAAGACTACAAAAATGAGTACAAACGTTGGCGGCCACATGGAGAAAAATCTACTCCCAAGTGGGCCGGACTGGTAAAATCACGGCACGATAACTTAAAAATAAAGACAACTTCAGATTGTTTTCTTTGTTTAAAAATGGAGCGAGCAAATTCTGAAAATGTACAAATCCTAATGTTGTTGTTTTTTTCTTACACTTACATGTTGCGGTTAATAGTATTCTATCTTTATTTAATATTTGTTTAAAACCTGCTCAGTGGCCTTGTGGTTAGAGTGTCCGCCCTGAGATCGATAGGTTGTGAGTTCAAGCCCCGGCCGTGTCATACCAAAGACTATAAAAATGGGACCCGTTAATTCCTGCTTGGCACTCAGCATCAAGGGTTGGAATTGGGGGTTAAATCACCAAAATGATTCCCGAGCGCTGCCACCGCTGCTGCTCACTGCTCCCCTCACCTCCCAGGAGGTGGTGAAACGCAGAGAGTAATTTCACCACACGTAGTGTGTGTGACTATCAGTGGTACTTTAACTTTTATTTGTCATTATTTATACTTTCCGAATAAATTATGTGATAATGTTCATCAGTCAACTCATCAGTGTTAATTTTCAATCTATCAAAATAAAAAAATAATATAAAAATCAATCAAATTACAGGATTTGATTTATGTAGTTTGCTCATTTTCCTCGACTAGCGCACTAACATGTGTTTTTTTTGTTTTTGTTTTTTTTACATATGTAGCATAATCTACAATGATACAAATAATTGCTATGGCGACATCTAGTGGACACATTTATAACAGCAGTTTCTTTCATTCAAAAATTTCGGCTCATTTTTATACTTAGAAACTTCATCCCACGGGCCGGATAAGACCTGCTTGCGGGCCGTACGCTTGACACCCCTGTCGTACAGTCCCAGTGCCATGGTCTAGTCGAAAAAGGGACTCGTAAAGACTGTTGCTATGGACTGGTTAGTTGTTAGTGAACAGTTTATTTAACAAAAGATAGCAAATACAAATTATATTACCGTATATTCCAGACTATAAGCCACTACTTTTTTCTATTACACTTTGAACTCTGCGGCTCATAAGATGGTGCTGCTAATATATGGATTTTTTTTGGCTGACAGCATACTACAAATAATAAAAAAGTTAAAAAAAGACAAGCAAATAGCCTGAGAAAGTGTTTGTTTTTTTTTGTTTGTGCTGTGGCGCCAACTTTTGGACAAATTTGCTCACTGCAGGTGCTGCATTATCCTTCTATTTAGTGCTTCAAACCCGGAAGTAGAATTACCGTTCAGTCTTCTAGCCATCCATAGCATTTCTACTCGTATGGATTCTTCATTCATAACTCCAAGCAACGTTTGTAGGTTTTACAGTATAACTAAAACTGTTTGTACTTACTAAACCGTCCCATGTGTGATGTCTGTAGGAATGTTTTTATGCATATGTGTACGTGCTATCGTAATGTAATGATGCTAGCCTCATTAGCACGTTTATGTGTCTGTGTTAGTATTACTAATTTACAACGGCATTCTATTTCTATAGTTTCAGTTTCACAAATTCCTCGGTAAATTCACCAAAACGTCACTGTAGACCTATTGAGTCTGTTGAGCTGATTGGAGAGCTAGATTACGCAGCTCGTGGGTCCATGATGATGACTTCTGTTTTGTTTGATCAGCCGTTTCACTGCCGTGTTACAGGCACCTTTTGGACACAATTAAGGGATGTAAATGAACATTTACAGAATCTTACTGTGTAAATATACATTTTGCAACGTCTGTATCTGCGGCTAATATATGGAAAATATTTTTTCTTCCAAAATTTTGTGGGTGCGGCTTATATCCTGGTACACTCTATAGTCCGCAAAATACGGTAGTTATAATCAATTGAAGCTTGGCATCATTGACATTTTTATTAGTAGATTGCAGAGTACAGTACATATTCCATACAATTAACCACTAAATGGTAACACCCGAATAAGTTTTTCAACTTGTTTAAGTCGGGGTCCACGTAAATCAATTCATGGTATCATCATATGAGGGTGTGCAGTCGTCAGCCGGGCTGGGGATTCGCTTAAGTTAGTGAGCGAGCGAGAGAGAGGAAGAGAGAAAGACAGAGTGCTTCTGGCTATGCCATCTCTGAGCTTTACTTCCCCGGCACCAGTCTGCTGCCCAATCACCAGCTTAAACAATGATAAGGGAGAAATAATCAGTAAAATGACTCACAGGTGGAGGCGTACGTGCGTACGTAACATGAATGGTAGGCAAAATTCCAAAAAAAGTGACGTTTTCATTAAGGGTTTAAGTAAAAGAATGTTAACACAAGTTTGGTGTACAACAGGGATACCCAAATTGACAATGTCTACTACTTATACAAAACCCAAAACCACTGAAGTTGGCATGTTGTGTAAATGGTAAATAAAAACAGAATACAATGATTTGCAAATCCTTTTCAACTTATATTCAATTGAATAAACTGCAAAGACAAGATATTTAATGTTCCAACTGAGAAACTTCAACACATGGCAAAAAAGTTGGCACAGGGGCATTTTTACCACTGTGTTACATGGCCTTTCCTTTTAACAACACTCAGTAGACGGTTGGGAACTGAGGAGACCAACTTTTGAAGCTTTTCAAGTGGAATTCTTTCCCATTCTTGCTTGATGTACAGCTTAATTTGTTCAACAGTCCGGGATCTCCTTTGTGGTATTTTAGGCTTCATATTGCGCCTCACATTTTCAAGTACCCGCACTCTTTTACTATGAAGCCTCGCTGTTGTAACACGTGGCTTGGCATTGTCTTGCTGAAATAAGCAGGGGCGTCCATAATAATGTTGCTTGGATGGCAACATATGTTGCTCCAAAACCTGTATTTACCTTTCAGCATTAATGGTGCCTTCACAGATGTGTAAATTACCCATGCCTTGGGCACTAATACACCCCATGTGGTGATATCCTTTACACACTGATGTCGGTTTTTGATGCAGCAGCGCCTGAGAGATCGAAGGTCACGGGCATTAAATGTTGGTTTTCGGCCTTGCTGCTTACGCAGTGATTTTTCCAGATTCTCTGAACCTTTTTAATGATATTACGGACCGTAGATGGTGAAATCCCTAAATTCCTTGCAATAGCTGGTTGAGAAATGTTGTTCTTAAACAGTTTGGTCACTCATTTGTTCACAAAGTGGTGACCCTCGCCCCATCCTTGTTTGTGAATGACTGAGCATTTCATGGAAGCTGCTTTTATACGCAATCATGGCACCCACCTATTTCCAATTAGCCTGTTCACCTGTGGGATGTTCCAAATAAGTGTTTGATGAGCATTCCTCAACTTTCTCAGTCTTTTATGCCACTTGTGCCAGCTTTTTTGAAACATGTTGCAGGCATCAAATTCCAAATTAGTTATTATTTGAAAAAAATAAATAATAATAATAATAAATACGTTTTCCAGTTCGAACGACCATGTTCTTCCTGCTACCCTGTGGTTTGTGTACAAAGTTACATTGCCAACTACTGGCCCGGCATGCACACTGCAGCTCAACATATCCACCAGCTCTGCTTGTTTGCGAGGACCGCTGTTGTCATGGTAACACGCTTCCAGGTGGAAATGTCCTTGCGCTGCGTCCACACAACAGTTGCTAGCAAGCTTCCCTCCTCCTCCTTGTCCAAATAGGATCAAGGGAATGTTGGCTTCCTACTTCCTCCTTTTCCCTTTTTGTTTGAGGGCGTCGAAGGCGCCAGCGGTGGTGAGTCGGTAAACAATGGCGACAATATTGTCTGTAATCCGCCCCACCCCCGCTTCATTAAGACCCAGCGGCTGTGAGGATGAGCGTCTCTGGGACCTCTGACTGGAACGATAAGGACTTCAACCAAAAGTCCTAAACAATCAGCTTTGGCCATGTATTAGTTTATACGACGATGACATGCTATTATTTCCATAATAATAATAGTAATAATAGTATTATTTGCATAATATCGCAGTGGAAACGCTTTTGTCGAAGCAAGAAACTTCTCCTTGATCTATCAGGGGTGTCAAACTCATTTTAGCTGAGGGGCCGCATGGAGGAAAATCTGTGCACACGCGGGCCGGACTATTAAAATCATGGCATTAAAACTAAAAAAATAAAGACAACTTCAGATTGTTTTCTTTGTCTTACTTTGGCCAAAAATAGAACAAACACATTCTGAAAATATTAAATAAAAATATAGAAAATATAAAAATATATGTATATATATATATATATATATATATATATATATATATATATATATATATATATATATATATATATACTGTATATATATATATATATATATATATATATATATATATATATATATATATATATATATATATATATATATATATATATATATATATATATATACATATATATATATATATTTACTGTATATATATATATATATATATATATATACATATATACATACATACATACAGGTATATATATATATATATATATATAATAGGGCTGCGACTAACAATTAATTTGATAATCGATTAATCTGTCGATTATTACTTCGATTAATCGATTAATAATCGGATAAAATAGACAAACTACATTTCTATCCTTTCCAGTATTTTATTGAAAAAAAACAGCATACTGGCACCAAACTTATTTTGATTATTGTTTCTCAGCTGTTTGTACATGTTGCAGTTTATAAATAAAGGTTTATAAAAAAAAATTTTTTTAAATTAAATAAAATTGCCTCTGCGCATGCGCATAGCATAGATCCAACGAATCGATGACTAAATTAATCGGCAACTATTTTTTATAATAGATTTTAATCGATTTAAACGATTAGTTGTTGCAGCCCTAATATATATATATATATATATATATATATATATATATATATATATATATATATATATATATATATATATATATATATATATATATATATATATATATATATATATATACAGTGGGGCAAAAAAGTATTTAGTCAGCCACCCATTGACAATCAATGGGTGGCTGACTAAATACTTTTTTGCCCCACTGTATGTATATATATATATATATTTTTTTTTTAATTTTGTATTTATTTTTTGTGCCAAAAAAATAAATAAATATATATTTTTTAACAAGAATACATTTTTTTAAATACGTTTTTAGGCCTTCTCCATGCAACCTGAATGAGCTTTTATAACCTGTAACCTGTTTTGAAAAAGTTACACAAAAAAAAAAAATATATATATATACATTGATGTATAGATATATATATTTATAATTTTTTTAAATTTTATATGTATTTTTAAATTTATTATTTGTTTTTTGTTTTTCTTGCAAATTACGAATTGATTAAGAATCAGGATGAACACTAAGAATCGGAATTCATATGTTCATCAATTTTTGTGCTCCCCCTAATTACCATACGTATCTGCATCCTGGGGTCACTCCACAAGCCACCAAGCGCGACCATAACGGGTTGTTAATCTTCACGCGTCTCATCTTCAGTTTTTCAACTTTGATCATGATTTGGAGTGCATGACGAAGTTGAAACAATAGCCTACTATCTTTGACCACATGACCATTTGTGGGCGGTATAGCTCGGTTGGTAGAGTGGCCGTGCCATCAACCTGAGGGTTGCAGGTTCGATCCCCGCTTCCGCCATCGTAGTCACTGCCGTTGTGTCCTTGGGCAAGACACTTTACCCACCTGCTCCCAGTGCCACCCACACTGGTTTAAATGTAACTTAGATATTGGGTTTTCACTATGTAAAGCGCTTTGAGTCACTAGAGAAAAGCGCTATATAAATATAATTCACTAATTCACATTTATGAACAAGTATATTGTACAACACAGCAGCCAGGTTGCCTACAGCCACACGTTAGTGTTGGTGCAGATATTGGCTTGACTGTACGAGACTCAGACGTTCATTGGAGCATAAAGAGTTGAAGGATGCCTGGTGTTGTACTTGTAGATATACTAGACAACATATTACATTTGATTGATGGATGTTGTGTTAGGACAATATTGAATGTTGTGGTTGTTTTTACGTGACACAGGTGTCGTGGTGTGTGGGCTCAGGTAGTCTGGCGATAGCCGTGTTGCTTGGAGGATGTACGTTAAAAAAGAGACACGAGTGAAAGTGTGGGGTGGGCCCGTGAGGTAAACACAGCGAGAGATAGCTGGATAAGCGTCTGACGAGATGAAGTCTGAAATGAGCGTAAAGAAGCGCCAGGATGGCTGCGCTGGGCTTTGAAGTGGCGGGTGGTCGAGGAATGCTCGTGGAAAGGAACTTGTCACTATCTGCACAAACAAAGTACTTCCAGGAATATCAAACGAAACCTAAAGAGGAGGGAAAAAAGCCCCTTTCTGATGGCCCGAGGTGTTTATACCTGTAATTATTAATCCGCTTATTCTCTTTCCGGAGGAAAGGGGGCGGAGCAGACAGGTGTTGGTGTGTGAGGAAGTGATAATTATCCATCTATTATCTACAAAACCCAAAACCAGTGAAGTTGGCACGTTGTGTAAATGGTAAATAAAAACAGAATACAATGACTTGCAAATCCTTCTTTAATTTTTATTCAATTGAATAGACTGCAAAGACAAGATATTTCATGTACGAACTGAGAAACATAATTTTTTTTTGCAAATAATCATTAACTTAGAATTTAAACACATTGCAAAAAAGTTGGCACAGGGGCATGTTTACCACTGTGTTACATGGCCTTTCCTTTTAACAACACTCAGTAAACGTTTGGGAACTGGGTAGACCAATTTTTTAAGCTTTTCAAGTTGAATTCTTTCCCATTCTTGCTTGATGTACAGCTTAAGTTGTTCAACATTCTGGGGTCTCCGTTGCCGTATTTTACACTTCATAATGTGCCACATATTTTCAATGGGAGACAGGTCTGGACTACAGGCAGGCCAGTCTAGTACCCGCACTATTTTACTACGAAGCCACGCTGTTGTAACACGTGGCTTGGCATTGTCTTGCTGAAATAAGCAAGATAATGAAATCCAGAGGCACATTCATACATTATTCGCTATTGCAAGCTGCCCTCTGATGGCAGCCACAACTGCCATGTGGCCCTCAATGAAAACCACTTTGACATCCCTGTGTTAGATGACACATTTCAGCACTTAGCAAGCGTCCAATCAAGCGTCTGCAAAGACAAGATAAGATACCCTCACTCTTTTACTATGAAGCCATGCTGTTGTAACACGTGGCTTGGCATTGTCTTGCTGAAATAAGCAGGGGCGTCCATGATAACGTTGCTTGGATGGCAACATATGTTGCTCCAAAACCTGTATATACCTTTCAGCATTAATGGTGCCTTCACAGATGTGTAAGTTACCCATGCCTTGGGCACTAATACACCTCCATACCATCACAGATGCTGGCTTTTCAACTTTGCGCCTATTACAATCCGAATGGTACTTTTCCTCCTTGTTCCGGAGGACACAACGTCCACAGTTTCCAAAAACAAATTGAAATGTGGGCTCGTCAGACCACAGAACACTTTTCCTCTTTGCATCAGTTCATCTTAGATGAGCTTGGGCCCAGCTAAGCTGGCGGCGTTTCTGGGTGTTGTTGATAAATGGCTTTGGCTTTGCATAGTGGAGTTTTAACAGATGTAGCGTCAAACTGTAGTTATTGACAGTGGTTTTCTGAAGTGTTCCTGAGCCCATGTGGTGATATCCTTTACACGCTTATGTCGCTTTTTGATGCAGTACAGCCTGAGGGATCGGAAGTATGTAATATCATCGCTTACGTATAGTGATTTCTCCAGATTCTCTGAACCTTTTGATGATAGTACGGAACGTAGATGGTGAAATCCCTAAATTGCTTGCAATAGCTGGTTGAGAAATGTTGTTCTTAAACTGTTCGAAAATTTGCTCACGCATTTGTTGACAAAGTGGTGACCCTCACCCCATCCTTTGTTGTGAATGACTGAGCATTTCATGAAAGCTGCTTTTATACCCAATCATGGCACCCACCTGTTCCCAATTAGCCAAATAAGGGTTTGATGAGCATTCCTCAACTTTCTCAGTCTTTTTTGCCACTTGTGCCAGCTTTTTTTGAAACATGTTGCAGGCATCCAATTCCAAAAGAGCTAATATTTGCAAAAAATAACAACGTTTCTATGTTTGAACATTAAATATCTTGTCTTTGCAGTCTATTCAATTGAATATAAGTTGAAAAGGATTTGCAAATCATTGTATTCTGTTTTTATTTACCATTTACACAACGTGCCAACTTCACTGGTTTTGGGTTTTGTAATAAAAAGACTGGCTTAGATTTTAATCTTATTGATACAAGTCAGTAGTGTGCAGGCAGCTGTACCTAATCAAGTGTCTGGGTGAGTGTTGTTGGCAGCTGAAAG
Organism: Entelurus aequoreus; assembly: GCF_033978785.1. Lineage (NCBI taxonomy): Eukaryota > Metazoa > Chordata > Actinopteri > Syngnathiformes > Syngnathidae > Entelurus > Entelurus aequoreus. Next base: position 52,606,003 of record NC_084744.1, read on the forward strand.
TGAAAACAAATGTGAAGAAAGAATGAAAAAGGGCATTGCGGGAAATGAGTCAAACGTTTGGGTTGCGCCGTGATGCTGACTTTTCAAGCATGTTGCACTTGGTGAACTTAAGAAGGACCGAATGGGTTCAGTTGGTTCTGTGACGGAGCTCCTAAGTCAAAATACTCTACAAACGAAACCAAATTGGTAAGCCGAGGTACTACTGCACTGGACTTCAACTTGTCTGACGCTCTGTAAGCTTTTTACAGTAAAACCACTTCAGGTGTTCTTACCTTCTGGTACCTGCTGATCTGTATTTGGGATCTTCATAAGTCCTGCAAAAAATTGCGCGCTTCCGCCTTTAGTCGATAAGCTTCTTCTTTTTCACTGTCTTCTTGTTATGGGATATTCATCCTTCGCTGTTGCCATTTCTAATATAAAGTAGTGTAAAGTTCTTACTTATATCTGTCATTAAACTTGCCATGAAAGCGCTAAAACATACCGGTGTAGTGAGTTTACATTATTCACTCAAGAAACTTTCGTTATTAGAGAGTTCCGGTCGATAGGTTTTTCACGGGACACATTTCCGGCGTTGTTATCGCACTAGTGAGCCACGGATGAGAAGATGCTGCTCAGTTATTGATTGAAGTAAAGTCTGAATGTCATTAAAACACTTAGCTCCATCTTTTGACACTTCTTCTACTCCCGTCCTTGCACGCTACACCGCTACAACAATAATGACGGGGACAAGACGCTACCGAAGGTGAGCCACGTAAATAAGACCGCCCACAAAACTGTCAGAAAGCGGTCTGTAAAACATAATCCATGCAACATTTTGACCAAAGAGCCACCATTACATGTTATGTAGACCAGTTTTTTTCAACCACTGTGCCGCGGCACACTAGTGTGCCGTGAGATACAGTCAGGTGTGCCGTGGGAGATTATCTAATTTTACCTATTTGGGGTAAAAAACATTTTTTGCAAACCAGTAATTATAGTCTGCTAATGATGTGTTGTTGTTGAGTGTCGGTGCTCGGCAGAGTAACCGTGTAATACTCTTCCATATCATTAGGTGGCAGCAGGTAGCTAACTGCTTTGTCGTGATCACAATATGCAGACGACAGCGGGAGGCAGCATGCAGGTAAAAAGGTATCTAATGCTTAAACTGAAAAATAAACAAAAGGTGAGTGCCCCTAAAAAAAGGCATTGAAGCTTAGGGAAGGCTATCCAGAACGAAACTACAACTGAACTGGCGACAAAGTGAAGAAAGACAGAATGCTGGACAACAGCAAAGACTTACAGCGTGTGGAGCATTAGGTCAGCCCAGAGCCTGGGGGTCTTCAAAACCCTCCTTAAGACCTACCTCTTCTCGCTGGCCTTTGACCCGAGCTGAGTCCGCCCACTAGGCCACCATTTCTAGTCCCCCCCCCCTCACCCATTCGCTTTAGTTGTATTTTTTCAATTTGTCGCACTTTTATTATTATTATTTTTATTCTGCAAATATTTTTTACTTTTTATTCGACCCCTTTTACCGTATTGCATTTGCACTATCTTGTTCAGCACATTCATTGTTTATTTTTTTTAACCTGTAAAGCACTTTGGTTCAATTTAAAAGTTGTTGAAAACGTGCTATATAAATAAAGTTGACTTGACTTGACCTGACTTGAGCAGACGGCGTCCACAAAGTACATCCGTACATGACATGACAATCAACGATGTCCCCACAAAGAAGGATAAAAACAACTGAAATAGTCTTGTTTGCTAAAACAAAGCAGGTGCGGGGAATAGCGCTTAAAGGAAGACATGAAACTGCTACAGGAAAATACCAACAAAACAGGAAAAGCCACCAAAATGGGAGCTCAAGACAAAAACTAAAACACGACACACAGGAAAACAGCAAAAAAGTCCAAATAAATCAGGGAGTGTTGTAACAGGTGATGACAGTACACCTACTTTGAGACAAGAGCTATAGTGCTGCATGCTTAGTTATGGTTTAAATTAATATCCGACGACTTTTTATTGTCAATATCGAGTTTCATATTTTAATGATTTCTGCTGGTGGTGTGCCTTTCAATGAAAAAAATGTGCCTCGGCTCAAAAAAGGTTGAAAAACACTGATGTAGACCACAAAGAAGTGTTTTACATTTAGAAAAAAATAATAATAATATGACTCCTTTAATGCGCCTTATAATCCGGTGCGCCTTATATATGAAAAAAAGATCGAAAATGGAGCATTCATCGGCAGTGCGCCTTATACTATGGTATTTCAACTTTTTTCCATGAAATACTCACTAAGGCTGTAAAGTGTTTTATTATTTCTTAACTTAAATACATATTACTTGATTACTAAAATAATTGATAGCTGCAGCCTAATAATTACGACAATAAGTCAAAAGTCAAGTGTATTTTTTAAACAAGATAAAACTATTTAAACAAGATAAAAATATTAATGATTGCTGCAGTATTTTGAAATATAATTGTTATGGAAAAGAAATGAAATGACAACATGATATGCAAAAACAAGTATTTGGTGTGATTTAACAAATGATCATCTAGTGGCCCTGCCCTCCACGCCCAAAACTTCATCATCACTCCAGCTTGTGTTATTAAAATAGTTTTGTTTGAAAAGAAACTCCTAGCTCTGCAGACGTGATGGAGCCGTGCGGCCACACATGGCTGTGATCACGCCCTTTCATCCTCGCATCTACGCCGCCGCCTCCCTCTTCCTCTCGGTGACACACTAACACACATCGTGCGACACAAAGACTCACACAAACACAAACCGATAATTCTGCCTTTACAAAGGCAATGATGCTCATGTTGTGGGACGCTTTATGGATATTTGTCACAGTATCACTGTGCAAGGAAAAATAATTCTTCTTTGTACCGGTAAATGCATAGTTTTATAATAGTTCATTCTTTGAGAATAATCTCATAAAAGCTAGGGGTGTCCCGAAACAACTTTTTCACTTGCACTTCAGCAAATAACAAAACAAAGGACTTGCTTATTGGCCCATACCGGCATTGATCCAATACAATATCAGCATGAATCATGCATACTTGTGTTTAAAGGCCTACTGAAACCCACTACTACGGACCACGCAGTCTGATAGTTTATATATCAATGATGAAATCTTAACATTGCAACACATGCCAATACGGCCGGGTTAACTTATAAAGTGACATTTAAAATTTCCCGGGAAATATCCGGCTGAAACGTTGCGGTATGATGACGTATGCGCGTGACGAAGTTATGGTACCCCGTAGAATCCTATACAAAAAGCTCTGTTTTCATTTCATAATTCCACAGTATTCTGGACATCTTTTGCAATTTGTTTAATGAACAATGAAGGCTGCAAAGAAGACAGTTGTAGGTGGGATCGGTGTATTAGCAGCGGACTACAGCAACACAACCAGGAGGACTTTGTTGGAGCGCTAGCCGCGCTAGCCGCGCTAGCCGCCGACCTCACCTTGACTTCCTTCGTCCTTCTGCCGATCGCTGGAACGCAGGTGAGCACAGGTGTTGATGAGCAAATGAGGGCTGGCTGGCGTAGGTGGAGAGCTAATGTTTTTAGCATAGCTCTGTGCGGTCCGGTTGCTAAGTTAGCTTCAATGGCGTCGTTAGCACAGCATTGTTAACCTTCGCCAGCCTGGAAAGCATTAACCGTGTATTTACATGTCCACGGTTTAATAGTATTGTTGATTTTCTATCTATCCTTCCAGTCAGGGGTTTATTTTTTTTGTTTCTAATGCAGTTAAAGCACGATGCTATCACGTTAGCTCGTAGCTGAAAGCATTTCGCCGATGTATTGTCGTGGAGATAAAAGGCACTGAATGTCCATTTCGCGTTCTCGACTCTCATTTTCAAGAGGATATAGTATCCGAGGTGGTTTAAAATACAAATCCGTGATCCAAAATAGAAAAAGGAGAGTGTGGAATCCAATTAGCCAGCTTGGACCTAAGTTACGGTCAGAGCGAAAAAAGATACGTCCATCACTGCCTCTCAAGTCCTTCACTGTAACGTTCCTCATCTACGAATCTTTCATCCTCGCTCAAATTAATGGGGTAATCATCACTTTCTCGGTCCGAATCTCTCTCGCTCCATTGTAAACAATGGGGAATTGTGAGGAATCCTAGCTCCTGTGACGTCACGCTACTTCCGGTACAGGCAAGGCTTTTTTTTATCAGCGAGCAAAAGTTGCGAACTTTATCGTCGATTTTCTCTACTAAATCCTTTCAGCAAAAATATGGCAATATCGCGAAATGATCAAGTATGACACATAGAATGGATCTGCTATTCCCGTTTAAATTTTAAAAAATCATTTCAGTAGGCCTTTAAGTCGTGTGGAATAATAGAAAAGGTTTGATCAGGTGAAATGAGTCAAACAGAGAACAATGGTAGCTGTGAACGATATGCTCCGACGCAGAGTGTTAAAATAAAACTGGTTTAGAGACTAGATCAGGGGTCACCAACGCGGTGCCCGCGGGCACCAGGTCGCCCGTAAGGACCAGATGAGTCGCCCGCGGGCGGGCCTGTTCTAAAAAAAAAAAAAAAAAAAAATTTTTTTTTTTTTTTTTTTAAATTAAATCTACATAGAAAAAACACAAGATACACTTTCAATCAGTGCATCAACCCAAACAACCTCCCCCATGCACACTCATCCACACCCACTCACACAAAAGGGGTTATTTCTTTCTGCTACCAATATTCTGGTTCCCACAACATAGACAACACATCTGCAAGGGACACAGTCCCTGAAGCACACGTGATTGTATAGGCTGCTGGTCCACTAACATTTTCATTAATGACTATTTTTTATTTAATTATTTTTATATTGTTTTACTTTCTTTTTTATCCAAGAAAATGTTTTTTATTTATTTATCTTATTTTATTTTATTTTTAAAAAAAGGGCCTTATCTTCAACAGACCAGGTTGTCAATGAAATTAGATTTGTTTAAAGGGTTTTTTAAACCAGGCCCAGTCCAGATAATGTCCAAGTCGGACTCAGCAACACACACCTTCATTCATGTACACAGAAAAAAATTAGGGAACACAACAGATTGCATATAATTTATAAACAAAATTACATTTTCAAAATAAGCATTTATGTACAGTCCAGATTATGTCCAGGTCACTCAAATTAGGGAACACAACAACAGATATCATTATATTATCTATAAACATAATTATACTTTCAAAATAAGCCTTTGAGGACTTCTCATCTTTTTTTTAATGTTTTTTGGCATCATTATCGTTTTCAACCATGTAACTTTCTAAAGTTAGAAAATACTGAATAAATGTTTTAAAGAAAGTAATACTAAGTGAATATCTGTTTTTGGCCTTAAAAATAAACATTTTACCGAGTACTATAATTAAATTGACTAAATCATGATTGTCAATGAACTCTCCTAAAATAACAGAAACCACATTAAGCTTCATAAACAAACCAATCCTTAAACACATTTTTTCAACTTCCACCCAAAACAAAGACACAATATGACAATACCAAAACAAATGCAGGGTGGATTCAGGCTCCTGACAACAAAATCGGCAATCATCTGACTCTGTCATATTCCATAATTTTAACATTTTCCCTGTGGGTAAGAAGTTATAAATAATTTTAATTTGAAAATAACGATTTTGCACATCGATAGTGGTTTTATAGATTAGTTTGAATATGGCATCTCATGGCAACGGGCAGTCAAAAAAGTCCTCCCATTTTCGAATGTGTTGTATGAGGCAGCCTTCAAAGATTTCTTTATTAAATAAAAATTCTATATTTTTCTATTTATTTTAGTTCCTTTTTGCCAACTACAATTTCTTATTAGAGGTTTACAAACTAATAATTTAGTAGTTCCATAATTAATTATTTGTTTCCATCTTTTCCCAATTACTCCAGTTAGTTGATAAAATGAAAAGCTTGAGCAAGCATCACCATACATAGCTCTAAATTCATCATACTTCATAATTTTACCATTCTCATTGATAATATCATTGACAAAAATGATTCCTCTTTCAAACATATTTTTCCAAAAGAAAGGCTTTCCATCTATTACAATATTAGAGTTCATCCATATTAACTGCTGCAAAATATTGTCTCTTTTTTCTGGCACATAAAATTGAAAACACCACTATGAGTGGATTGTTTCCTTTATGAACCCCGCCATGTTTCCCAGCAGACTCTCTGGGAGGGGATCACTTGTAAAAAAGGATACAATTTCTTTTGATACAGTACATGTTTTTTGTCCAACAGGACATTTGTGTACCACTCAATGTTTAAATACATCTTTGGAACAATTGATGCTTTTAAAGACAGACACATAGCTTCAAGGTTGAGAAGTTTCAGGCCCTCATATTCATACTCTTTGTACAAAACCTTTCTTTTAATCTTTTCTGGTTTGCCGTTCCAGACAAAATCGAAGACCCTCCGCTCATAAATCTTAAAAAAGTTTTGTGATGGAGCTGGTAATGACAAAAACAAATAAATAAATTGAGGAATAATTAACGAGTTGGCAATAGACATTTTACCATACAAGGTTAGGGATTTCCCTTTCCATAATTGCATAATTTTGTCCAGCTTTCTTAGTCGATTATCATAATTTACTGAGCCTAGATCTTCCAGATTTTCTGGGACAACAAAACAGGCACTTTGCATTCCATTCGAAAGGACGTTCCCTTTAGATTTCCGATCCTTAAAGGGAAACTTCGGTTTTTTTCAACCTGGGCCCTGTTTTCATAATTTTTTCTGTATATGTGAGTGCTGGATAAAACATTTTTTGAGGTCGCGCCAGTATTGAGCAGGGCAGGCAGCCTCCAGCCCAGCTAACGCTCGTACACAGGGCAACTGGCTCTCGTCAAAATTCGGCCTATAAACATGCATTTTTTTCACACTGACAGGCTCAGATAGTTACAATGAGTGTCCGACAACATACTAGAAAGGAGAAATTAACGTATGTCTCTACCTTTAGCTGGAGATCGCTGTGTGTTGTGAGCTGTGTCCAAATCTCACCACGCTACAAATCTCGTTCCGAAATCTCGCGATAACTCGCGACAAAACACCGGTGGAAAAACAGTTACCTGACTGAGGTGAAGAGAGATGACTGAAGTGATTTTCTGCCTCCACTATAAAACTAAAATAACAGTCTTCGGTAATCCAACAGAAAATCACTTCAGTCATCTCTCTTCACCTCAGTCAGGTAACTGTTTTTCCACCGGTGTTTTGTCGCGAGTTATCGCGAGATTTCGGAACGAGATTTGTAGCGTGGTGAGATTTGGACACAGCTCACAACACACAGCGATCTCCAGCTAAAGGTAGAGACATACGTTAATTTCTCCTTTCTAGTATGTTGTCGGACACTCATTGTAACTATCTGAGCCTGTCAGTGTGAAAAAAATGCATGTTTATAGGCCGAATTTTGACGAGAGCCAGTTGCCCTGTGTACGAGCGTTAGCTGGGCTGGAGGCTGCCTGCCCTGCTCAATACTGGCGCGACCTCAAAAAATGTTTTATCCAGCACTCATATATACAGAAAAAATTATGAAAACAGGGCCCAGGTTGAAAAAAACCGAAGTTTCCCTTTAACATTTTACATTTATCATAATTAAGCTTAAGGCCAGATTGCTGTGAAAATATGTCCAAAAGATTAAGAAGGTTCCGCAAACAATGAGGAAAAATCTTATCTTTGTGAATCAGCCTTTTCTGACATGAACTTCATCAAGAACAAACACAGAACACGCCTCACTGATGCACATCTGCAAGACTCACTCAGAGTTGCAGTGTCAAGTTACACACCAGAGTACAACACACTAGTTAACAGCATGCAATGCCAGGCTTCCCACTAACTGACAAAGAAACAGATAACAGATTTGGTGTCCAGTTCAAAGTGTGACATGATTTAAAAGTTTGAGAGTTTGCTTTTGTATTTTACATGAGTTATTATTTGTACAAACATGGTGCAAAGTAATTCATGATTTGTTAAAAAATGTTAGTGGCTATCTAGTTAAAATGGGATATTGTGATTTCACAAGACTGTCTTAGAAGTGATCATTTGAAAATGTTCAATTTGAAAAATGTGCACTTAGAGAAAATATAAAAATAAAGTGTTGCATATTGATATTTATCTGTTTCTATATATATTTATTGTGAGAAATCATTAAGATGATCAGTGTTTCCACAAAGATAAATATCATTAATTATTAATAATAACAGAGTTAAAGGTAAATTGAGCAAATTGGCTACTTCTGGCAATTTATTTAAGTTTGTATCTAACTGGTAGCCCTTCGCATTAATCAGTACCCAAGAAGTAGCCCTTTGTTTCAAAAAGGTTGGTGACCCCTGGACTAGATAGTGTCGCTCTACAATGTGACATTGCCAACTGGTAGCCGGGCATGCATACTACAACATAATAGTAAAAGTTTGTTGGTAATTTGTCTCCATGTAAAAATTGTCATTGCACAAGTACAACAAAATTTCATTTTCACCACAAACCGGTACAAGATTTGACCAGTGTTTTTCAACGTTTTTTGAGCCAAGGCACAATTTTTGCGTTGAAAAAATGCGGAGGCACACCACCACAGAAATCATTAAAAAATTAAACTCAGTTGACAGTAAAAAGTTGTTGTCGCAATTGTTGGATATGACTTTAAACCATAACCAACCATGCATCAATATAGCTCTTGTCTCAAAGTAGGTGTACTGTCACGACCTGTCACATCACGCTGTGGCTTATTTTTCGTTTTTGGTGTTTTCCTGTGTGTAGTGTTTTAGTTCTTGTCTTGCGCTCCTATTTTGGTGGCTTTTTCTCTTTTTTTGGTATTTTCCTGTAGCGGTTTCATGTCTTCCTTTGAGCGATATTTCCCACATCTACTTTGTTTTAGCAATCAAGAATATTTCAGATGTTTTTATCCTTCTTTGTGGGGACGCTATTGATTGTCATGTCATGTTGGGATGTACATCGTGGACGCCGTCTTTGCTTCACGTAAGTCTTTGCTGTCGTCCAGCATTCTGTTTTTGTTTACTTTGCAGCAAGTTCAGTTTTAGTTTCGTTCTGCATAGCCTTCCCTAAGCTTCAATTCCTTTTCTTAGGGGCACTCACCTTTTGTTTATTTTTGGTATAAGCATTAGACACCTTTTTACCTGCACGCTGCCTCCTGCTGTTTTCGACATCTACAAACAATTAGCTTCCGGCTGCCACCTACTGATATGGAAGAGTATTACACTGTTACTCTGCCGAGCTCTGGACAGCCCCGACACTCAACAACAACACATCATTTGCAGACTATAATTACTGGTTTGCAAAAAATATTTTTAACCCAAATAGGTGAAATTAGATCATCTCCCACGGCACACCAGACTGTATCTCACGGCACACTAGTGTGCCGCGACACAGTTGTTGAAAAACACTGGATTAGACAAACAGAACAGGAAAGGTAATGGGTCGCCATTTAACGGCACACCGTAAAAGGTGGGTAAAAGATACGCGCTGGGGAAGGTGGAGTAAAAAAAAAAGTCGATCTCAGACTGGGCTCTTAAGGGAGGAGGCGATATAGACTGGAGCCGAGAAAAAAAACTTGATAGCCAATAAGCACACATAATTTTTTTTTACAGAAACCATAAGACTTGCAACAGGAGGGGAGGGGGCAGGCATCCGGCCCGAAGCTGCCAGCCACTAGGGCGCTGCTCCATTGCCCATTGTACCACGTTGGGTGAAGCGGTGGCAAAGGCGTGGGGTAGGGGTAGGGGTATGTGTGCATATGCCCATTTCCAGGGTGTAGTGTTTTTGTGTCTATAGGCCTGGAGTCGCTCTGTAGGCGTTACAAGCAAAGTTCGACTCCAAGGTGTTGTTGAAGGAAAGAGGAATGTCTGGGGCGGCGTGGCGAAGTTGGTGGAGTGGCCGTGCCAGCAATCGGAGGGTTGCTGGTTACTGGGGTTCAATCCCCACCTTCTACCATCCTAGTCACGTCCGTTGTGTCCTTGGGCAAGACACTTCACCCTTGCTCCTGATGGCTGCTGGTTAGCGCCTTGCATGGCAGCTCCCACCATCAGTGTGTGTGAATGTGGAAATACTGTCAAAGCGCTTTGAGTACCTTGAAGGTAGAAAAGCGCTATACAAGTATAACCCATTTATCATTTATTTATCATTTATCTGAGCGGCTATCACTGTGATGTCCCCGCTGGGATGTTTTCAGAACAGCCTTTGTCTGTTGTGAGCAGCATCAAGGCCATTTTAGGGAGTCGAATCATAGATAAGGGTTGTTGTTATCCAAGCGAGCAGACATTTTAATGGCTTGTCTTATCTAATCGTTCATTCTGGCTCTCGATTGATCAATCTTTGCATTTCCGCAAGCCTTTCAATGATGTTGTCCAACTTACGATTCATTTCTGAAATTGCCACAGTCTGTGTTCCCGCAGCCCGACCCATGCCTTCCATTGCGACGGGCAGCCTTTGCGCTCTTTGAACGGCTGCCATCGTCATCCGAATTTGATGATACCAAATAGATAGATGTCTTCCACGTCCTCGACGGAAAGCACTGAGGCACAAGACTCTCCATTTCTCCCATGAGTCCCTCACATATCCAGCAGCAAACGTTCTGTCAGGTCAGTCAGGTTCCCCCGAAACTCTTTTCCCCGGCGAGAACTTTGTCAATTGAGTCGAGAGTCCAGCTTATCAATTCTATGTTTTGATGTTTAGATTTCAGAGGACAGCACAGAAAAAGGGGCTCTTAAAATTATAGATAAGACAAAGACAAAGAGGCAAGCGGGCAGAAACAGAAAGGGCAGGGTAATGCCACCGCCTTCACCAAGTGCCAAGAGAGAAACAAGCATGAAAGTTGCACCACTTTTGTGTCGGACCGCTTGCCCACAGACACACTCTTCAAGCAGACATCGAAGCAAAATATCCCTTAAAACTGCCAGAGCCAAAATACTTGTCTTCTTCCTTCTTTTTCTTCTGCGCGCAATAATATGGTTTAGAAAATGTTGACGTTGAATGCACAAAATCCTTGAAAATGCCACAAAGTACTGAGACGGCCTAGAGTGGAAGCCATGTTTACTCCTGTAAACACTGCAGTGTGTGCGACATCAAGAAGGGATATCCACATTAGAAATTCCCAATTTTTTGTTGTAATGTGAACAGACACTAAAAAGATCGGATTTGACTAAAAAAAAAATCTGAATTGGACATCCGACCCTGCAGTGTGAACATAGCCGTAGTTTAGCAGGAGGTCAGAATTGAGGTTAGGTCTTTTAAGCAGAGGGTGATTAACCGCTGTTTTGAATGCTAAGGGAACAGTACTGGAAGAAAGTGATAGGTTAATAATATTTAGCACTGGTGATCCACATATATTACAAACAGCTCCTTGATGAGTTGCCCAGGAAGTGGGTCAAGTAGACATGTTTGTTTGTTTGTTTGTTTTGTAGAGTTCCTGTAAAGTTCCTTGTAGAGTTTCAAAAGTTCCTCTAATGTTACTTCTTCAAAACAAGAGAGATCATTTTGGAAATAATTTGCCGTAATACCTACCGTATTTTTCGGACTTTTAGTCGCAGTTTTTTTCATAGTTTGGCCGGGGGTGCGACTTATACTCAGGAGCGACTTACATGTGAAATTATTAACACATTAGCGTAAAATATCAAATAATATTATTTAGCTCATTCACGTAAGAGACTACATGTATAAAATTTCATGGGATTTAGCGATTAGGAGTGACAGATTGTTTGGTAAACATATAGCATGTTCTATATGTTATAGTTAATTGAATGACTCTTACCATAATATGTTACGTTAACATACCAGGCACGTTCTCAGTTGGTTATTTATGCCTCATATAACGTACACTTATTCAGCCTGTTGTTCACTATTCTTTATTTATTTTAAATTGCCTTTCAAATGTCTATTCTTGGTGTTGGGTTTTATCAAATAAATTTCCCCAAAAAATGCGACTTATATATGTTTTTTTCCCCTTCTTTATTATGCATTTTCGGCCGGTGCGACTTATACTCCGGAGCGACTTATACTCCGAAAAATACGGTACATTGACATTTATGCTTAAGGAACCCATGGAGTTGGGACATGGTGTCTTTAATCTCCTCTCTAATGAGCTAAAATAAAAAAATGATGTAAAGAATTGCATAAAGTCAGCAGCCGAGTGGGTGGAGCTACTGGGAGAAGACCCTGGTTGGGTTAACGATACATTTCTCCGTGATTGTGCGCTGCCGAACATGCTCCTCTGCTCGTAAACCAGCAATGATACGACGTGACTACGGTTGGGGTGCGGGGGGGGTTGACCGGTACTTTTCAGGGGCGGTATAGTACCGAAAATTATTCATTAGTATCGCGGTACTATACTAATACCGGTATATACACTATATTGCTAAAAGTATTTGGCCACCTGCCTTGACTCCCATATGAACTTAAAGTGCCGTCCCATTCCTAACCCATAGGGTTCAATATGATGTGCGTCCACCTTTTGCAGTTATTACAGCTTCAACTCTTCTGGGAAGGCTGTCCACAAGGTTGCAGAGTGTGTTTCTAAGAATTTTCGACCATTCTTCCAAAAGCGCATTGGTGAGGTCACACACTGATGTTGGTCGAGAAGGCCTGGCTCTCAGTCTCCATTCTAATTCATCCCAAAGGTGTTCTATCGGGTTCAGGTCAGGACTCTGTGCAGGCCAGTCAAGTTCATCCACACCAGATCTCATGTCTTTATGGACCTTGCTTTGTGCACTGGTGCACAGTCATGTTGGAAGAGGAAGCGGCCCGCTCCAAACTGTTCCCACAAGGTTGTCCAAAATATTTTGGTATACTGGAGCGTTCAAAGTTCCTTTCACTGGAACTAAGGGGCCAAGCCCAACTCCTGAAAAACAACCCCACACCATAATTCCTCCAAGTGATTAGGACACCTGATTCTGATCATTTGGATGGGTGGCCAAATACTTTTGGCAATATAGTGTACAAACCCCGTTTCCATATGAGTTGGGAAATTGTGTTAGATGTAAATATAAACGGAATACAATGATTTGCAAATCATTTTCAACCCATATTCAGTTGAATATGCTACAAAGACAACATATTTGATGTTCAAACTGATAAACTTTTTTTTTTGTTGCAAATAATCATTAACTTTAGAATTTGATGCCAGCAACACGTGACAAAGAAGTTGGGAAAGGTGGCAATAAATACTGATAAAGTTGAGGAATGCTCATCAAACACTTATTTGGAACATCCCACAGGTGTGCAGGCTAATTGGGAACAGGTGGGTGCCATGATTGGGTATAAAAACAGCTTCCCAAAAAATGCTCAGTCTTTCACAAGAAAGGATGGGGCGAGGTACACCCCTTTGTCCACAACTGCGTGAGCAAATAGTCAAACAGTTTAAGAACAACGTTTCTCAAAGTGCAATTGCAAGAAAATTAGGGATTTCAACATCTACAGTCCATAATATGCTGCCATCTAGGCGCCGTCTTTTTCATGGACACCCCTGCTTATTTCAGCAAGACAATGCCAAGCCACATTCAGCACGTGTTACAACAGCGTGGCTTCGTAAAAAAAAAAAGAGTGCAGGTACTTTCCTGGCCCGCTTGCAGTCCAGACCTGTCTCCCATCGAAAATGTGTGGCGCATTATGAAGCGTAAAATACGACAGCGGAGACCCCGGACTGTTGAATGACTGAAGCTCTACATAAAACAAGGATGGGAAAGAATTCCACTTTCAAAGCAGTTCCCAATCGTTTATTGAGTGTTGTTAAAAGAAAAGGTGATGTAACACAGTGGTGAACATGCCCTTTCCCAACTACTTTGGCACGTGTTGCAGCCATGAAATTCTAAGTAAATTATTATTTGCAAAAAAAAATAAAGTTTATGAGTTTGAACATCAAATATCTTGTCTTTGTAGTGCATTGAATTGAATATGGGTTGAAAAGGATTTGCAAATCATTATATTCCGTTTATATTTACATCTAACACAATTTCCCAACTCATATGGAAACGGGGTTTGTATATATTATGCATCGATTTAGAATCAGAATGAATACAATTGTGATTTAGACATAAAAGTCTGTATAATTTAGTGTAAAGTTTGTGAATGAAAAGGTTGTAGTCGGAAAAATAAGTTTTTTTTTGTTAATGTCTCGGTTTATAAGTGAACGTTTCAGGATGGATAAAAAAAAGTGGAGCAAGTGCACAAAGGAGCAGGTGTCGCACACGCATGCGGTTCAGGCGGGGAGTGGGGGGGCACGGGGGGACACTGCTCTTGATGAAAGGGAAGGAGAAGTGGGCGGGCAGGAAGTGCGGCACCAAACAAACGCGTCATGTGATTTAAGGCGGCGGGCCGAGGTGAAACATGTTGAAGGTGAGGACAAAGTGTCAAAGTAGTGACACGATGAGGATGATAAAAAGTATAAAGTGTACAGTAAAGGCCAGTAGGGGCGCAGGACAAGTCAGGTTCTGGGGGAGGTAAACAATGAGAAGCTATCTGCTAACCGCTGTGTGCGCTTCAAGCGACAAGAAAACCACAACCTCTTGACACGTTTACACAACTTTAACTATTTAACCGGCACAGACCTACTTTTTCTTCACATCTGGCTTCTTTTCATGCTTGGACGTTGCTGTATAAAAATGTAATCCTTTAAAACCCTGAAAACCTTCAGTGTTTAACAACTTTATCCCTTTAAGACCCTGATAACCTTGAGTAATACTTGTTGTATTATAACTCTATCCCTTTAAGACACTGATAACATTAGTAATACTTGTTTTTCTTTAAACTTTGTCTCTTAAAGATCCGGATAACCTTTAGTAATACTTGAAGTGAAAGTTTCTGTTTGCTATTGAAGGAAAACAACAGTGTGGGGGTCCTTTAAGGTGCATCTCTGCACACGCCGTGTACAGTTTGTTGTGGTTTACCATGGAAAATGCAAATCTCACCTGAACTTCACACACTTACCTTTGTAAGCGTGCAAGTGGAAACTTTCTCAACTGTTGCCGCTAAGTGCAACTGTAAGGAAAGGCAATCGTGAAGTGTTATAAATAAGTGTAACTGTAAGGGAAAGGCAATCATGAAGTATTTAAAGAAGTGTAACTGTCGCTAGTTCAGATACACTCATGCCTTCTTTAATTTGTCTAATTGCTTGCAAGTTGAACTTTTTGCAAAGTAGGATTTATTATTTTAAAGCCAATATTTTCATGGCTGGGTGCACAGAAAAATAGATATGTTTTTGTCGGATTAATAGCAATATTTACAAATGAAATATAGTTACCTTTACACACATTTTACCCAATATAGTAGCTCTGAGTGTGTTCCACTTACTGATCATTAGAGATGTCCGATAATGGCTTTTTTGCCGATATGCGATATTCCGATATTTATATTACCGTATTTTCCGGACTATGAGGCGCACTTAAAATCCTTTTTTTCCCTCAAAACTCGACAGTGCGCCTTATAACCCAGTGCGCCTAATGTAAGGAATAAGTTTGGTTGAGCTTACGCACCTCGAAGCAATTTTATTTGGTACATGGCGTAATGATAAGTGTGACCAGTAGATGGTTATCAAACATAAGAGATAGGTGTAGGCTGCACCGTTTGATGTGCTTCAACATACGAGTTATTATTATGGTGTCTGTATAAGGTAAGACATTATCTGGCGTTCTTTCCCGCAATATTATGCAAGAGCAACTTTTCTTACCTTCTGGTACCTGCTGATCTGTATTTGGGATCTGCATAAATCCTGAAAAATTGCGCGCTTCCGCCTTTGTAGTCCGTGGAGACGCCGTAGTCGATAAGCTTCTTCTTTTTCTCTCTATACTTATGTGGCATTCATCCTCCGCTGTTGCCATGTCTAATATAAAGTAGCGTAAAGTTCTTACTTATATCTAGAGATGTCCGATAATGTCTTTTTTGCCGATATCCGATATTCCGATATTGTCCAACTCTTAATTACCGATTCCGATATCAACCGATACCGATATATACAGTCGTGGAATCAGCACATTATTATGCCTAATTTTGTTGTGATGCCCCGCTGGATGCATTAAACAATGTAACAAGTTTTTCCAAAATAAATCAACTCAAGTTATGGAAAAAAATGCCAACTTGGCACTGCCATATTTATTATTGAAGTCACAAAGTGCATTATTTTTTTTAACATGCCTCAAAACAGCAGCTTTGGGACATGCTCTCCCTGAGAGAGCATGAGGAGGTTGAGGTTGGCGGGGTTGGGGGGCGGGGTTTATTAGGGGGTAGCGGGGAGTGTATATTGTAGCGTCCCGGAAGAGTTAGTGCTGCAAGGGGTTATGGGTATTTGTTCTGTTGTGTTTATGTTGTGTTACGGTGCGGATGTTCTCCCGAAATGTGTTTGTCATTCTTGTTTGGTGTGGGTTCACAGTGTGGCGCATATTTGTAACAGTGTTAAAGTTGTTTATAGGGTCACCCTCAGTGTGACCTGTATGGCTGTTGACCAAGTATGCTTTGCATTCATTTGTGTTGTGTGTGAAAAGCCGTAGATATTATGTGATTGGGCCGGCACGCAAAGGCAGTGCCTTTAAGGTTGATTGTCGCTCTGTACTTCTCCCTACGTCCGTGTACCACTCCGTACAGCGGCATTTTAAAAAGTCATGAATTTTACTTTTTGAAACCGATACCAATAATTTCCGATATTACATTTTAAAGCATTTATCGGACATCTCTACTGATCATCATTGGTCTTCTAGTACAGGCGCTACGTGGAAATAATTCTTATCTTAGTGTTGCTGGTTACTGGGGTTCAATTCCCACCTTCTACCTTCCTAGTCACGTCCGTTGTGTCCTTGGGCAAGACACTTCACCCTTTGCCTCTGATGGCTGCTGGTTAGCGCCTTGCATGGCAGCTCCCGCCATCAGTGTGTGAATGTGTGTGTGAATGGGTGAATGTGGAAATACTGTCAAAGCGCTTTGAGTACCTTGAAGGTAGAAAAGCATTATACAAGTACAACCCATTTATCATTTATCATTTATTATTATCAATTTCCAAAGCTGATGAAAAAATCAGATTCAGGTCGCATTGCGTTTAGACCAAAGTCACATTTGATAAGATTAGATTCCAATCTCATTCAGGACTCGCTACTGATGTGGTCTTAATGGGATGCCAAAAGATCAGATTTGAAGCACTTTGAAGTAGGGTTGTACGGTATACCGGTATTAATATAGTACCGCGATACTAATTAATCATATTCGGTACTATACCGCCTCTAAAAAGTACCGGTCCCCCACCCTGACGCCTCCCGTCGTCGTCACGTCGTGTCATTGCTGGTTTACGAGCAGAGGAGCATGTTCGGCAGCGCACAATCACGGGGTACTTACAAGCAGACACAGTGTGTAGACAGAAAAGGGAGAACGGACGCATTTTGGCTTAAAAACTAACAATAAAGGTGAAGTTGTAACACGAAACGCCCTCAGGAAGAGGTGCTTTAAGACATGGCTCGCTAGCTAGCGGCTAAAGTCCATCCGCATTCTGCAGTGTTTTAGCTACTTCTCGCCTCCATGGTAACAAATAAAGTAAGTTTCTTACAAGTATCATTATCACTGCAGGACGAGGAATAGCTAAACATGCTTCACTACACACCGTAGCTCACTGGCGTCACAATGTAAACAAACGCCATTGGCGGATCTACACCTGACATCCACTGTAATGATATCAAGTACAGGAGCGTATCTAGTCGATACTACTATGATTACATCGATATTTTTTAGCATCACGTTTAAAAAAAATTCATATTATGTTTATAAACTCAGGAAATACGTCCCTGGACACATGAGGACTTTGAATATGACCAATGTATGATCCTGTAATGACTTGGTATCGGATTGATAACTAAATTCATCCAAAACTAATGTGAAGCATCCAAACAACAGAAGAATGAGGGATTATTACATTTTAACAGAAGTGTAGATAGAACATAAGCAGATATTAACAGTAAATGAACAAGTAGATTAATAATTCATTTTCTACCACTTGTCCTTAATAATGTTGACAAAATAATAGAATGATAAATGACACAATATGTTACTGCATATGTCATCAGACTAAATTAGGGTCCTTTGTTTGTTTACTTACTACGAAAATACTATTTTATTTAAGGACAAACTTGCAATAAGAAACATATGTTTAATGTACCGTAAGCTTTTTTGTTAAAATAAAGCCAATAATGCAATTTTTTGTGGACCCCTTTATTTAGAGAAGTATCAGAAAGTATCGCAATACATTTTGGTACCGGTACCAAAATATCGGTATCGGGACAACACTACTTTGGAGTGTTTAGACTGGCAAAAAAAATCAGATCTGTGTCACTTGAGGGCAAAAAAATCAGATTTGGTGTGCAGTGTAAACGGATCACACCACACACACACACACACACACACACACCCACACACACTACGCTCTCATGCGTGCTCAATGTGCAAGAAAACTATGTCTGCATATTTAAACTCGCAGCCATACAGTCTGGAACTTATACTTTTTTTTGTTACACTCATTAAACGATTAATCAAAGCAACAGAATATAAATTGATGGATTTAATGGATTAATTGTTGCAGCCCTGCAGCTGTGATTTCAGGAGTCACTTTAAAAACATCCAGTACCGTCTCACCGTCACACATTACTTCGAGTGAGAGCTCAAACTGAGACAAACAACATACCCCCACCTTTCACAATAAAAGCGCTGTGATGACAAGACTGCAAGTCCAATAATTTTGTGTTATTTAGAAGAAAGATAGTATGTATAACAAATGTTAAATAGATGTGTGCTGGTATGATAATAAACTTCCTTGAATCTGATATTGAGTATTATAATACAGACTGATACATTTCTTGTGTTTATTGACAAGTACAGAAAGAGGACATTGAAAAAATAATCGCATATTAATGAACTTTTGAACTTTGCGCCTATAACAGTCCGGATGGTTCTTTTCCGGAGGACACGACGTCCACAGTTTCCAAAAACAATTTGAAATGTGGACTCGTCAGACCACAGAACTCTTTTCCACTTTTGCATCAGTCCATCTCGGGCCCAGCGAAGCCGGCTGCGTTTCTGGGTGTTGTTGATAAATGGCTGTGGCTTTGCATAGTAGAGTTTTAACTTGCACATACAGATTTTTTAGCCTCCCTCCACTGGCTGCCTGTGTCTTTTAGAGTCCATTTTAAAATGATCTTACTCGTATTTAAATCCCCACCTTACCTCTCTGAGGTGCTCCACCTCTATGCCCCCACCCGGTCCCTCAGGTCAGCTAATCAGCTGATCCTGGAGGTACCCAAATCAAAGCGCAAGCTCAGAGGGGACAGAGCCTTCTCTGTTGCGGGTCCCAAATTCCGGAACGATCTCCCACTCCATGTGAGACAGGCCCCTTCTTTGGCTATTTTTAAGACCCTTCTTAAAACCCATTTTTATTCACTGGCTTTTAACCCAGCATGAGACTTTAAACTGTTTTTAACTTTTTAACTGCTTTTTATCTAACAAATTGTTCTCAGGGTCATTTGTATTTGCTTTTTCAATGTGTATATTACTTCTGTTTTAAATGTTATTTTTTTAGTTTGTCCTTTGCCTTTATTTATTTGTGGTGTACAGCCCTTTGTTCTTCATCTGTGGTTGTTTTTAAAGGGCTTTATAAATACAGTTGGTATGGTATGGTATGTAGCGACCAACTGTAGTTACTGACAGTGGTTTTCTGAAGTGTTCCTGAGCCCATGTGGTGATATCCTTTACACACTGATGCCTATCTTGAGGGATCGAAGGTCACGGCCTTACCGCTTACGTGCAGTGATTTCTTCAGATTCTCTGAACCTTTTGATAATATTACGGAGCTTAGATGGTGAAATGCCTAAATTCCTGGCAATAGCTGGTTGAGAAATGTTCTTAAACTGTTCGACAATTTGCTCACGCATTTGTTCACAAAGTCCTTGTTTGTGAATGACTGAGCATTTCATGGAAGCTGCTTTTATACCCAATCATGGCACCCACCTGTTCCCAATTAGCCTGTTCACCTGTGGGATGTTCCAAATAAGTGTTTGATGAGTATTCCTCAACTTTCTCAGTCTTTTTTGCCACTTGTGCCAGCTTTTTTGAAACATGTTGCAGGCATCAACTTCCAAATGAGCTAATATTTGCAAAGAATAACAAAGTTTTCCAGTTCGAACGTTAAGTATCTTGTCCTTGCAGTCTATTCAATTGAATGCAGGTTGAAAAGGATTTGCAAATCATTGTATTCTGTTTTTATTTACCATTTACACAACGTGCCAACTTCACTGGTTTTGGGTTTTGTCTTATGATTATTATTGTTTATCGTGTGGACGTTACCCCCTGGAAGCCACGAGAGCTGCCTACAGTTTATTTGTTTGGCTCGAGTGGAGCGGAGAGCAGAAGCCAGGGAACAATTATGGATCAGTAGGAGTGACGACACACAGCCCGGCAGCTGCTCTGTGTGTGTGTGTGTGTGTGTGTGTGTGTGTGTGTGTGTGTGTGTGTGTGTGTGTGTGTGTGTGTGTGTGTGTGTGTGTGTGTGTGTGTGTGTGTGTGTGTGTGTGTGTGTGTGTGTGTGTGTGTGTGTGTGTGTGTGTGTGTGTGTGTGTGTGTGTGTGTGTGTGTGTGTGTGTGTGTGTCTGGAAGCAGCAGCGGCGCTGTAATACGTGGCCACATATTTACATTAGAAATCAGGAGCAAACAATTCCACAGAAGCAAACAGCAGATGTTTTTAGAGATTGATGCCAGTGATGGAATGTGGGACGATCATGTGACTAAACTACAGACTAACGATAACTACCGACTTCTCTATGTTTATGGGGCGAGTCGATTCCAGCTTTCGCCATCCTAGTCACGGCCGTTGTGTCCTAGGGCGAGACACTTCACCCACCTTGCTCCTGATGGGTTGCGGTTAACTTAGCGCCTTGCATAGCAGCTTCCGCCATCAGTGTGTGTGAATGTATTAATTAATAATATGTGTGTGAAAGTGTGTGTGATTGTGTGAATTAATATGTGTATGAGTATGTGTGTGAATTAGGGTTATCCCGATACCAATATTTTGGTACCGGTACCGGTACTAAAATGTATTTAGATACTTTTCGATACTTTTGACTAGAAGGGGTAGCGGGGGGTGTATATTGTAGCGTCCCGGAAGAGTTAGTGCTGCAAGGGGTTCTGAGTATTTGTTCTGTTTTGTTTATGATGTGTTAGGGTGCGGATGTTCTCCCGAAATGTGTTTGTCATTCTTGTTTGGTGTGGGTTCACAGTGTGGCGCATATTTGTAACAGTGTTAAAGTTGTTTATACGGTCACCCTCAGTGTGACCTGTATGGCTGTTGACCAAGTATGTCTTGCATTCGCTTGTGTGTGTGAAAAGCCGTAGATATTATGTGATTGGGCCGGCACGCAAAGGCAGTGCCTTTAAGGTTTATTGGCGTTTTGTATTTCTCCCTACGTCCGTGTACCACTCCGTACAGCGGCGTTTTAAAAAGTCATCAATTTTACTTTTTGAAACCGATACCGATAATTTCCGATACTACATTTTAAAGCATACACTACCGTTCAAAAGTTTGGGGTCACCCAAACAATTTTGTGGAATAGCCTTCATTTCTAAGAACAAGAATAGACTGTCGAGTTTCAGATGAAAGTTCTCTTTTTCTGGCCATTTTGAGCGTTTAATTGACCCCACAAATGTGATGCTCCAGAAACTCAATCTGCTCAAAGGAAGGTCAGTTTTGTAGCTTCTGTAACGAGCTAAACTGTTTTCAGATGTGTGAACATGATTGCACAAGGGTTTTCTAATCATCAATTAGCCTTCTGAGCCGATGAGCAAACACATTGTACCATTAGAACACTGGAGTGATAGTTGCTGGAAATGGGCCTCTATACACCTATGTAGATATTGCACCAAAAACCAGACATTTGCAGCTAGAATAGTCATTTACCACATTAGCAATGTATAGAGTGTATTTCTTTAAAGTTAAGACTAGTTTAAAGTTATCTTCATTGAAAAGTACAGTGCTTTTCCTTCAAAAATAAGGACATTTCAATGTGACCCCAAACTTTTGAACGGTAGTGTATATCGGCCGATAATATCGGCAGTCCGATATTATCGGACATCTCTACTTTTGACCCATTACCTCCCTGCTTGGCACTCAGCATCAAGGGTTGGAATTGGGGGTTAAATCCCCAAAATGACTCCCGGGCGCGGCCACCGCTGCTGCTCACTGCTCCACTCACCTCCCAGGGGGTGAGGGTAATGGGTCAAATGCAGAGGATAATCTCACCACACCTAGTGTGTGTGTGACAATCATTGGTACTTTAACTTTAACTTTTCTAAATAAAGGGGACCACAAAAAATTGCATCATTGTCTTTATTTTAACAAAATATCTTAGGGTACATTAAACATATGTTTCTTATTGCAAGTTTGTCCTTAAATAAATTAGTAAACATACGAGACAACTTGTGTTTTATTAGTAAGTAAGGAAACAAAGGCTCCTAATTAGTCTGCTGGCATATGCAGTAACATATTGTGTCATTTTCCCTTCTATTATTTTATCAAAATTATTAAGGACAAGTGGTAGAAAATTAATTATTAATCTACTTGTTCATGTACTGTTAATATCTTCTTACTTTCTCTTGTAACATGTTCTGTTAAAATTTAATAATCACTTATTCTTCTGTTGTTTGGATGCTCTACATTAGTTTTGGATGATACCACAAATTTAGGCATCAATCCGATACCAAGTCGTTACAAGATCATACATTGGTCATATTTAAAGTCCTCATGTGTCCAGGGACGTATTTCCTGTGTTAATAAACAAAATATACATTTTTAAAAAACGAAAAAAGATTTTGTGATACTAAAAAATATCGATGTAGTCATAGTAGTATTGACTCGATACGCTGCTGTACTTGGTATCATTACAGTGGATGTCAGGTTTAGATCCACCAATGGCGTTTGTTTACATTTTGACGCCGGTGCGCTACGGTGTGTAGTGAAGCATGTTTAGCTATTCCTCGTCCTGCAGGGATCATACTTGTAAGAAACTCACTTTATTTGTCGCAATGGAGACAAGGATTAGTGATTTAGAAGTAGCTAAAACACTGTAGACTGCAGCTGGACTTTAGCCGCTAGCTAGCTAGCCATGTCTACAGTTGTGGTCAAAGGTTTACATACACTTGTAAAGAACATAATGTCATGGCTGTCTTGAGTTTCCAATCATTTCTACAACTCTTATTTTTCTTGTGATAGAGTGATTGGAGCACATACTTGTTGGTCACAAAAAACATTCATGAAGTTTGGTTCTTTTATGAATTTATTATGGGTGTACTGAAAATGTGAGCAAATCTGCTGGGTCAAAAGTATACATACAGCAATGTTAATATTTGCTTACATGTCCCTTGGCAAGTTTCACTGCAATAAGGCGCTTTTGGTAGCCATCCACAAGCTTCTGCTTGAATTTTTGACCACTCCTCTTGACAAAATTGGTGCAGTTCAGCTAAATTTGTTGGTTTTCAGACATGGACTTGTTTCTTCAGCATTGTCCACACGTTTAAGTCAGGACTTTGGGGAGGCCATTCTAAAACCTTAATTCTAACCTGATTTAGCCATTCCTTTACCACTTTTGACGGGAGTTTGGGGTCATTGTCCTGTTGGAACACCCAACTGCGCCCAAGACCCAACCTCCGGGCTGATGATTTTAGGTTGTCCTGAAGAATTTGGAGGTAATCCTCCTTTTTCATTGTCCCATTTACTCTCTGTAAAGCACCAGTTCCATTGGCAGCAAAACAAGCCCAAAGCATAATACTACCACCACTATGCTTGACTGTAGGCTTGGTGTTCCTGGGATTAAAGGCCTCACCTTTTCTCCTCCAAACATATTGGTGGGTATTGTGGCCAAACAGCTCAATTTTTTTTAATGTAAACTTTTGACCACGACTGTATATTGCAGACCTGCGCAAATTAAGGCCCAGGGGCCACATGCGCCCCGTTAAGCTTTTCAATCTGGCCCACCGGACATTCCCAAATAATTTTTTTAGATCTTTAAAATGGAAAGTGTAGCTGCCATTATGATGTGCAGTGATGTTTTCTAACGACCGTAAGTCTTCAACGATACAAAGTATTTCAATGGTTGGAATCTGCACTTATGGATGATATACCAGTTACTATGGTCATGTAATTAGTTACTATGGTCATCTAATTAGTTACTATGGTCATCTACGTCACAGCAGCTCAGACGAGGCACCAAGCAGTGTGGGCGGTAAGCGTTTCCACAGACGGGGAGGGAGATTTTCACAACAAAGTTCTAAAGCTTAGTGATATATCAGATCAGTGGTTCTTAACCTTGTTGGAGGTACCGAACCCCACAAGTTTCATATGCGCATTCACAGAGCCCTTCTTTAGTGAAAAATAAAATGTTTTTTTTTCAATTCAAGACAAAGTTATGTTTTTGGTAACACTTTAGTATGGGGAACATATTCTAAGTAACAAAGACTTAATTTAGAGTTTTTTGGACACTAGGGGAACAAATTCTAAGTAACAAAGACTTCATTTAGAGTTATTTGGTTAGGGTTAGAGGGTTAGGGTTATAATAAGGTCATGCCGAATAAGGCATTAATAAGTACTTAATAATGACTAGTTAAGGGCCAATATGTTACTAATTTGCATGTTAATAAGCAACTAATTAATGGTGAATATGTTCCCCATACTAAAGTGTTACCATGTTTTTTTACTGGTGCACAAAATGAACCGTGCGTGAACATCACCTTGTTCAAACAACAAAACCAACACAGTGCATAAACTCACAACAAATTACACACCTGCAAATCAGTCTGACTTCTGCTGTTGCCATATCCGTAATACGCCGATAGGGAGAAGTTTTTATTTACACGATGAGTCGGGTGTGTTTTGACCTCCGCCGAACCCCTGAGGCCGACTCATCGAACCCATAGGGTTCGATCGAACCCAGGTTAAGAACCACCGTATCAGATATATCAGATTGTAGGTGGGTTTATTTTGTATCCTTCGCGTTCATATTTCGCCGTTGGTTGCATTTTTGTTGCGTTTCACTTGATTGTAAAATATGTCGATCAAAAGGGGGTGTGACGTTCATATTTTGTCAATATTCAGTGTTTTATCGTTCATAGAAAAATGTAAAATTCCATTACGTTTTTCAAGGCGGTCTGTCATAACGTTTTTAGCATTCAATCAGACATTATTGTGAGGTGTTGTATTAGTGTCCCTAAAAATAGATATACCGGTCCCCTGGCACATTTTTTTCTCTAAATGTGGCCCCCGAGTCAAAATAATTGCCCAGGCCTGGTATATTGTATTGTTTTTGATAATGAAAACTATCAAAATTGCTTTTTTTTTTCAGTTTAGTGCGTCCCTCAGTGGAAAAAGTTTGGACACCACTGACCTAGAATGTACTTTTTGCCAACCATCTTACAGTCAACCACATATCTAAGTTAGCATCCGCAGTGTAGATCTTAGCTCAGGTCATTAAGTGATAGATTGTGCTACCAGGTAGGCTTTAATGTCAGGATAGCTAAAAGGTGCACATAGTGATGTTTTCCTCAGACTTTGCTGAGTTTAAGGTCTTTAAAGGTCCTGCAGTACAGCCTGTCCGCTTTATTTTGGGATGATAATTACACGCCGAGTGGCTCTGTGCGTCATTATTACAGATGATCGATAGCAGAACATCGGCCTCCGCTGCCAACCGGCTGGGCTTGGCGGGCGCTCCGTAGCACAAAGCCCACAAGTGCCATGCTATCTCGCTAGCACAGAAGACTCTGTCGATGTCCGTGCACGTGCATTCCTGAAGAGACCAAAATAAAAGCTGTATAAACACGTATGGTACAGATGTATAAATACTCAGGAGAGCGGTGACAGATGATGGGGGCCCCCCCCTGCTTCAGCGCATGCTGCACTGTGGTCGCACGCATCAGAAAGCGGGCCCTCGCAGGGATTTGGACTAACTCCACTTGCGGTTTGCTCGCTGGATGGTAGCGCCCTCGCTTCACCTCCCCCATTGATGTTATCCCCCGGTGGAGCCGCGCCACACCGAAAACTTTATCCTTTAGGATTTAAGTGCAGTTTTTTAGTTTATAGGCAGATGGAGGAGAGGGACTTGGTAAATAATAATAAACCTCCATAATGTATATATAAAGTATATTTTAGAATCATACAAAAACATTTGCACACTTATCTTCCACAGTGACTTAAGAGGAACTACACTTTTTGGGGAATATGTAAGACAAGAACATGTGTGTTTTTCTTTTTTTGCATTCTAAATCGTAAATAAGCGTTAGCAAAAGTCAGCCAACAATGCAGCTAATGAGAGTACACTATGGCAGGCAAAAAGCGCCGACAATACTCCGTTCACATGTTGTGTGACCCGAATAATGACGAAGTATTAGTGATGTTGTTTTTATAAGTTAACGTTAAGGACCTATTTTTAGTGGCGCCATGATCACAGAGAGCTAACTAGCTTATATTGACATATTCAATGTTTATCAATGTTTACTTATATAGCCCTAAATCACGAGTGTCTCAAAGGGCTGCACAAGCCACGACGACATCTCAGATCCCACATCAGGACAAGAAAAAAATAAAAATAAATAAAAATATTGAGCTGCTGCATCGCCTCTGAGTTGGTAAAAAACATTTCTAGATTATAAATCGTAGACTTAGATTTAGACAAACTTTATTGAGGTATAAAATTGACTAAAAATGTATCATAGTAGCAATATAAAATATAACATATGTAATATTTACATATTATATAAACAATATATAATATATACTGATATATTATATTACTATATACATTATATCACAAATCCCAATTACCATGTACAATATTACAGTATATGTAACAGCTGCAGCAAAAAAAGTCACGTGGATGGTAGAAATTGTGGGTAAAAAGTTTGTCAACTTTGACATCCAACTTAGACCCAGAGATGGCGAGAAAGACACGAAAAAGCGCTTCTTTGCAGCACCTTTTTTTTTAAGTGTTTTAAAAACCTGTGTGAGGATTATGATGAATTCTTCATCTAAACAGGAATTTAGAAATCGTCCCATCACTCTGCCTCCCAGTGAGAGCAGACAATGTACAGTAAGTGATTGTTTTATTATGTTTGTTGTCTCTAATGAAGGAGAAACCAAACGTTGTGATGCGTCTGTGAAATCAATATGCCACTGTATGCTTAAAATGAGTAAAATACGTAAATATTACGTTAATATGAATGTTACTACATTACGTACTGTATATACTTAGAGTGTGTATATAAAACCTTGATGGAGGTTTTTGGATGTTTTGTAAAGTCCTTTTTAGGCGGAATGAAGCGAGTCACATTAGCCCCATTGTTAACTGACTTTTGCTAACGTTTATTTACAATTTAGAATGCATTAAAAAAAAAAAAGATTGTGAATGACAGACAAAATTCCAAAAAAAAGCGTATGTCACCTTTAAAGTTGAAGAACTGAAGATGCTTTGGTAATAACAGCCTGCTTACGGTTAATGCCTGTTGTGGTCACGCATGGCGGCTTGCGGAGTGACCCCAGGATGCAGAGACATATGCCAATGTGCAGGAGAGGTGCTCAAAAAATTGATTCACATCCAAATTGCAATTTTTATTCATTCTGATTCTTAATCGATTCAAAAAATGTTTGGAAAATCAATTAATAAAAACTAAAAAATAGTTTTTGACAATTTATTTAATAAATCTATTTACAATTTATTTAATTATCAATTTTGGGATTTTCCCATTCTTTCATTTTACAAACTATTATGGATATTAATAATGTGCAACACATACAGTATGTTATGATTAGTGAAAGAAATGTATCGTACACCAGTGTTTTTCAACCACTGTGCTGGGATACAGTCTGGTGTGCCGTGGAAGATGATCTAATTTCACCTATTTTGGGTAAAAAAATATTTTTTGCAAACCAGTAATTATAGTCTGCAAATGATGTGTTGTTGTTGAGTGTCGGTGCTTTCTAGAGCTCGGCAGAGTAACCGTGTAATACTCTTCCATATCAGTAGGTGGCAGCAGGTATCTAATTGCTTTGTAGATGTCGGAAACAGCGGGAGGCATAATGCAGGTAAAAGGGTATCTAATGCTTAAACCAAAAATAAACAAAAGGTAAGTGCCCCTAAGAAAAAGGCATTGAAGCTAGAGATGTCGATAAATGCTTTTACTTAGACTTAGACTTAGACTTAGACAAACTTTCATGATCCACAAGGGAAATTGTTCAACACAGTAGCTCAGTTACAATGATGGAAAGTGAAGGATGGAAAGGACAATGCAGGTATAAATAGACTAATATAGCTCTAAAAAAATCTAACATATATACGAATATATACATAATATGTGTACAGAATAATTTATATACAGATATATTATATTATGTCTATAACATATGTACAATATAAACCAATAGAATGGAATATCGGAAATTATCGGTATCAGTTTTTTTATTATCGGTATCGTTTTTTTTTTTAATTAAATCAACTTTGAAAACACAAGATACACTTACAATTAGTGCACCAACCCAAAAAACCTCCCTCCCCCATTTAAACTCATTCACACTCATTCACACAAAAGGGTTGTTTCTTTCTGTTATTAACATTCTGGTTCCTACATTATATATCAATATATATCAATACAGTCTGCAAGGGATACAGTCCGTAAGCACACATGATTGTGCGTGCTGCTGGTCCACTAATAGTACTAACCTTTAACAGTTAATTTTACTCATTTTCATTAATTACTAGTTTCTATGTAACTCTCTTTATATTGTTTTACTTTCTTTTTTATTTAAGAAAATGTTTTTAATTTATTTATCTTATTTTATTTTATTATTATTTTTAAAAAGGACCTTATCTTCACCATACCTGGTTGTCCAAATTAGACATAATAATGTGTTGATTCTACGACTGTATATATCGGTATCGGTTGATATCGGTATCGGTATTTAAGAGTTGGACAATATCGGATATCGGCAAAAAAGCCATTATCGGACATCCCTAATTGAAGCTAAACTAAAACTGAACTGGCTACAAAGTAAACAAAAACAGAATGCTGGACGACAGCAAAGACTTACTGTGGAGCAAAGACGGCGTCCACAATGTCCCCACGAAGAAGGATAAAAACAAAGTAGATGCGGGAAATATCGCTCAAAGGAAGACATGAAACTGCTACAGGAAAATACCAAAAAAAGAGAAAAAGCCAACAAAATAGGAGCGCAAAGGAAAACAGCAAAAAAACTCCAAATAAGTCACGGCGTGATGTGACAGGTCTTGACAGTACACCTACTTTGAGACAAGAGCTATAGTGATGCATGGTTGGTTATGCTTTGAATTCATATTCAACAATTGCGACGACGACTTTTTACTGTCAACTGAGTTTCGTTTTTTAATGATTTCTGCTGGTGGTGTGCCTCCGCATTTTTTCAACGCAAAAAATGTGCCTTGGCTCAAAAAAGGCTGAAAAACACTGTCATACACGATGTGAACACGTCTCTGAGATGCAGCCTCCTTTCAGACATAAAAGCAGCAGGCCTCAATAGGTGGCATCAATGGCAACATCTCCCAAAGATTAAAGAGAAGGTCCAGGAGAGGCAATACAAGGCGGGCTGCTAATGGGCTTTAATTGATGTGTGCTGAGGACAAAGATGATAAAAAGATGCTCAGATATGCTGTTTGCCGAGTCCATTTGTGGCCCCTTGAACATTCTCCAAAGATTGTCCTAAATGGTGACGACGCACTTGAATGTTACCCGTTTCGGCGAGCAGAACCCGGAGAAGTTAACTTTTGCAAAAAAAATAAACCCTGAAGTGGCATCTGCTTGCAGAGCACCAGATGTTCGGTCCATAAATGAAAAACATCTTCGGAACAACTTGTCACCGGTTCCTACGCCAACATCCCATTTCGGTGCGAGCCAATGCCGCATGGCCAGGTGGGGGGAGGGGAGTCGCTGTTTGGATCGCAGTCAGGCTTTTTCACAAATATTCTTTTGGAGGAGACCGCAGGACGGGCCCAGCTCCGAGCCGGCTTGTGCGGTTGCGGGCTTTGGTTTGCGCTCGTCGTCTCTGAAGCCACATCAGAGCCTGCAGCTCTGTGTAATGTGATCCGGACGGGCCGAGGAACACCACTCTCCCCACACACCCGCTTTCCTCCTCCTCCCTCAGATCCAGAGGAACCGCTGAGCTTCTGATGGGAGGAAGCCCTCACTTACTAACATCTCGGGCTTTGTTGCTAATTGCTTTCTGAAATCGTTTTCCTTCTCCTTACAACTATAGTGCTGTCTATAAAGTCCTTCTTTAATCAGACTTTTTAATTTTCATTACCTTGCTTGCATAATTTTGATCAGTTTCAAAGGGGACTGAACTCTTTTAGAATTGTGTCTATATAATAAATAATAATTTATTTATTTTTTATTTATTTTTATTTTTATTTTATTTTTTTAATAATATTTTATTTATTTATTATTCTACTTATCATTTTTATTGGATAGTAGTCTGTTTATTTCAATTGTTAGTTTTTTCTTTATTACCTGTTGTGTAATTTATTTTTACCCCATATTTGTTCCCACTACCGCACCTTAAATTGGAGTCCTTAATCTCATTATATGCAAATATAATGACAATAAAGTTCATTCTATTCTATTCTATCATTCACAATCCTTATGTAGGACAAGAACGCATATATTTTTCTTTTTTTTATACATTCTAACTCGTAAATAAACTCCAGCAAGAGTCAGCTAACAATGGAGGTAATGGAATTCGCTTTACTCCCCCTATAAAGCGCTCTAAAAAAACCTCAATCCAGATTTTATATACATGCTACAAGTATATTTTTAATGTAATAACATTGATAGCAACATGGAAAAATTACGTATTTTGCTCTTTTTAAGCATACGGCGGCGTACTCCTTTCACAGATGCATAACTAGGGATGATGTTCGAAACCGGTTCTCCCGGTTGTTCGATAAGAAAAGAACCAATTCCATGGACTCAGATCCCTTTTTGAGAACCGGTTCCCGTTATCGAAGCCACTATAGTAAAGAAAAAGATTTGGTTCTTTATTCGAATCCCGTCCCACAGGAAATGCCCTGTGGGACATCACAGGAAATTACGTAGCTCAGTCTAATGACTGAGCTATGTCATTTGCATAACAATGTTTGTTTTTCCCTTCAACAACACTACTAATAATGCAGACTTCGTGAGAGACAACAAAGACTACTTTGGGACAAATGATGATTCAGAAACTAATATATTTGCGAATGATCTACAGGTTTTAGAAGCTGTGTGATAAATGGATCCAACTTTAGTGAGCCTCGTGTAGCAGTATTGCTAAGTGCTAAACAAGAAATACAAACTATGAACATAATAAAACAAACACTTACTGTACAATGTCTGCTCTCACTGGAATGTTTATACATTCCCGTTTAGATGAAGAAATAATCATAATCCCCACAAAAAGTTTTTTTTTTTAAGTTGTCGCAAAAGAGCTTCTTTTCGTGTCTTTCTCGCCAAGTCCGTGTCTTAAATTGGATGTCAAAGTTGACCAACTTCTCGGATTATGTCCACAACATTCTACTATCCAGGTGTAAGGCATGATTTATAATCTAGAGTTAACTTTCACCAACTCAGAGGCGATGCAGCAGCTCAATATGTCAATATAGCAGCATAGGTGCCGCTAAAAAATAGTTGGTCTGTGTTAGCTCGTATAATAACAATATCATAAAATGTAATTTAATTTTTCACATCTTTATTTACAGCAGTCATTGTAAAATAGTTGATGCCAGTATGTGACCCCGGGGAACATGCTTTATCAGTATCATGCTTCAAACCCAGCTTGGAAAAGATGTTTACAACAAAACATGCTCATTGTATCCTTTAATCCTGACTTCCTCATTTTTATTTATTAAAAAAAAATCAGCACACATTATTTTATTCATTTTTGTTTCGTAGGTTAAAGTATTTAATATATTGTGCTCCTGAGTAAATGTTACTGGTCAATTTGAATTTATAATTTATTGAGTTTATTTAGTTAGATTTTTCAGTATCAAAGGGCTCAAGGCATTCAAAAAATGTTTATAGTATAAATAAGGATTAAAAAAATGTTGTATTTCAGGCAAATTGATGCATTTTAAAGCTACATCTAATTAAAAACAATACTAATAAAGTTATTCTTTAAGTTAATCTATATTTATTTATTGTTTTTTTGTTATCTTTAATGCTAATAAGGATACAATGTTATGCAGAGGTGTACTTACAACATTTGTATGACACTCTCCATAGTGGTGGGGGGGCGTGAAATATTTTGTTCTTCCTGGGGGTTGAGTAACAGAATATAATTAAGGAGCACTGATTTACACCAATTCATTCATATAGTACTGATAAGTACTGATACAAGTACGGATGAATATCGACAGTGATATCAGTTTTGATGAAATCCTAACGATATACATCCCTACTGTCATCCCACTTCCTCCCACCCCCCATACATTTGTTTGAATGTTTCGATTAATGAATTTGGAATTTGTGGATGACTTGCTGCAATGACGACAACAAACAATGCAAACTCTTGGGTGTTGTTGATGCAAAATTAAAGTATTGGTTAAGGTCCCAGAGGTTGATACCGAGAACCAGTCAGCTGTGATGTATGCTATTTTTATTGATCCAAAACTAGTATTAGTCACCAGTTGCATCATTTCTTTGCTTTTGCCACATTTGAGAAATGAGTCAGAGTGAGTGTTTTCCTTGTGGCAGCCTCTCTTCAAAGATATTACAAGTGAAAGCTTTCACTATGACTGACAGCTGGCTCATTAAGAAAGCTGCCACATGACCTGTAAAAAGATCGCAATCATGTCCGGGATCTTCTGCTGGGGGTGGGGGGCTAGGTCGTGGGGGGTTGGTTCTGGTGGGTTTCGGGGGTAGTAGTTGGTGTTGATGCTTTTTTTAAACATGGCGGCCTGCCTTTTGATGTCAACTCGAGCTCCCAAGCTGGAGGCTTTCATTCTGGGCTCTGAGAAGGCAATGACTTCCAGATTTTGGGGGGAACTGGGGGGTTGTGGTGGATGGTCATGGGGTGTGCCACTGCTTGTGCTACAATGGAGGACTTGTGGAGCATCTGGTTGACTTCATGCTAACAAAACTAGCACGCTCGGTAGCAAATGTGCCTCTTTCAGGCATGTTAAGTGACCCAATCTTCGTTTTTAGACGTGTATTTTCGCGTCAAAATATCACTTGTGTGTTTTTTGATGAAATATCAATAAAAATAGGATCTAAAGAAAATTTGTTGATTGCTCGCCTCAAAAATGAACAGTGGCTTACACAAGAAGGAGCTTATCGACTACAGCAGAGGTGTCCAAAGTGCGGCCCGCAGGTAATTTTTTACGGCCCCACGGCACATTTTAAAAATACGATTGAAAAAAATAAAAAACATTAAAAGTGGTATTTAAAGAGCAAACAGGTGAAATGTAACAATAACATGTAGCAATGTTTACTCTAATCACACAAAACTGCCATGTAGGCTGTTTCTTTCTTTAAAAAATAATAATGAATCAAAATTAATGTCATTATGAATTACTGACCTATTCTAGGCTCCAATTACGTCACATTAAATATTTTGAGATATTTTTTGGGGAAAATGTTGCATATTTTGTGTTTGCCATGTAAAAAAACGAGCTGTTTTTTTTAAAGAAGGGCCTAAAACGAACAAACAAACAAAAAACATAAACAACAATAACATTTATAATTGACAGATAGATCTGAAGTTGATCTCGAGATTATTGTGTTAAAAGTAAACAGTAAAAAAAAAAAATTATAATTTATTTTTTAACACTTTAATGAGTAGGACCCTTTTGGATCCCCTACAATTTTAGTGTGATAAGTTTTTAAGTGTCATTGCTCAAAAAAATAATAATGAATTAAAATCAATGGTGTTATGAGTTATTGACCTTTTTGAGGCTCCAATTATTATATAATCTCAAATATCCCACTTAAAAAAATTATTGGGTGAAAATATTGCATATTTTGTGTTTTTTTCATTAAAAAAAAGGGTTTTCTTTGACAAAAAGAGCATACAATTTAAATCTTTAAAAAATGTTATATTGACAGATAGACCTAATGTTGATCTAGAGCAGGGGTCACCAACGCGGTGCCCGCGGGCACCAGGTCGCCCGTAAGGACCAGATGAGTCGCCCGCGGGCCTGTTCTAAAAAAAAATTTAAAAATTAAAAAAATTTAAAAAAAAAATAAAAAATTTTTTTTTTTTTTTTTTAAATTAAATCTACATAGAAAAAACACAAGATACACTTTCAATCAGTGCATCAACCCAAACAACCTCCCCCATGCACACTCATCCACACCCACTCACACAAAAGGGGTTATTTCTTTCTGCTACCAATATTCTGGTTCCCACAACATAGACAACACATCTGCAAGGGATACAGTCCCTGAAGCACACGTGATTGTATAGGCTGCTGGTCCACTAACATTTTCATTAATTACTATTTTTTATGTAATTTTTTTTTATATTGTTTTACTTTCTTTTTTATCCAATAAAATGTTTTTTATTTATTTATCTTATTTTATTTTATTTTTTAAAAAAGGGCCTTATCTTCAACAGACCAGGTTGTCAATGAAATTAGATTTGTTTAAAGGGTTTTTTAAACCAGGCCCAGTCCAGATAATGTCCAAGTCGGACTCAGCAACACACACCTTCATTCATGTACACAGAAAAAAATTAGGGAACACAACAGATTGCATATAATTTATAAACAAAATTACATTTTCAAAATAAGCATTTATGTACAGTCCAGATTATGTCCAGGTCACTCAAATTAGGGAACACAACAACAGATATCATATAATCTATAAACATAATTATACTTTCAAAATAAGCCTTTGAGGACTTCTCATCTTTTTTTAAATGTTTTTTGGCATCATTATCGTTTTCAACCATGTAACTTTCTAAAGTTAGAAAATACTGAATAAATGTTTTAAAGAAAGTAATACTAAGTGAATATCTGTTTTTGGCCTTAAAAATAAACATTTTACCGAGTACTATAATTAAATTGACTAAATCATGATTGTCAATGAACTCTCCTAAAATAACAGAAACCACATTAAGCTTCATAAACAAACCAATCCTTAAACACATTTTTTCAACTTCCACCCAAAACAAAGACACAATATGACAATACCAAAACAAATGCAGGGTGGATTCAGGCTCCTGACAACAAAATTGGCAATCTTCTGACTCTGTCATATTCCATAATTTTAACATTTTCCCTGTGGGTAAGAAGTTATAAATAATTTTAATTTGAAAATAACGATTTTGCACATCGATAGTGGTTTTATAGATTAGTTTGAATATGGCATCCCATGGCAACGGGCAGTCAAAAAAGTCCTCCCATTTTCCATTTGTGTTGTATGAGGCAGCCTTCAAAGATTTCTTTATTAAATAAAAATTATATATTTTTCTATTTATTTTAGTTCCTTTTTGCCAACTAGAATTTCTTATTAGAGGTTTACAAACTAATAATTTAGAAGTTCCATAATTAATTATTTGTTTCCATCTTTTTCCAATTACTCCAGTTAGTTAATAAAATGAAAAGCTTGAGCAAGCATCACCATACATAGCTCTAAATTCATCATACTTCATAATTTTACCATTCTCATTGATAATATCATTGACAAAAATGATTCCTCTTTCAAACATATTTTTCCAAAAGAAAGGCTTTCCATCTATTACAATATTAGAGTTCATCCATATTAACTGCTGCAAAATATCGTCTCTTTTTTCTGGCACATAAAATTGAAAACACCACTATGAGTGTTTCCCAGCAGACTCTCTGGGAGGGGATCACTTGTAAAAAAGGATACAATTTCTTTTGATACAGTACATGTTTTTTGTCCAACAGGACATTTGTGTACCACTCAATGTTTAAATACGTCTTTGGAACAATTGATGCTTTTAAAGACAGACACATAGCTTCAAGGTTGAGAAGTTTCAGGCCCCCATATTTATACTCTTTGTACAAAACCTTTCTTTTAATCTTTTCTGGTTTGCCGTTCCAGACAAAATCGAAGAACCTCCGCTCATAAATCTTAAAAAAGTTTTGTGATGGAGTTGGTAATGACAAAAACAAATAAATAAATTGAGGAATAATTAACGAGTTGGCAATAGACATTTTACCATACAAGGTTAGGGATTTCCCTTTCCATAATTGCATAATTTTGTCCAGCTTTCTTAGTCGATTATCATAATTTACTGAGCCTAGATCTTCCAGATTTTCTGGGACAACAACACCAAGTATGTTAACTGGTCCATCTGTCCACAAAACAGGCACTTTGCATTCCATTCGAAAGGACGTTCCCTTTAGATTTCCGATCCTTAACATTTTACATTTATCATAATTAAGCTTAAGGCCAGATTGCTGTGAAAATATGTCCAAAAGATTAAGAAGGTTCCGCAAACAATGAGGAACAATCTTATCTTTGTGAATCAGCCTTTTCTGACATGAACTTCATCAAGAACAAACACAGAACACGCCTCACTGATGCACATCTGCAAGACTCACTCAGAGTTGCAGTGTCAAGTTACACACCAGAGTACAACACACTAGTTAACAGCATGCAATGCCAGGCTTCCCACTAACTGACAAAGAAACAGATAACAGATTTGGTGTCCAGTTCAAAGTGTGACATGATTTAAAAAGTTGAGAGTTTACTTTTGTATTTTACATGAGTTCTTATTTGTACAAACATGGTGCAAAGTAATTCATGATTTGTTAAAAAATGTTAGTGGCTAGCTAGTTAAAATGGGATATTGTGATTTCACAAGACTGTCTTAGAAGTGATCATTTGAAAATGTTCAATTTGAAAAATGTGCACTTAGAGAAAATATAAAAATAAAGTGTTGCATATTGATATTTATCTGTTTCTATATATATTTATTGTGAGAAATCATTAAGATGATCAGTGTTTCCACAAACATAAATATCATTAATTATTAATAATAACAGAGTTAAAGGTAAATTGAGCAAATTGGCTACTTCTGGCAATTTATTTAAGTGTGTATCTAACTGGTAGCCCTTCGCATTAATCAGTACCCAAGAAGTAGCCCTTGGTTTCAAAAAGGTTGGTGACCCCTGATCTAGAGATTTAAAAACTTGAATAATAACACAAATAATAATACTGAATAATGACACATTTTTTATATTTTTGGGACCAAAGCCCTTTGGGGTCCCCGGGATCAAGCCTGAGTGGAAGCCTAAATGTATATTTTTTATACATATATTGTATTGGTTTTTAAAATAAAAAATATCAAAATGGCCCCTGCTAGCTTTGATTTTTCAATGTGCGGCCCTCAGTGGAAAAAGTTTGGACACCCCTGGACTACAGAGTCGGACTACAAAGGTGGATTCATGCAAAGCACTTTGGGTACATTTTTACCGCTGACGTCACCAAAGTCTCAAATTCCAAATGGCTTGTTCAAAGAAAGTATGAAGGAAGGCCAGATTGTTCATCTACACCAGGGGTGTCAAACTCATTTTAGCTCAGGGGCCGCATGGAGGAAAATCTGTGCGGGCCGGACTATTAAAATCATGGCATTAAAACTAAAAAATAAAGACAACTTCAGATTGTTTTCTTTGTCTTACTTTGGCCAAAAATAGAGCAAACACCTTCTGAAAATATTACAATGAAAATATTAAAAAAACTGCAGCGGTAAAGTTTAGATCAGTGGTGTCCAAAGTGTGGCCCGGGGGCCATTTGCGGCCCGCAGCACATCATTCTAAAAATACTAAAACATTTTTTAAATAAAAGAGCAAATAGGTGAAATGCAATCAGAAAAAGTTGCATTGTTGAATCTAATAACACTTTTTTTTTAAATAATTCATCAAAAAATAATAATGAATCAAAATCAATGTTGCTATGAATTATTGACTGATTTTAGGACAAAAGGGACATAAATACAAATAAAAAAACATGAAAAATATGAAAATTATTTCAAAAAAATACATACTAATTATATACTAATACTAATTATTATATTTATTGTTATTATGAATATACTAAACTAATTACATTATATTTTATCTGAAGCTATAGAGATTTGTGTTGATTGTAAAAAATAAAATTAAAAAAAAGCAACAAAAAAAAGCATGACCTTTTTGAGTGGGGCACTTTTGGATCCAAAAGAATTTTATTGGAATTAAAAAAATATATTTTGCTATTAATTATTGACCTATTTAGGGATCCAATTACTTCACATCAAATATTCCACTTTGAAAATATTTTTGGGAAAAATACTGTATATTTTATATTTTTGCCCCAAAAATAGGATTTTGACAAAAAGCTCATAAAATGTAAAAAAAAATATATATATATATATATATATATATATATATATATATATATATATATATATATATATATATATATATATATATATATATATATATATATATATATATATATATATATATATTTGAAGTTGATCAAACTTCAAATATGAAGTTGAATTAGAGATTCAAGCGTTTAATAAAAAATAAATAATATATGACTTATTTTTAACCTTTTTTAAGACTGAAACCCTTCTGGGTCCCTAGGACCTAACTTGAGGGAGGCCCAAAGGTTAAAAAAAACAAGTGTATATTGTATAGGTTTTGAAAATGAAATGATATCAAAATGGCCCCCGCGTGCTTTGATTTTTCAGTGCGTGGCCCTCAGTGGAAAAAGTTTGGACACCCCTGGTTTAGATCCATGAAAGAAAGAAGAAAGTGAATGAATATTTATAACTGAATGCATAAAAATTTGTTTTCTTTGGTATTATGTTGTTCCACACCACAGCAAACGTACTCAGCTTGCAAATATTGTAATCATTTGAAGAAGACAGCCTGTCCTTTCCTTTAACTTGGGCACACACATCTATACCTTTGGCAGTTTTAGGCCAGTAATTTCCAGGAGTTATCTCACCCTCTGAGACGCTAACTTAATGTGTAGCCTTCATTATAACACTTACATCAGGCTTTTAACTTTTTGCGGCTCCAGACAGATTTGTTCTTTGTATTTTTGGTCCTATATGGCTCTTTCAACATGTTGGGTTGCCGACCCCTGTCCTAGGGACTTTGACCAAATGAACCACGGGTAAAATGACAGATACTAGATTGGTAGGCGAGGATAAATGGAGAAGGAATTTTGCTTACTTCTCATAACGTGGGCGTGGCATGGCGCCAAACTTTGATCTCAGGATTCACCACAAAACTTTCAACATTTATAACTCGGCTCCACAAGTCTAGATCTTGGTCATAATTGGTAGAAATGACGATAATTACACCATGAAGTGTCGAGTGGGTCAGTATCTATTAGTACTAGAGATGTCCGATAATATCGGACTGCCGATATTATCGGCCGATAAATGCTTTAAAATGTATTATCGGAAATTATCGGTATCGGTTTCAAAAAGGCGTGGTACACGGACGTAGGGAGAAGTACAGAGCAGTTGCGTCTCCCAGTCATACTTGCCAACCCTCCCGATTTTCCCGGGAGACTCCCAAATTTCAGTGCCCCTCCCGAAAATCTCCCGGGGCAACCATTCTTCTGAATTTCTCCCGATTTCCACCCAGACAACAATAATTTAAGTATAGTTTACTAATACTTAAAGGCACTGCAATTGCGTGCTGGCCCAATCACATAACATCTACGGCTTTTCAAACACACAAGTGAATGCAAGACATACTTGGTCAACAGCCATACAGGTCACACTGAGGGTGTCCGTATAAACAACTTTAACACTGTTACAAATATGCGCCACACTGTGAACCCACACCAAACA
The DNA here is from genome assembly GCF_033978785.1 of Entelurus aequoreus. NCBI lineage: Eukaryota > Metazoa > Chordata > Actinopteri > Syngnathiformes > Syngnathidae > Entelurus > Entelurus aequoreus. The sequence continues at coordinate 52,645,822 of NC_084744.1, forward strand.
AGAATGACAAACACATTTCGGGAGAACATCCGCACCGTAACACAACATAAACACAACAGAACAAATACCCAGAACCCCTTGCAGCACTAACTCTTCCGGGACGCTACAATATACACCCCCATAACTTCAGTTGATTTATTTTGGAAAACCTTGTTACATTGTTTAATGCATCCAGCGGGGCATCGCAACAAAATTAGGCATAATATTGTGTTAATTCCACGACTGTATATATCGGTATCGGTTGATATCGGAATCAGTAATTAAGAGTTGGACAATATCGGAATATCGGCAAAAAGCCATTAAGGACATCTCTAATTAGTACCCATTCGTCAATCGGCTCCACAAATCTAGATCTTGGTCATAATTGGTAGAAATGATGATAATTACACACTGAAGTGTTGAGTGGGTCAGTATCTATTAGTACCCATTCATGGGGGGTGGAACCTGGCAGCGAAATCTGCTCCTTGCCATCAACCAACAAACCTTCATTAAATTGACTACATAACCTTCCAAACTGATATGACGCTTTTAGGTTGGGGTCTGATCTTTAGACCTGCTCGGTGGCCTTGTGGTTAGAGTGTCCGCCCTCACTCTGAAAGGTCGTGAGTTCAAACCCCGGCCGAGTCATACCAAAGACTATAAAAATGGGACCCATTAACTCCCTGCTTGGCACTCAGCATCAAGGGTTGCAATTGGGGGTCGAATCACCAAATAATTCCTGAGCGCGGCCACCGCTGCTGCTGCTCACTGCTCCCCTCACCTCCCAGGGGGTGAAACAAGGGGATGGGTAAAATGCAGAGAGTAATTTCACCACACCTAGTAGTACTTTAACTTTAACTTTTAATGTGGGCGTGGCGCCAAACTTTGATCTCACGATTCGCCACAAAACTTTCAACATTTATAACTCGGCTCCACAAGTCTAGATCTTGGTCATAATTGGTAGAAATGATGATGATTACACACTGAAGTGTTGAGTGGGTCAGTATCTATTAGTACCCATTCATGGGGGGTGGAACCTGGCAGCGAAACCTGCTCCTCGCCATCAACCAACAAACCTTCATTAAATTGACTACATAACCTTCCAAACTGATATGAGGCTTTTAGGTTGGGGTCTGATCTTTAGACCTGCTCGGTGGCCTTGTGGTTAGAGTGTCCGCCCTCACTCTGAAAGGTCGTGAGTTCAAACCCCGGCCGAGTCATACCAAAGACTATAAAAATGGGACCCATTAACTCCCTGCTTGGCACTCAGCATCAAGGGTTGCAATTGGGGGTCGAATCACCAAATAATTCCCGAGCGCGGCCACCGCTGCTGCTGCTCACTGCTCCCCTCACCTCCCAGGGGGTGAAACAAGGGGATGGGTAAAATGCAGAGAGTAATTTCACCACACCTAGTAGTACTTTAACTTTAACTTTTAATGTGGGCGTGGCGCCAAACTTTGATCTCACGATTCGCCACAAAACTTTCAACATTTATAACTCGGCTCCACAAGTCTAGATCTTGGTCATAATTGGTAGAAATGATGATGATTACACACTGAAGTGTTGAGTGGGTCAGTATCTATTAGTACCCATTCATGGGGGGGTGGAACCTGGCAGCGAAACCTGCTCCTCGCCATCAACCAACAAACCTTCATTAAATTGACTACATAACCTTCCAAACTGATATGAGGCTTTTAGGTTGGGGTCTGATCTTTAGACCTGCTTGGTGGCCTTGTGGTTAGAGTGTCCGCCCTCACTCTGAAAGGTCGTGAGTTCAAACCCCGGCCGAGTCATACCAAAGACTATAAAAATGGGACTCATTACCTCCCTGCTTGGCACTCAGCATCAAGGGTTGCAATTGGGGGTCGAATCACCAAATAATTCCCGAGCGCGGCCGCCGCTGCTGCTGCTCACTGCTCCCCTCACCTCCCAGGGGGTGAAACAAGGGGATGGGTAAAATGCAGAGAGTAATTTCACCACACCTAGTGGTACTTTAACTTTAACTTTTAATGTGGGAGTGGCATGGCGCCAAACTTTGATCTCACGATTCGCCACAAAACTTTTACCATTTATATCTCGGCTCCACAAGTCTAAATCTTGGTCATAATTGGTAGAAATGACGATAATTACACCTTGAAGTGTAGAGTGGATTAGTATCTATTAGTACCCACTTTGGCGGGTGGAGCCTGGGAGCGAAACCTGCTCCTCGCCATCAACCAACAAACCATTAGATTACTAGATAACCTTCCAAACTGATATGAGGCTTTTAGGTTGGGGTCTGATCATGACTAGACATTGACATCGACACACAGATTGCCCCCTTGTGGTGGAAAATTATAACATCGGTAACTCCCTTCCACATGCTCCGACCATCCTGAAATTTCTGGTGGTGTCTCGGGCTTTGGGATGACCACCCGTGTTGCATGGTGGTGCGAGGGCCCTCTCATCGCTGCTCATAGCTTTAATTGTTGTGTTTGTTTTCATGATTCATCTTTTGGCAAACTTGGAGCGAGCATGTGTTTATGAGCTGATCTCGTGTGTGCTTTTTAAAATGTTTCATCTTCATGAAATGAGAGATTAAAGACTCTTTGACAAGAGGGCTGGAGTGGAGGACCACCAAAGAGGAGTGTTTTAATGGAATAAAAAGACATATTGTGCCACTACTAAAGAATACATTACAGGCCCAACTATTGAAATGAGTGTGTGTAAGTGTGCGTAAGGGTGTGTAAGTGTGTGCGCGCATCAATACAAACAAGTGCTATCTATGCGAGATTGCATTAAGTGTCATATTGAGCAGATAAAAAGGCTTCACAATACACTGATGACTCAAAAGGCTTTTCAACTACACACACACGCGGGCGCACACACACACGCACGCAAATACGCACGCTTACGATGCTGGTAGAAGTAATTGCTCCTTTGAAGTCATCACATCTTTCATGTCATCAGGAAACAGGAAACGTAAGATCCCCACTTCCTGTACGCACAAAGACGCCACAGGTGCTTTTTGAATTGTTTTATTTTGAAAGGTAAACACGGACGACACACGTAGGAAGAAAACATCAGGCAGAATAACAGGAACCTTATTGATGTCGACTGGCAAGATGGCGGAGCTGAGATACTTTTTCAAGTTTCACTTTGATTATTTTTTTGGTCATTTCAGTGGGAACTCTATGTGTTTTTAAGACATCAAAATCAAGATGGCCAAGTTCAAAGGTCATATAATCCCACAATTCACAATTATTCCCAAGCGTTACTGCACTTCAACAAGAATCCTATTTGTTTTGCTCATTATGCTCTGAAGTTCCATCCATGCAGATTTTTTCTTGGCAGTCCTCTTTCACATCTCACAATTTTAAAATAATTTTTTCAATCGCTGAGAAAGAATCCTGTTCATTTTCTCTATCATCCAAAACAACGTATTGTACCATTTACAATATCAACCAAAACTTGATGAGGTTATTTCCCGTTACCTGGACAAGAACTCTATTGATTTAAAGCAGGGGTGCCCACACTTTTTCTGCAGGCGAGCTACTTTTCAATTGATCAAGTCGTGGGGATCCACCTCATTCATATATATAATTTATATTTACTTATTTATGAAAGATATGTTTTTATTAACAAGTTAAAGGTGTTTAATGATAATGCAAGCATGTTTAACACATATAGTTAATATTGTTGATAAGTTAAAGGTGTTTAATTATAATACAAGCATGTTTAACACATATAGTTAATATTGTTAATAAGTTAAAGGTGTTTAAAGATAATACAAGCATGTTTAACACATATAGTTAATATTGTTAACAAGTTAAAGGTGTTTTAAGATAATACAAGCATGTTTAACACATATAGTTAATATTGTTAATAAGTTAAAGGTGTTTAATGATAATACAAGCATGTTTAACACATATAGTTAATATTGTTAATAAGTTAAAAGTGTTTAAAGATAATACAAGCATGTTTAACACATATAGTTAATATTGTTAACAAGTTAAAGGTTTTTAAAGATAATACAAGCATGTTTAACACATATAGTTAATATTGTTAACAAGTTAAAGGTGTTTAAAGATAATACAAGCATGTTTAACACATATAGTTAATATTGTTAACAAGTTAAAGGTGTTTAAAGATAATACAAGCATGTCTCACAAGACCCTCGGGTGCCGTGAATGTCAATCAAGTGACGAAAGTGACGTCATAGTGAAGATATATGATCGCTCATTTTTAGGACTATTTTTTTTTAATGCCTGGCTGGCGATCGACTGACACACCCTCCGCGGTCGACCGGTAGCTCGCGATCGACGTAATGAGCACCCCTGATTTAAAGTGATGTCCCAAGCAAGATGGTTGAGGTCAAAAGTCATTCTTTTCAATGCATGCCATCAGCTCTTGATCAGTTATCCTCAAAATGGATTGTGTCCCACATCTGAGCGAGAACCTTATTCCTGTTTAATTACGTCCAACAGAGGACAGCCTAAACAAGAGCCCTATTCATTTTGAACTGTGTGTATAGTATAAGTATAGGTTTACCATCAAGTGTTACGGAAATATTTTCCCTCCTTTTGGCACAATAAGACCTCACTAGCGCTTACCTTATTTTCTTATCTATATATATATATATATATATATATATATATATATATATATATAGATAAGAAAATATACATATGTATGTTAGTGTTGTCCCGATACCAATATTTTGGTACCGATACCGGTACCAAAATGTATTTCGATACCTTGCGGTACTTTTCGATACTTTTCTAAATAAAGGGCACCACAAAAAATTGCATTATTGGCTTTATTTTAAAATGTTAGGGTACATTAAACATATGTTTCTTATTGCAAGTTTGTCCTTAAATAAAATAGTGAACATACAAGACAACTTGTCTTTTAGTAGTAAGTAAACAAACAAAGGCTCCTAATTAGTCTGCTGACATATGCAGTAACATATTGTGTCATTTATCATTCTATTATTTTGTCATAATTATTAAGGACAAGCGGTAGAAAATGAATTATTAATCTACTTATTAATTTACTGTTAAAATCTGGTTATTTTCTCTTTTAACATGTTCTATCTACACTTCTGTTAAAATGTAATAATCACTTAATCTTCTGTTGTTTGGATACTTTACATTAGTTTTGGATGATACCATAAATTTAGGTATCAATCTGATACCAAGTAGTTACAGGATCATACATTGGTCATATTCAAAGTCCTCATGTGTCCAGGGACGTATTTCCTGAGTTTATAAACATGAAATACATTTTAAAAAAAACAAAGACGATGTTGTGATGCCAAAAAGTATCGACTAGATACGCTCCTGTACTTGGTATCATTACAGTGGATGTTAGGTGTAGATGCGCCAATGGCGTTTGTTTACATTGTGACGCCAGTGAGCTAGGGGGAGTGGGGGACCGGTACCTTTTAGAGGAGGTATAGTACCGAATATGATTCATTAGTATCGCTGTACTATACTAATACCGGTATACCGTACAACCCTAATATATATATATACATGTATATTTATATACATATATATGTGTGTGTATACTGTATATATGCACACACACCAAGTTAACTTTTTAGAGATTGCTCCGACTTTCACAGCGCTGGTATTACTATTGATATTATTTACTCCTGTTCTGTAGAATAAATATAGAATCTTCAGTTTTAGTCACTTTTTTAATTTTAGACAGCCTCAGAACTAAAGGATCAGCGAGGACTCTTATACAGGCCTTTACAACGTGTGCGACTTTTGTTTTATGTCAAACAAAGAACCCTATTGATTTTTTTCTCTGATGTCTGACATAGATGGCCATGGTACCGTAGCCGAGGTCAAATTTCACGTAAATTACATTTTTAAATTAAAATTTTCCCATAGTTGCTCAAACATCAGCCAATTGGTACACTTTTTCATTGAAGGTGCACGCAAGAGGCCTATTGATTTTGATCCTGTTTACACTTCAAACGCAAGATGCCAAGGTGGCTGAGGTCAAAAGGTTGAATGGCCTTTTTAAGAACAATCAACTTTTAGCTTCTTCTGTTGCATGTGAAGGCGTGGACCCCATTGATTTTGGACGATGTCAGTCCCATATAGAGATTCAATTGTGTGCTAATATAAGTGTGTGTGTGTCAGTGTGTGTAAGTGTGTGCTATGCAAGTGTTTGTGTTTGAGAGAGAGAGAGAGAGAGAGAGAGAGAGAGAGAAAGAGAGAGAGAGAGAGAGTTGAGTAGTGGGGGATTTCTTCTTGGGTAAATACAGAGTGCTGTGATAATGAGGGGTTGGGCGAGCGCCTCCCTGAGCGTGCGTGAAGGCGGAAGGCGCGCTGGAAGCCACTTCAAGGGCAGCTAATTACGCCGAGGAAGCGCGCACGCACAAACGGCCGATGTTTTTTGTTTTTTTTCCAGCTCCTAACGACGCAGCGCTGGAGCCACCTCAGCACGTGAAACAAAACCACAAGCGCAGATGTGCGCTAAAGTTAGCCTGACGGGACACTTGTACTATTTATGAGTGGTATTTTTAAAGTTATTTGGAAACGATATCAATACTAATGTCATTTGGATGCTTCGCCGGTCATGTGACATCAGCATACATTCTAATGTTGTAACATATCACGACTATATATATATATATATATATATATATATATATATATATATATATATATATATATATATATATATATATATATATATATATATATATATATATATATATTTATATACTGTATATATATTTATATATATATAAATAAATAAATATATATAAATATATATTTATATATATATATATATATATATATATATATATATATGTATATAAACATATTTATATATATATATATATATATATATATATATATATATATATATATATATATATATATATATATATATATATACATATATATATATATATATATATATATATATATATATATATATATAGCTTAACAATCTATTTTGTATTCAAACAACACAACACTGGTGCGCTCCAAAACAAAACAAAAAAAGGAAATCCATTTTACCTTGTGTCTCTGAATATTCGTGGCATTGTTGAACACTCTGGGAGTTTCTGAGTTTTACACGTGCAGTGGCTTCACGTAGTCGCCACTAGCGTTAGCACAAACTTGCAGTGTGAGGCAATCCTTCACTGACTTGTGTCCCGGTAGTGCCTTATCCTTCACTGTAATAAAGGTCCGTTGCGTTATCTTTTTCGACGTCATCACAATTAAAGACTTGCTAGGGAACAAATCCCCCTTCGTTGATAAAGTCTTCAAAATGAAAGCGACGCAAGCCGAAGGCTAACTACGTGGCTAAAATGCTAACTCAGTGGTTGTCCAGCAACCGGAAGCGATATAGCAAGACTGTGAGAGTTTGGACACATTATATATATATATATACATATATATATATATATATATATATATATATATATATATATATATATATATATATATATATATATATATATATATATATATATATATATATATATATATATATATATATATATATATATATATATATATATATATATATATATATATATATATATATATATATATGTGTGTGTGTGTGTGTATTTTATTTTTTAATCGATTTTTTTAAATTATGAATCAATTTAGAATCGGAATGAATAAGAATGGTAATGTTTTTATATATATATATTTATATATATTGTATTATATATATATATATATATATATATATATATATATATATATATATATATATATATATATATATATATATATATATATATATATATATATTCAAGGTTTCTGTGGTTTATCCGTTATACAGTGCTCAGTACTTATTATTATTTTTATCTATTTATCTTAGTACCATTTTCTTATTTTTTTTATGTGTCATTTCTCATGATCCGTGGTCCGGATCATGTTTTTTGTTATGTTCTGTTAGTTTTAGACTCCATTAGTTCCTGTTTTTGTGCACCCTTGTTTGTTTTAGTTACCATGGCGACTTATTAGTTTCACCTGCCTCTGGTGTTCGGGACACGCACCTGCTCCAATCAAGAGACCATTATTTAAGCCTGTCTTTGCCAGTCAGTCGTCCGGGGCGTCATATTTGGTTTCATGCCACAGTTTCATGTTGTGCTATGCCATAGTTATGTTAGTTGTTTCATGCCACAGTAAGTCTTGTTTGTTCTATGTCCATAGTTCATGCTAAGTCTTAGCGTCTATGTTTCCTGCGTTAAGTTTTTTTTGTTCTTTAGCCTCTCGTGGGAACGGCACGCTTTCCTTTTGTTTTAGTACCTGTCTTTTCTGATGTGTAGGATTAATTGATTATTAAATATGTTCCTACCTTCAAGTCCTGTCCGGAATAGTCTGTTTGCATCCTGGGAGAACAACCCCCCCCCCCCTTTATGACATCATTATAAATTTGCGCTAAATTAGTTTGCTTGCAATTTCGTTGTACAATGTACAATGACAAAGATCTATTCTATTCTATTCCATACCGGGGTAGAGCGGAATATACGTTAGGTCAGGAAAAAAACACAGAGGCCATTTCATCCCGACAAGCCTGTTTCGCAGGTTTCCCTGCTCTTCAGGGGATTTTATAACATTTCCTGGAGAGCAGGGAAACCTGTGCAACAGGCTTGTAGGGATGAAATAGCCTCTGTGTTTTTTTCCTGACCTAACGTGTATATATATATATATATATATATATATATATATATATATATATATATATATATATATATATATATATATATATATATATATATATATATATATATATATATATATATATATATATATACACATATATATATACTAGACATTCCAATATTTTGATTGTCATCCATTCTACTATATTTATTTTCTTTGTATTTTGGTGCAGATCCGGTTAAAGATGTAAACCCAGGAACGTTAGTTCGTGTTATAGTCAGCCAGCATCGGGTGCTGGATAAGAACTGCATCACATATGACATCGTTGTGTCGTTTTTCGTGGTCATTTTGTCAGTGCGTCATTTCACGCCGCTTCTTCTTCTTTTGTTTCCTGCAGTCCAACAAAGTGTCGGTGGTGCAGCCCTCGCACGGGATGCACGCTCTCACGTCGCTGCTGCCGTACAGCAACGAGCACTTCAGCCCGAGCCCATCACACCTGCCTACTGACATGAGCCAGAAGACAGGTGAAGACACACACACGGATATTTGCTTGCTCAGCAGGCGCGCGTGAGACATAAAACAAACATCCCTGCAAACAAAGACACCTTTAGCTGTTCCCATGACTGGTAAGGAGGTGACTCAGCTCCTGATGCTAACACCTGGATGATGTTGTTGTGATGCACACACCTTTATCACAGGTCAGGTGATGTGTTTTTACTAATACTTAAACACACCCACATTGTTACCTCATCCTTTTCTTTCATCACTTTATTTATAAAGTGATGAAAATGTTTCAAAATAACATATTTAGTGCAATTGTCAGCTTTAGACATCGAGATGTTTGACTTTTTATTGTGAAGAGATCAAAGAAAACATCCAAATAAATACAAAGTGTTATTAGCTACAAAAGATGTTGGGTTTGTTAAAGGGGAACTGCAGTTTTTGTGGAATGTTGCCTATCATTCACAATCCTTATGTAAGACAAGGGCACATGTGTTTTTCTTTTTTTTATGCATTCTAACTAGAGATGTCGGATAATATCGGACTGCCAATAGTATCGGACTGACGATATTATCGGCCGATAAATGCTTTAAAATGTGATATCGTAAATTATCGGTATCGGTTTCAAAAAGTAAAATGTATGACTTTTTAAAACGCCGCTGTACAGAGTAGTACACGGACGTAGGGAGAAGGACAGAGCGCCAATAAACCTTAAAGGCACTGCCTTTGCGTGTCGGCCCAGTCACATAATATCTACGCCTTTTCACACACACTAGTGAATGCCATGCATACTTGGTCGACAGCCATACAGGTCACACTGAGGGTGGCCGTATAAACAAATATGCGCCACACTGTGAACCCACACCAAACAAGAACGACAAACACATTTCGGGAGAACATCCGCACCGTAACACAACATAAACACAACAGAACAAATACCCAGAACGCCTTGCAGCACTAACACTTCCGGGACGCTACAATATACACCCCCTGCTCTTTTGCGAGCAGAGGAGCATGTTCGGCAGTGCACAATCACGGAGTACTTACAAGCAGACACAGTGTGTAGACAGAAAAGGGAGAACGGACGCATTTTGGCTTAAAAACTAAAGATAAAGGTGAAGTTATAACACTGAAACGCCCTCAGGAAGAGGTGCTTTAAGACATGGCTAGTCTAGCTAGCGGCGAACGTCCATCCGCAGGCAACAGTATTTTAGCTACTTCAAAATCACCAATCCTTGTCTCCATGGCGACATATAAAGTAAGTTTCTTACAAGTATCATTATCACTACAGGACGAGGAATAGCTAAACATGCTTCACTACACACCATAGGAAGATACAATAGCTCACCGGGGTCACAATGTAAACAAATGCCAAGGGTGGATCTACACCTGACATCCACTGTAATGATACCAAGCACAAGAGTGTATCTTGTCGATACTACTATGATTACATCGATATTTTTTATTCTTTTTTTAAAATTCATATTTTGTTTATTAACTCAGGAAATACGTCCCTCGACACATGAGGACTTTGAATATGACCAATGTATGATCCTGTAACTACTTGGTATCGAATCGATACCTAAATTTGTGGTATCATCCAAAATGAATGTAGAGTATCCAAACAACAGACGAATAAGTGATTATTACATTTTAACAGAAGTGTAGATAGAACATGTTAAAATGGGAAAAAACAGATATTAAGAGTAAATGAAAAAGTAGATTAATAATAATTTTTTTACAGCTTGTCCCTCATAATTATGACAAAATAATAGAATGATAAATGACACAATATGTTACTGCATATGTCAGCAGACTAATTAGGAGCCTTTGTTTGTTTACTTACTACTAAAAGACAAGTTTTCTGGTATGTTCACTGTTTTATTTAAATACAAAACTGCAATAAGAAACATATGTTTAATGTACCCTAAGGTTTTTTTGTTAAAATAAAGCCAATAATGCAATTTTTTTGTGGTCCCCCTTATTTAGAAAAGTATCAGAATACATTTTGGTACCTGTACTAAAATATTGGTATCGTGACAACCCTAGTCTGAACTTGTCTGTCTGTATGCCAGCTTCTCCGCCCCCACCCACAGAGACAAAAAGAGTGGATGACTTATTTCCGCTTTAGAACAAACGCGTCCAGGTGCTGAGAGTGAACCCTGACAAACAAAACAAACACTTGGCAATTTCATTGGTCCTTTCATTAATATTCCATAAGTCTTTTTGCCTATTTGGTGGAAAACAACAACATAACGCAAAAAGTTATGGGCGGATTTTGGTAAAACTTTCAGGAGATTTTAGAAATGAGATAGTCATAACAGTTATTTTATGGTATCGACTTTTATTTGACTGAATAGTTATAAAAAAGTGTGACCAGGCTGTTGCCCAGGTGTGTCAGGTGAGTTCAGCCAAGGTGTGTGATGAAAGAAGAGGGAAAGAGCGACGTTGAGGGACGGTGTGGGGGAGGAAGGGCGTGGTCCGACGGAGATCGGCGAGACAGGACGACTGACTCAGTCCCATTCCTGGATTTATTAGCTCTCTCGGGGTCCTAAAGCCCCCCCCCCAGCCCTGTAGGCGCGGCCAAATTACAGTCATTTTGCAGCATTCCTGCGCTGCAAGGACAGGTTAGCGAGCGGCTCGGGCTAAGTGCCGGGTGCTGCCTGTTGACAAATGACTTGCTTTGATATTTACCGTGTGAAGACACCCTGCTGGAAAGGACAACTTTTAAGGCGCTTTGCTAAACTGTGCTGAAATAAAGATGGTGGTCCAGCAGGGTCTTAATGTGGGGTTCCCACACTGCTAATAGCGCTAATTACTCAGCTTCACTCTAAAGTCCCAGCCTAATGGCGTCCTTAGAGACAATTAGGCACGTAATATGTGTGTCTTTGTCCCACAGGCGTTCTCAGGCACCAATCCCAGGACCTATCGGGCTACTACCCTCTCCCCGCAGGCGGCGTGGGCCAGATCGCTCCCTCCATGGGCTGGTGAGTGGCGTCCATGGCGGGGACTGTAATCACTCCTACTTCTTTCAGATCTTGGACTTGTCACAAAAATGCTACAGTTATCATCCCCGTTATAACCTTTTATCGACATTACGTCACCACTAACCCAGTGTCCTGTCGCCGTGGAAACCAGCGTCTTTGTTTATGATTATATTGTACCAGAAGCCTTGCTGTAGTCATCGTTCTTGTTTTTATTCTGATATTTAAAATAAGGATACCGATTTCGGTAAAAAAACAATAATATGAAATTTGTGAAGCTGAGTTTAAACGCTTTGTGTGTTTGGGCGAACCATCGGAGCAAAGTTTGGCGCCATGCTAAACCCACATCTTATGGCGTAGGCACAATTTGTTCGCAATTTATTATAGCTTATATGTAGTATCTGTCGTTTTAACTGCGACTAATTTGGTCAATGTGCCTGAGAGGAGTTCGTTAAAGTACGATCCCTTTTTTTTCGCTACAAAATGGCCAAAGAGCAAAGTTTGTTGACTTTATTGACAACATAAAAACATGTGCTAATATTACACATTTAATTTTTTTGTAAAATGTTTACTTTATTGACAACATGACAATACATGCGCTATTATTAAACATTTAATTTTTTGTAAAATGTTTACTTTGACAACATGACAATACATGCGCTATTATTAAACATTTAATTTTTTGTAAAATGTTTACTTTGACAACATAAAAACATGTGCTATTATTACCCATTTTATTTTTTGTAAAATGTTGACTTTATTGACAACATGACAATACATGCGCTATTATTACACATTTAATTTTTTGTAAAATGTTTACTTTGACAACATAGAAACATGTGCTATTATCACACATTTAATTTTTTTGTAAAATGTTTACTTTATTGACAACATGACAATACATGCGCTATTTTACACATTTAATTTTTTGTAAAATGTTTACTTTGACAACATAAAAACATGTGCTATTATTACCCATTGTTTTTTTTGTAAAATGTTTACTTTATTGAAAACATGAAAAAACATGCGCTATTATTACACATTTAATTTTTTTTGTATAATCGTTACTTTATTGACAACATAAAAAGTTGCGCTATTATTACACATTTTATTTTTTGTAAAATGTTGTTGACTTTATTGACAACATAGAAACATGCGCTATTATTACACATTTTATTTTTTGTAAAATGTTGTTGACTTTGACAACATAGACACATGCGCTATGTACACTTTTTATTTTTTGTAAAATGTTTACTTTATTGACAACATGAAAATACATGCGCTATTATTACACATTTTATTTTTTGTAAAATGTTGTTGACTTTGACAACATAGACACATGCGCTATGTACACTTTTTATTTTTTGTAAAATGTTTACTTTATTGACAACATGAAAATACATGCGCTATTATTACAAATTGTATTTTTTGTACAATGTTGTTGACTTTATTGACAACATAAAAACTTGTGCTATTATTACACATTTAATTTTTTGTAAAATGTTGTTGACTTTATTGACAACATAGAAACATGTGCTATTATTACACATTTTATTTTGTGTAAAATGTTGACTTTATTGAGAATATAAAAACGTGCTATTATTACACATTTAATTTTTTGTCAAATGTTTACTTTATTGACAACATAAAAACATGCGTTATTATTACACATTTAATTTTTTGTAAAATGTTTACTTTGACAACATAAAAACATGTGCTATTATTACACATTTAATTTTTTTTTAAATGTTGTTGACTTTATTGACAACATAGAAACATGCGCTATTATTACACATTTAATTTTTTTGTAAAATGTTTACTTTGACAACATGACAATACATGCGCTATTATTAAACATTTAATTTTTTGTAAAATGTTTACTTTGACAACATGACAATACATGCGCTATTATTAAACATTTAATTTTTTGTAAAATGTTTACTTTGACAACATAAAAACATGTGCTATTATTACCCATTTTATTTTTTGTAAAATGTTGACTTTGTTGACAACATGACAATACATGCGCTATTATTACACATTTAATTTTTTGTAAAATGTTGACTTTGTTGACAACATGACAATACATGCGCTATTATTACACATTTAATTTTTTGTAAAATGTTTACTTTGACAACATAGAAACATGTGCTATTATCACACATTTAATTTTTTTGTAAAATGTTTACTTTATTGACAACATGACAATACATGCGCTATTATTACACTTTTAATTTTTTGTAAAATGTGTACTTTGACAACATAAAAACATGTGCTATTATTACCCATTGGTTTTTTTGTAAAATGTTTACTTTATTGCAAACATGAAAAAACATGCGCTATTATTACACATTTAATTTTTTTTGTAAAATCGTTACTTTATTGACAACATAAAAAGTTGCGCTATTATTACACATTTTATTTTTTGTAAAATGTTGTTGACTTTGACAACATAGACACATGCGCTATGTACACTTTTTATTTTTTGTAAAATGTTTACTTTATTGACAACATGAAAATACATGCGCTATTATTACAAATTGTATTTTTTGTACAATGTTGTTGACTTTATTGACAACATAAAAACATGCGCTATTATTACACATTTCATTTTTTGTAAAATGTTTACTTTATTCACAACATGAAAATACATGCGCTATTACAAATTCAATTTTTTTGTAAAATGTTTAGTTTATTGACAACATAAAAACTTGTGCTATTATTACACATTTAATTTTTTGTAAAATGTTGTTGACTTTAATGACAACATAGAAACATGTGCTATTATTACACATTTTATTTTGTGTAAAATGTTGACTTTATTGAGAATATAAAAACGTGCTATTATTACACATTTAATTTTTTGTCAAATGTTTACTTTATTGACAACATAAAAACTTGCGCTATTATTACACATTTAATTTTTTGTAAAATGTTCACTTTATTGACAACATAGAAACATGCGCTATTATTACACATTTTATTTTTGTAAAATGTTGTTGACTTTATTGACAATATAAAAACATGCAGTATTATTACACATTTCATTTTTTGTAAAATGTTTACTTTATTGACAACATAAAAACATGCGCTATTATTACACATTTAATTTTTGAGAAAATGTTGTTGACTTTATTGACAACATAAAAACATGCGCTATTATTACACATTTAATTTTTTGTAAAATGTTGTTGACTTTATTGACAACATAGAAACATGCGCTATTATTACACATTTAATTTTTTGTAAAATGTTGTTGACTTTATTGACAATATAAAAACATGCAGTATTATTACACATTTCATTTTTGTAAAACATTTACTTTATTGACAACATAAAAACATGCGCTATTATTACACATTTAATTTTTGAGAAAATGTTGTTGACTTTATTGACAACATAGAAACATGCGCTATTATTACACATTTAATTTTTTGTAAATGGTTTACTTTATTGACAACATGAAAATACATGCGCTATTATTACACATTTAATTTTTTTGTAAAATCGTTACTTTATTGACAACATAAAAACTTGCGCTATTATTACACATTAAATTTTTTTGTAAAATGTTGTTGACTTTATTGACAACATAGAAACATGTGCTATTATTACACATTTTATTTTGTGTAAAATGTTGACTTTATTGACAATATAAAAACATGTGCTATTATTGCACATTTAATTTTTTT
>NC_084744.1:52666610-52679110 GCF_033978785.1 Entelurus aequoreus
TTTATGTGTTTATATATATATATATATATATATATATATATATACATACATACATACATACATACATACATACATACATACATATATATATATATATATATATATATATATATATATATATATATATATATATATACATACTGTATGTATATATATATATATATTAATATATATCAATTAATATATTTTATATAAATGTATATATAAATAAATATAATATATATATATATTATATATGTATATATATATATATTATATAATATATAAATATATGAAAATATAAATTTTATATAAATTTATATATATAATATATATATTTATTATATAAATTATATATATTATATATAATATATAAATATATGAAAATATAAATTATATATATATACATATAGTTATACCTTAATTGTTTCCAAATCGTGTCTGCAACACGGCAGTAGAACGACTGATCAAACAAAACAGAAGTCATCGTCATGCACCCACTAGTTCCGGAAGCTAGCTCTTTAATCAGCTAAACAGACTCGATAACTCCCCGGTGACGTTTTGGTGAATTTACTGAGGAATTTGTGAAACTGAAACAATCCAAAAATAATGGAGTTGTAAGTTATTAATACTAACACAGACAGTCGTAAACGTGTTAGCATATTAGCTCATGCTAACGACGCGAGCGTCATCACGTTACGATAGCACATGCAAAATATGCATGAAAACACTCCTACAGACTATCACATGTGGGACGGTTTAGTAACTATGAATTGTTTTAATTATATTGTAAAACTTACAAACGTTGCTTGGAGTGATGAATGAAGAAACCATAAGAGTAGTTACGCTATGGACGGCGAGAAGACTGAACGGCACTTTGGTTGGAAAAAATGTTTGCAAACTCGTCCAAAAGATAAAACACCCTCTCAGTGTTTTTGCCTGTTTTTGTTTTATAAAAAGATTTTTACTGTAGCCGCTTGCGCAAATAATCCATAAATTAGCTGCAAGCCGCAGGGTTCAAAGTGTAGGAAAAAAATAGCGGCTTATAATCGGGAATTCACGGTACGTTAGTTTTATATCACTGGTTGCTGTATTTACACGGGACAGTGGCCAAGACGCCAATTATTATGTACACTTATGTACACAATATAGAATAAAACTACTTAATTTCTTCATATGAGCATAAACATGCACACATTGAGAGGGCGTTGAGATATATATACAAATTATAGATCAATTATATTTTTGTTTGGTCATAATTGTCTAAAAATTAATAGTACACCTACATGATAAAATGTACACATTACAGTTTAATGATGGACCAGTAAATAGTTACAATGTTCTTGAACATAATAGTTAAAATATGATTACACAATTCAAATTGCCAACAATTCATGTATACAACTTTGTGTGTGTAAATAATGCAACACTGTACTATAGCAGTTCTCATTACATGCTTAATGTTAATATGTGAGCATCAAATACATGTTAATGTTCCATTTCTAGTATTTCCTGTTGGATAAATACTATATTTTTAATACAAGTGGGCATGATTTTATTTCTAAACTGTGCTCAGAGCAAGTGACCTGCTCGTTAGCCTAATAAAATGGCGGACAATCTGCTCCGTCGCATACTACATACTATTGAATGCACGTTGAGAAATTACATTCTGAGGCCTTAATTGGTTTCTTCGTCTGAATTGATTCTGGAAAAAATGCGACGCTTATTGAAAGCCATGCAGAGTTGATTTATTACATTGTACATTTATGTTTTTAATAACCTTGATAAAAGTCGTATCAAGACAACTTCAAAGATGCGTTTTCCTTTATATTTCATATTTTAGTAGACCAAATTTACTGTAATTTTAGTCGACTAAAATGTTGAGAAATGTTGTCGACTTAAAAAAACTAAATTCATTTTGATGACTAAAATATGATTAAAACTACCGTATTTTTCGGAGTATAAGTCGCACCGGAGTATAAGTCGCACCTGCCGAAAATGCATTATAAAGAAGGAAAAAAACATATATAAGTCGCACTGGAGTGAGTATAAGTCGCATTTTGGGGGGAAATTTATTTGATAAAAGCCAACACCAAGAACAGACATTTGAAAGGCAATTTAAAATAAATAAAGAATAGTGAACAACAGGCTGAATAAGTGTACGTTATATGAGGCATAAATAACCAACTGAGAACGTGCCTGGTATCTTAACGTAACATATTATGGTAAGAGTCATTCAAATAACTATAACATATAGAACATGCTATACGTTTACCAAACAATCTGTCACTCCTAATCGCTAAATCCCATGAAATCTTATACGTCTAGTCTCTTACGTGAATGAGCTAAATAATATTATTTGATATTTTACGGTAATGTGTTAATAATTTCACACATAAGTCGCTCCCGAGGATAAGTCACACCCCCGGCCAAACTATGAAAAAAACTGCGACTTATAGTCAGAAAAATATGGTGTTTATATATATATATTTACATTTTTATTTTTTTTTGTCTGGCAAAAAAATAAAATAAATATATATATATATATATATATATATATATATATATATATATATATATATATATATATATATATATATATATATATATATATATATATATATATATATATATATATATATATATAATTTTATTTTTATTTTATTTTTGTCTGGCAATAATATATATATATATATATATATATATATATATATATATATATATATATATATATATATATATATATATATATATATATATATATATATATATATATATAATTTTATTTTATTTTTTATTATTTATTTTATTTTTTTTAACAAGAATACATTTAAAAAAAAACATTTTTAGGCCATCTCCATGCAACCTGAATGAGCTTTTCTAACCTGTTACCTGTTTTGAAAAAGTCTCTTACGTGAATTAGCTAAATAATATTATTTGATATTTTACGCTAATGTGTTAATAATTTCACATATAAGTCGCTCCTGAGTATAAGTCGCACCCCCCAAACTATGAAAAAAACTGCCACTGATAGTCCGAAAAATACGGTAAGTTAAAAACTGCTGTCAGAATTAACACTGGTTTCATGACAGTTATGTTTATAATTTTTTTCTATATTCATTATTATTATCATTATTATTAGGTAGCATTAAATAAAAACGTTCTTGGAAGAATTGCGTAATTTAAAAAAAAATCAAAAACTCAATATTTTGCATGAATGAAAAAAATAACTCACATTATGTTCTATTTTTCTGTATTGATTATTATTATTGTCTATTATGTGCTTCCTTAAGTTTAGAGAAGAATAAATATAGAAATTAATTGTCAAATAAATGGCACAGAAAAATATCTTTTTTTGAAGCGATTGATGGAATGAATCAATAAATTAACCATAGCACTCCCTCTAGTGGTGACGTCAATCACATTTTGGTCCCTTAAACTTGGCCCAGTGCTAGGGTACTAAAAGGGGCGGGGCTTAAAAGTGCAATGTGTTGATTAGTGGCACAGAAGAAAATTAGCTTTGATGTTGTGATGTCATGCTGTGTCGCTGGCTTTAGCTCCGCCTTCACTTCCTCTCGTATTCACAATATTATTATTTATTATTATTATTATTATTATGTTCTTTTCGTACTCAGGTTCTCTCATTCTCTCATGCTGGGCCCATCTGGCATGCACCCCACTGGCATCCCTCACCCCGCCATAGTGCCCCCTTCTGGCAAGCAAGAGCATGAGCAGTACGACAGAGGCATGTACACGTAAGTACTTTACAAGTGTTTATTTACATAAGTACTTTACAAGTGTTTATTCACATAAGTACTTTAAAAGTGTTTATTCACGTAAGTACCTTAGAGGTGTTTATTCACGTAAGTACATTAGAAGTGTTTATACAAGTACTTAAGAAGTGTTTATTCACATAAGTACATTAAAAGTGTTTATTCGCGTAAGTACTTTAATGGAATTTATACACATCACTACTTTAAACGTATTTATACACATAAGTACTTATGATGTATTTGTACACCTAAGTACTTTAGAAGGATTTATACACATAACTGCTTTAGAAGTATTTATACACATACAGTAAGTACTTTAAAAGTATGTATACACATAAGTACTTTGGATGGATTTAGACACACAAGTACTTTGGATGGATTTATACACACAAGTACTTTGGATGGCTTTATACACACAAGTACTTTGGATGGATTTATACACACAAGTACTTTGGATGGATTTATACACGAGTATTTTGGATGGATTTATACACATAAGTACTTTGGATGGATTTATACACATAAGTACTTTGGATGGATTTATACACATAAGTATTTTGAATGTATTTATACACATACGTACTTTGGATGTATTTATTCATGTAACTACTTTGGATGGATTTATACACATAAGTATTTTGGATGGATTTATACACATTAGTACTTTGGATGCATTTCTACACATAAGTACTTTGGATGTACAGTAATTATACACAAGTAACTTTGATGTATTTGTACATGTAAGTACTTTGAATAGATTTATACACATAAGTACTTTGGATGTATTTATACATGTAAATAATTTGGATGTATTTATTCACATAAATACTTTGGATGTATTTATACACCCAAGTACTTTGGATGTATTTATGTACCCAAGTACTTTGGATGTATTTATACATCAAGGTATTTTGGATGTATTTTTTAATGTAAGTACTTTGGATGTATTTATACACATAAGTATTTGGATGTATTTTTACAAAAAAATACTTTGGATGTATTTATACACATAGGCACTTTGGATGTATTTATAAACATAAATACTTTGGATGTATTTATACACAAAAGTACTTTACATAAGTACTTTGGCTGTATTTATACACTTAAGTACTTTGGACGTATTTATACGCAAAAGTACTTTACATAAGTACTTTGGCTGTATGTATACATGTCAGTACTTTAGATGTATTTATACATATAAATATTTCGGATACATTTATACATATGAGTACTTTGGATGTATTTATACACATAGGTACTTTGGATGTATTGATACAAATAAGTACTTTGGATGTATTTATACACATAAGTACTTTGGATGTATTTTTACAAAGAAGTACTTTGGACGTATTTATACACATAAGTGCTTTGGATGTATTTATACACAAAAGTACTTTGGATGTATTTTTACACAAAGGTACTTTAAATAAGTACTTTGGCTGTATTTATACATGTAAGTACTTTAGATGTATTTATACATATAAATATTTCGGATACTTTTATACATATGAGTACTTTGGATGTATTTATACACTTGAGTACTTTGGATGTATTTATACACATAAGTACTTTGGATGTATTTATACACAAAAGTACTTTGTATGTATTTTTACACAAAAGTACTGTAAATAAGTACTTTGGCTGTATTTATACATGTATGTACTTTAGATGTATTTATACATATACATTTTCGGATACATTTATACATATGAGTACTTTGGGTATATTTATACACATAAGTACTTTGGATGTATATATACACATAAGTACTTTGGATGTATTTTTACAAAGAAGTACTTTGGATGTATTTATACACATAAATACCTTGGATGTATTTATACACAAAAGTACTTTACATAAGTACTTTGGCTGTATTTGTACATGTCAGTACTTTAGATTTATTTATACATATAAATATTTCGGATACATTTATACATATGAGTACTTTGGATGTATTTATACACATAAGTACTTTGGATGTATTTTTACAAAGAAGTACTTTGGATGTATTTATACACATAAATACCTTGGATGTATTTATACACAAAAGTACTTTACATAAGTACTTTGGCTGTATTTGTACATGTCAGTACTTTAGATTTATTTATACATATAAATATTTCGGATACATTTATACATATGAGTACTTTGGATGTATTTATACACATAAGTACTTTGGATGTATTTATACACACAGGTACTTTGGATGTATTTTTACACATGAGTACTTTGGATGTATTTATACACAGAAGTACTTTGGATGTATTTATACACATAAGTACTTTGATGTATTTATACACGTGCATACTTTGGATGTATTTTTACACAAAAGTACTTTAAATAAGTACTTTGGCTGTATTTATACATGTAAGTACTTTAGATGTATTTATACATATAAATATTTCGGATACATTTATACATATGAGTACTTTGGACGTATTTATACACATAAGAACTTTGGACGTATTTATACACAAAAGTACTTTACATAGGTACTTTGGCTGTATTTATACATGTCAGTACTTTAGATGTATTTATACATATACATATTTCGGATACATTTATACATATGAGTACTTTGGATGTATTTATACACATAGGTACTTTGGACGTATTTATACACATAAGTACTTTGGATGTATTTATCCACATAAGTACTTTGGATGGATTTATCCACATAAGTACTTTGGATGTATTTATACACAAAAGTACTTTGGATGTATTTTTACACAAAAGTACTTTAAATAAGTACTTTGGCTGTGTTTATACATATAAATATTTGGCTGTATTTATACATGTAAGTACTTTAGATGTATTTATACATATAAATATTTCGCATACACCATATGAGTACTTTGGATGTATTTATACACATAGGTACTTTGGATATATTTTTACAAAGAAGTACTTTGGATGTATTTATACATATGAGTACTTTGGATGTATTTATACACATAGGTACTTTGGATGTATTTACACATATAGGTACTTTGGATGTATTTTTACAAAGAAGTACTTTGGATGTATTTACACACATAGGTACTTTGGATGTATTTTTACAAATAAGTACTTTGGATGTATTTATACACATATGTACTTTGGATGTATTTTTACAAATAAGTACTTTGGATGTATTTTTACAAATAAGTACTTTGGATGTATTTATACACATATGTACTTTGGATGTATTTTTACAAATAAGTACTTTGGATGTATTTACACACATGAATACCTTGGATGTATTTATACAAAGAAGTACTTTGAATGTATTCAGGCAGCTAGTTGTTGACACACTTTCAACAGAACACACACAAATCAGTGTGTGTTAGCATGTAGCACGGCCATTGTCTCAGTATTGGTGTTGTGTAACACTGACCTCCACCAAGGCTCACCCCGCATTTCCACTGGATGCCAAGCGGCCGTTTTTGACCTTTGGTCCTCCCCCAGCCTTCCTCCGAATGTTCTGTTGTTTGTGTTAGTGTGGCCCAGCTAGCGAGCAAACCAAGGGCTATGACCAGGTTGTATTTACATGTGCCACCTGTAGGGGGAGTTACTTGACAAGGTTGTCACCTGTTCCCCCAGGAAGCCCCAGGTGGACGCCAAGCGGGAGAAGGAGCCCAAGAAGGCGGTGATCAAGAAGCCGCTGAACGCCTTCATGCTCTACATGAAGGAAATGAGGGCAAAGGTCATCGCCGAGTGCACGCTCAAGGAGAGCGCCGCCATCAACCAGATTCTTGGACGCAGGGTGAGACTTTCATACACTATGATGTCATATTTATCACAATATACTGTTGAAAACAATACAGTGTTAAATGTACAATACTGTCAAAAATAGGTATATAACAATATAATATTTACAATACTGTCAGATGGTAATTTAATTAAAAGGAAATAGACTTTATTTATCCCGCAATGGGGGAAATGATGCCATCTTGGAAGGAAAAAAAGGTAAACATGTATTTTACAATACAGCAAAAACATATTTCACAATACAGCCAAACTATTTTTAATAGACAGTAAAAAATATTTTATAATACAATACTGTAAGAAAATATTTTAAAATTCAGCAAAACTATTTTTACTATACAGTAAAAAATATTTGATTATACAATACTGTTAAAATGTATTTTAAAATACAGCAGAAGTATTTTTACTATACAGTAAAACATATTACATGATACAGTACTGTAAAATTTTATTTTAAGATACAGTAAAACTATTTTTACGATACAGTAAAAAAATTATTTTATAATACAATACTGTAAAAATGTATTTTAAGATACAGTAAAACTATTTTTACTATACAGTAAAACATATTTTATAATACAATACTGTAAAATGTATTTCAAAATACAGCAAAACCATTTTTACTATACAGTAAAAATATTTTATAATAGAATACTGTAAAAAAATATATTTTAAAATACAGCAAACATATTTTATTACACAATAAAACATGTTCAATGTTGTAAAACTGTATCTTAAAATACAGTAAAAATATTTTTACTATACAGTGAAACACATTTTATAATACAATACTATAAAAATGTATTTTAAAATACAACAAAAATATTTTACTAAACAGTAAGACGCATTTTATAATACAATACAATAAAAATGTGTTTTAAAATACAGCAACAACATTTGTACTATACAGTAACATGTATTTTATAATACAATACTGTAAAATGTACTGTAAAATATAGCAAAATTATTTTTACTAAATATTAGAACACATTTATCAATACAATACTGTAAACATTTATTTTAAAAATACAGCAAAAGTATTTTACAGTAACACATATTACATGATGCAGTACGGTAAAAATGTATTTTAAGATACAGTAAAACTATTTTTACTATACAGTAAAAAATATTTTAAAATACAATACTGTAAAATGTATTTCAAAATATAGCAAAACTATTTTTACTATACAGTAAAAATATTTTATCATACAACATGGTAAAAAAAAGGATTTTAAAATACAGCAAAATTATTTTTACTTTATAGTAAAACATATTTTATAATAGAATACTGTGAAAAGATATTTTAAAATATAGCAAAACTATTTTCATACACAGTAAGACATGTTCAATATTGTAAAACTGTATTTTAAAATACAGCAAAAAATAGTTTTACTATACAGTAAAACGCATTTCATAATACAATACTATAAAAATATATTTTAAAATACAGCAAAAATATTTTTACTATACAGTAAAACGCATTTCATAATACAATACTGTAAACTGTACTGTAAAATATAGCAAAAGTATTTTTACTAAATATTAGAACATATTTAATGATACAATACTGTAAAAAATCATTTTGAAATACAGCAAAAGTATTTTTACTATACAGTAAAACACATTTTATAATACAATACTGTAAAATGTACTGTAAAATATAGCAAAAGTATTTTTACTAAATATTAGAACATATTTAATGATACAATAATATAAACATTTATTTTAAAATACAGCAAAAATATTTTACTATACAGTAAAACACATTTTATAATACAACACTGTAAAGTTTACTGTAAAATATAGCAAAAGTCTTTTTACTAAATATTGGAACATATTTGATGATCAATACTGTAAAAATGTATTTTAAAATCGAGCAAAAATATTTTTACTAAACAGTAAAACACATGTTATAATACAGTACTGTAAAATATAGCAAAGCTATTTTTACTAAATATTAGAACATATTTAATGATACAATACTGTTAAAATGTATTTTAAAATACAGCAAAAGTATTTTTACTAAACAGTAAAACACATTTTATAATACAGTACTGTAAAATATAGCAAAACTATTTTTACTAAATATTAGAACATATTTAATGATACAATACTGTTAAAATGTATTTTAAAATACAGCAAAAGTATTTTTACTATACAGTAAAATATATTTTATAATACAATACTGTAAAAAGGTATCTAACAAAATAGCAGAAAAATATATTGTAATACAATAGAATCATTTACAACATTCCAATATAAAAAAAATATATTTTGTTGACAATCAATAATAGAAATAAATCAAATAAATAAATCATCAAAAGTCTAATCAATATTTTTTTGTCAAGTCATCATTTTATAATTGACTTTTTCAATGTGTGTGTGTGTGTGTGTGTGTGTGTTCTGTGTGTGCGTGCGTGTGTGTGTGTGTGTGTGTGTGTGTGTGCAGTGGCATGCGTTGAGCCGTGAGGAGCAGGCTAAATACTACGAGTTGGCGCGTAAGGAGAGACAACTTCACATGCAACTTTATCCCACCTGGTCTGCGCGAGACAACTATGTAAGACTTCACACACACACACACACTGACTCACACACACACACACACACACACACACACACTCACTCACTCACACACATCAGTGGGCGCATGTGTTGTGTTGTATCGTGTGTGTGTGCGTGCGCGTGCGTGTGTGGCGTCCTGCTGTGTTAAGTGTGCTGTTGACCCTCTTGCAGGAGGCGGGCCTTAGCGGGGTCCAGAGTAAAGCTGATTGGGTAGGGACTCGTCTTGTGGGTGTGTCTGCCTCTGTGGGGGGTGTACCAGTCTTCTCGAGGCATGAAAGGGATTGCATGTTGCCATGGTTACCAGCACCATTAAGACAGTCAAGACTTTCAGGACACTTGATTAGGAACACCTGCACCGCCAATCATCACGGATACATATGATGTCATATTTGATATAGTGCCATATTCCAAACAATACCATATTCCAAACAATAACATACTCCAAACAATACCATGCTCCAAACAATACCATATTCCAAACAATACCATGCTCCAAACAATAACATACTCCAAACAATACCATATTACAAACAATACCATACTCCAAACAATACCATATTCCAAACAATACCATATTCCAAACAATACCATGCTCCAAACAATAACATACTCCAAACAATACCATATTCCAAACAATACCATATTCCAAACAATACCATATTCCAAACAATACCATGCTCCAAACAATAACATACTCCAAACAATACCATATTCCAAACAATACCATGCTCCAAACAATAACATACTCCAAACAATACCATATTCCAAACAATACCATGCTCCAAACAATACCATATGTTGTAAAGTGCTGAGTTAGCGTGACAAAAGTACCGCAAACATGACTTTCACTCCAACAACGCTTAAAAGTGATAAATAAAAGTCGTCATACCGAATTGTTGCTCCTGCCGCCTGCTGGCCTTCATTTAAAAAAAACTACATCTGGAGGTTGCCTACAGCCACAGCTGTTTTTTTACCCAATGAGATATCATAGAAGTAATTTGCCTTTGTAAAACACAGAATATTAATCATTCAATGTGTGATGAGGTAATTATGAATAATAATAATTAATTGTTTAATGCAATAATTATGAATAATAATTCAATGTGAAATTAAATAATTATGAATAATGACAATTCAATGTATACATGAAATAGTTTAGAATAATAATAATATAAATAATAATATTAATCATATTGTTTCAAATGTAATGAAATATACTGAACACAAATATAAACGCAACACTTTTGTTGAACTCAAAGATGTAAAACTTTTACTATATACCTAAAAGAGTAGCATTTTATTGTGGGCAGCCTAAGGCGCACCTGTGCAATAATCAGCATCTTGATATGCCACACCTGTGAGGTGGGATGGATTATCTTGACAAAGACAAAATGCTCACTAACACAGATTTAGACAGATTTGTGAACAATATTTGAGAGAAATAGGTCTTTTGTATAATAGTAAAAGTTGTACTTGTGAAAAATGGGAGCAAAAACAAAAGTGTTGTGTTTATATTTGTGTTTAGTGTAGTTATGAATAATATTTAAATGTGTGATGAAATAATTCTAAATAATAATAATTCAATGTGTGAAGTATTGTATTGAAATGACTATTTAAAGGCTGTAGGAAGGTGTTTTGATAAGGTTTTAAAGGGCTTAAGTGTTTAAGAATTGCTTTAAAAGTGTTTAAAGGTGTTTAAAAATAGTTTAAAGTTGTAAAAAAAAAAGTAGTTTTAAGTGTTTAGAAAGTTTTAAAAATATTTTAGAAAATTGCTTAAGTGTTTAAGAATTGCTTTAAAGTGTTTAAAGGTGTTTAAAAATAGTTTAAAAAGTTGTAAAAAAAAAAAAAAAAGTTGTTTAAAGTGTTTAGAAAGTTTTAGAAAATATTTTAGAGAATTGCTTAAGTGTTTAAGAATTGCTTTAAAAGTGTTTAAAGATGTTTAAAAATAGTTTAAAAAGTTGTAAAAACAATAAGTAATTTCAAGTGTTTAGAAAGTTTTAGAAAACATTTTAGAAAATTGCTTAAGTGTTTAAGAATTGCTTTAAAAGTGTTTAAAGGTGTTTAAAAATAGTTTAAAAAGTTGTAAAAACAAAAAGTAGTTTCAAGTGTTTAGAAAGTTTTAGAAAATTGATTAACTGTTAAGAATTGCTTTAAAAGTGTTTAAAGGTGTTAAAAAAAAAAGTTTAAAGTTATAAAAAAAAAAAATTTTTAATAATTTAGAAAATTGTTAGTGTTCAAAAGATGTTAAAAAAAAGTGTTTAAAAGATGTTTTAAAAGGTGTTTTAAAAAGTTTTAAAATATTTTTGAAAATTGGAGATGTGGATTAAAAATAGTTGACAAAACAGTTGAAAAAAGTAATTTTTAAAAAGTGCTTTCAGAGAGTTAAACATGTTTTTTGTTACAGGGTTTTTAAAGTGGTTTAAAATTGCTTAAAAAGTG
>NC_084744.1:52684110-52766610 GCF_033978785.1 Entelurus aequoreus
TTTAGTCGCTACCATTTCTTAAAGCAATACTTTTAAGTGTTTTGGTTTCAATGTCAAGTTGAACAATTCCGTGTTCATCCAGCAGAGGGCGATGTTGCTTGTAGTTTCATGTAAACACCAGAGAAATTACTTTCTTTTTTTTTTTACACTTGAATTGTTTTGGTGTATTGAATTTGTTCAAATATTTAAAAATGATGTTTTTAAAGATACATTTCAAACTGGAATAAAAAAACATAACACAATTTTCCTTTTTTTTTTGCAGTATTTTATTTACTCCCAAAATCATCAAGCGATGTGTGAAACATTTTTTTTCTTTCCCTGCGAGGCGACGTCAGTTAGGATTTAGCGAGCCAAAAACAAAACTCACTTCAACAAGACAGTAAATGTTCTAATTCACACTTTCTTCTTCTATTGTCCACAAAAAGTCTGATTTACCAACTAAAACAAAGCAGTAAAAAAAATAAAAAAGTACTTTTTAGTCGCTACCATTTCTTAAAGCAATACTTAAGTGTTTTGGTTTCAATGTCAAGTTGAACAATTCCGTGTTCATCCAGCAGAGGGCGATGTTGCCTGTAGTTTCATATAAACGCCACAGAAATGACTTTTTTTTTTTTTTTTTTTACACTTGAATTGTTTTGGTGTATTGAATTTGTTTAAATATTTAAAAATGATGTTTTTAAAGATACATTTCAAACTGGAATAAAAAACTTAACACAATTTAAATTCTTTTTTTTGCAATATTTTATTTACTCCCAAAATCATCAACGGATATGTGAAACATTTTTTTCTTTCCCTGCGAGGCGACGTCAGTTAGGATTTAGCGAGCCAAAACAAAACTCTCTTCAACAAGACAGTAAATGTTGTAATTCGCACTTTCTTCTTCTATTGTCCACAAAAAGTCTGATTTACCAACTAAGACAAAGCAGTAAAAAAAATTAAAGCTGCAAGCAGCGATGGACGGGACCGACTTTGACGGCACATAAAATCCAAACCGAAGCAGTAATTAAAACTCTTTCATCAACTTTTAATCAGAAGGGTTCAATCTCTCTCCTGTGCTAATTTGAAGCCGACACGACAAACACGCTCAGAGGAAATAATGTTTGAAAAAAGGTGACTGTTTTTACTAAACTTTTGTTTTGAAGGGGGAATTGCAAACTTCCTGTTGATTTTTGCTGGGGGTTGTCAATATATGAAATGTAGATCTAAGTGAGACCTACATAGAGGTTTTTGTTTCATGTCTCTACGACATTCCTACTGGAAGTTACAGGCAGTTTTGTCCGTTTTCTTCCTAGGAGCAGTTTTGTCTGTGTTTTATTCCTACATGTCCTCCAACAACTAAATCACTTCTTGGCTTCTACTGGCTGCCACAACAACTTCCAGTCAGGATTTCGACCTCTTCATAGCACAGAGACGGCCCTTCTTAAAGTTATAAATGACATCCGTCTAAACACAGACTCTGGCAAAACTTCAGTATTAATGCTTTTGGACCTCAGTGCTGCATTTGACACTGTCGACCACTCAATACTTTTGGACAGGTTGGAAAACTGGGTGGGGATCTCAGGCACAGTTTTAAGCTGGTTCAAGTCATATCTACAAGATAGGAACTATTTTGTTTCCATTGGTGACTTTGTATCAGAACCAACCAACGTAACGTGTGGAGTCCCCCAAGGTTCAATCTTGGGGCCGACTTTATTTAACATCTATATGCTCCCACTAGGACAAATCATGCAAAATAATAACATTGACCATCATTGCTATGCCGATGACACCCAAATCTATGTAGCGCTATCACCAAATGACTATCGCCCCATAGATCTTCTGTGCCAGTGCATTGAGCAAGTCAAACACTGGATGTGCCAAAATTTCCTACAACTAAATGAAGATAAAACTGAGATAATTGTTTTTGGTGCTAAAAAAGAAAGGTTTAAAGTCATCCAACACCTTCAATCACTGTCCCTGAAAACCTCAAATAAAGCCAGAAATCTTGGGGTTATTTTAGATTCTGATTTACATTTCGACAGTCACATCAAATCAGTAACAAAATCGGCCTACTATCACCTCAAAAATGTAAAAAGACTTAGAGGGCTCATGTCAGCTCAAGACTTAGAAAAACTTGTACATGCCTTTATTACCAGTAGGCTAGACTATTGTAATGGTCTCCTTGCAGGTCTTCCCAAAAAAACTGTCAGGCAGCTACAGCTTGTTCAGAACGCTGCTGCTAGAGTTCTAACAAAGACCAAAAAATGTGAGCACATTACACCAATTCTTAAATCCTTACATTGGCTCCCTGTACATCAGAGAATAGATTTCAAAATCCTCCTGCTCACATATAAATCACTACATGGTCTAGGGCCCAAGTATATCACTGATATGCTCCCACTATATACGCCCTCTAGATCACTAAGATCTTCTGAGACCAATCTGTTAGCGGTTCCAAGAGTAAAGTCAAATCAAGGGAGATCATCATTCAGTCACTATGCAACACATAGCTGGAATAAACTTCCTGAAGATGTCAGACTCTCCCCAACTCTCACTACTTTTAAAACTAGACTGAAGACTTTTATGTTCACCTTAGCTTTCAGCTAAATCTTTTAATCTTTTAACTTTTAACGTCTGCACTGTTTTTATTTTTATTGTCTGCATTTTAATTTTGCTTTTATTTTCTTTCATTTCACTTTGTTGTCTGTGAAGCACTTTGAGTCTGCCTTGTGTATGAAAAGCGCTATACAAATAAAGCTGCCTTGCCTTGCCTTGCCTAGGGGGCGCTAGAGCACAATTTTGAGTTTTGGGGTTTGGTTTTTTGATTAGATCGCAATTTTCGCCAGTCCTGATGTGTGTGTCCAGTTTGGTGAGTTTTGAAGCATGTTAAGGGGGTCAAATTACAGCTCAAAGAGGCAAAGGTGACTGTTTTTACAAAACTTTTGTTTTGAAGGGGAATTGCAAATCTAGGTCTAATTGAGACCTACATAGAGGTTTTTCTACGACATTCTTACTGGAAGTTACAGGCAGTTTTGTCTGTGTTCTCTTCCTAGGAGCAGTTTTGTCTGTTTTATTCCTAGGGGGCGCTAGAGCGCAATTTTGAGTATTGGGGTTTGGTTTTTTTATTAGATCTCGATTTTTGCCAGTCCTGATGTGTGTGTCCAGTTTGGCGAGTTTTGAAGCATGTTAAGGGGGGCAAATTATAGCTCAAATAGGCAAAGGTGACTTGTTTTTACAAAACTTTTGTTTTGAAGGGGAAATTGCAAACTTCCTGTTGATTTTTGCTGAAGGATGTCAGTGTATGAAATCTAAGTCTAAGTGAGACCTACATAGGGGTTCTCTACGACATTCCTACTGGAAGTTACAGGCAGTTTTGTCAGTTTTTTTCCTAGGGGGCTCTAGAGCGCAATTTTGAGTTTTGGGGTTTGGTTTTTTGATTAGATCGCAATTTTTGCCAGTCCTGATGTGTGTGTCCAATTTGGTGAGTTTTGAAGCATGTTAAGGGGGTCAAATTACAGCTCAAAGAGGCGGTGGTATAATAATAAAGAATAAAACGCTAGAAAAACAATAGGGTCCTCTGTCCCTTTGCAAAGGGACATCCGGCCCCTAAAAAAAAAAGTACTTTTTAGCCGCTACCATTTCTTAAAGCAATACTTTTAAGTGTTTTGGTTTCAATGTCAAGTTGTACAGAGAAATTACTTCTTTTTTTTTTTACACTAGAATTGTTTTGGTGTATTGAATTTGTTTAAATATTTAAAAGGATGTTTTTAAAGGTACATTTCAAACTGGAATAAAAAACTTAACACAATTTTCTTTTCTTTTTTTTGCAGTATTTTATTTACTCCCAAAATTATCAAGCGATGTGTGAAACATTTTTTTTCTTTCCCTGCGAGGCGACGTCAGTTAGGATTTAGCGAGCCAAAACAAAACTCACTTCAACAAGACAGTAAATATTCTAATTCGCACTTTCTTCTTCTATTGTCCACAAAAAGTCTGATTTACCAACTAAGACGAAGCAGTAAAAAAAAAAAAAAAGATGCTAAAAATGTCGACGATGCGTGTGCTAACAGCCACGACTTATTAATTTAAATATTGGGGAGATGTTATTCCAGAAGGTAGAAGCTAGGGGACACAGGTGCGGGGACAGGTAGAAAGAAGACACAGGTGAGGGGACGAGTGGTGTAAATATTAACAAGTATGAACAAGAGCAGTGCAACCAGCAAGAGGACAGTTCCTATCCAGTGTTAGCGTTTACTTCTCTTCACACCACTGGTTCTCTTTGCGCACCTGACAGACAAAAAACAGGACAAAGTGTTAGAGAGACAGTAAAAAGGCAAGAGAAGAAGAAACATTTTGAGCGTGGAGGACGCTGACCTGGGCTTCTTCCTCCTCCGTGAAGTCGTTCTTGATGTTGAACGTCTTCCTGATCTCCTCGGGGGTCTTTCCTTTGATCATGTTGGCCACCGTCTTGCACGTCACGTCCAGAAGACCCTTGATGTCCAAATAGTTGGCGGCCTGGGAGACAAAATCATCTTCAGTTTAGCGGTATCGCTGCGATACTGAGCTGCCACCAGCAGAGGCGCTGCTGTCAAAACCATGTGCCTAAAGGACGACAAGTTGCGCCATTACAAGGAGGACGAGTTAGGACGTGACGCAACGTCTACTATACAACTGGCCAAATACAGGGAGGACAAGTTAGGACGTGACGCGATGTCTACTATACAACTGCCTGATTACGGGGAGGACAAGTTAGGGCGTGACGCAACGTCTACTATACAACTGCCCAATTACAGGGAAGACAAGTTAGGGCGTGACGCAACGTCTACTATACAACTGTCCAATTACAATGAGGACAAGTTAGGGCGTGACGTCTGAAATACAACTGTCCAATTACGGGGAGGACGAGTCAAAACGTGATGCACCGTCAGAAATGCAACTGTCCAATTACGATGAGGACGAGTTAGGACGTGACGCAATGTCCGAAATACAACTGCCCAATTCCGATGACAAGTTAGGACGTGACGCAATGTCCGAAATACAACTGTCCAATTCCGATGAGGACAAGTTAGGACTTGACGCAATGTCCGAAATACAACTGTCCAATTCTGATGAGGACAAGTTAGGACGTGACGCAATGTCCGAAATACAACTGTCCAATTACGGGGAGGACGAGTTAGAATGTGACGCAACGTCAGAAATACAACTGTCCAATTACGATGAGGACAAGTTAGGACGTGACGCAACATCCGAAATACAACTGCCCAATTACAGAGAGGACGAGTTAGGACGTGACGCAACATCCGAAATACAACTGCCCAATTACAGGGAGGACAAGTTAGGACGTGACGCAACATCCGAAATACAACTGTCCAATTACGGGGAGGATGAGTTAGGACGTAACGCAACGTCTGAGATACAACTGTCCAATTACGATGAGGACAAGTTAGGACGTGACGCAACATCCACAATACAACTGCCCAATTACGGGGAGGACGAGTTAGGACGTGACGCAACATCCACAATACACCTGCCCAATTACGGGGGAGGACGAGTTAGAATGTGACGCAACGTCAGAAATACAACTGTCCAATTACGATGAGGACAAGTTAGGACGTGACGCAACATCCGAAATACAACTGTCCAATTACAGAGAGGACGAGTTAGGACGTGACGCAACATCCGAAATACAACTGCCCAATTACAGGGAGGACAAGTTAGGACGTGACGCAACATCCGAAATACAACTGTCCAATTACGGGGAGGACGAATTAAGATGTGACGCAACATCTGAGATACAACTGTCCAAATACGATGAGGACAAGTTAGGACGTGACGCAACATCCACAATACAACTGCCCAATTACGAGGAGGACGAGTTAGGACGTGACGCAACATCCACATCCACAATACACCTGCCCAATTACGGGGAGGATGAGTTTGAACGTGACGCAACGTCCGAGATACAACTGTCCAATTACGCTGATGACGAGTTAGGACGTGACGCAACATCCACAATACAACTGCTCAATTACGGGGAGGACAAGTTAGGACGTGACGCAACATCCTCAATACAACTGCTCAATTACGGGGAGGACAAGTTAGGACGTGACGCAACATCCTCAATACAACTGCTCAATTACGGGGAGGACAAGTTAGGACGTGACGCAACATCCACAATACAACTGCTCAATTACGGGGAGGACAAGTTAGGACGTGACGCAACATCCTCAATACAACTGCTCAATTACGGGGAGGACAAGATAGGACGTGACGCAACATCCACAACACAACTGCTCAATTACGGGGAGGACAAGTTAGGATGTGACGCAACATCCACAATACAACTGCTCAATTACGGGGAGGACAAGTTAGGACGTGACGCAACATCCTCAATACAACTGTTCAATTACGGGGAGGACAAGTTAGGACGTGACGCAACATCCACAAAACAACTGCTCAATTACGGGAAGGACAAGTTAGGACGTGATGTAACGTCCGAAATACAACTGCCCAATTACGGGGAGGACGAGTTAGGACGTGACGCAACATCCACAATACACCTGCCCAATTACGGGGAGGATGAGTTAGGACGTGACGCAACGTCCGAAATACAACTGCCCAATTCCGATGAGGAAAAGTTAGGACGTGACACAATGTTTACTATACAACTGCAAATTTCCACTTTGTTTTATTGCAGCCATTTGCTAAAATCAAAAAAGTTACTTATTTCTCATTAATATACACTCAGCAGCGCATCTTGACAGAAAATAACAGAAATGTAAAAATGTTTGCAAATGTATTAAAAAAGAAAAAGTGAAACCCTTTAAACGAGTACTGCCATGAGTCTTATTGGGAAAGATGCAAGTTTTTCTTCTCTCTTCAACATAATCGATATCAATATCAAATGCGTTCGATAAAACATTTGATATGTTCTTCTATTTTTGGGTTGGAAGAAACCAGAAGTTATGAAGCAAGGTTTGTTGCATGGAGTTTCTGGCGCTCTGTGGGAACCTAGCAAAACAGGAAACAGGAAGTATCACTGAGAAATGGAAGTACACGCCAACAGCCAATCACTTAAAAGTATTAACTATGTAGCAACATCCTGACACTTCCAATGTGTTTGTTTAATTAGAAGCTTCCCAACTTCCTGTGTAGTGTTCAATAGCTTGTACACTACTGCCATCTAGTGTCTCTAAACTGCAACTACCTTCAAATCTACTGCATTTACTGTACCCCCTTACCCGTGGGTGATCCTACCAGACACCTTCTCCACTGGTAAATCGCATCTTTGGTAAGTAAAGTATATCAGTGTATTTATTGGCAGGGTTAAATAGGTCATAAAAAATATCAATCAGTTTGATATATAGATCAATATAAAAAACATATCGTGATACAATTTTCAGCCATATCGCCCAGCTTTAACCCTCTTACATGTTTCACTTCTGATACGATACCAACATCAATACTGGTATTAATCGAATGCGAGATCAGCACTACTCTTTTTTTTGTTGTGAAAAGTCAGAAAAGGCTTTATAAAGGGAAATTACTCTTAGAACAACAAACAGTAGGTATATAATAAAAACCTTATGACACACTTATGCTATCTCTTAAGGCCCAAGCAGTTTGTTTACATGCTTTTTTTATTTCTCTTTGCTATTTGGGCTTATTGGACCCTAATTAGAATAAAAACTAAGATTCATCTTTTGATATGATGCACTTAGTCCATAAGTAACAAACGTGTACTTCATGTTTAGTGACATGCTAATTCTTATTTTTACACTTTTTTTTCCAAAATCCATTGTATGTTATACTCTTCTGACACCACCAGATGGCAGTATAAGTGTCCACATAAGCGGCCATAAGACCCCAATTCAGTAGTGTACACAATTTTGGAAAGAAAAGCTAAAAGGTGCTGTCCACGCATGTGGCCAACTAAGCCTTTAAAGTGATACGTTTTTGGGTGACACCTATTGGTCACATAATTCATGTCGTTAAGCTCATGAATGATGTGGACACGTGTGTTACTGGACACTTTTTCTAATACACTTCTTTGTATGTGTAATTAATTCGCAACTGTAATTATTTGATTTTGTTTAAATTGACAAATGTGCTGTTTTATTGTTCAATATTATAACATATGTCTTGCTTGTGTGCTTAGCTGTTGTGTAGCTGCTAGTAGCCTATAGTCTAGCATGTTTTGTAAGTGACTTTAGTAAAATACAAAAAGATGTGTGCTTATTGGAGGACATTTAGATGTGAACTGGCTTTGAACAAGTAAACGATATAATCCGATACTTGTTTTTTTCGGATATCAATATGGGATCAGTACAGCCCTACTAGGAACAAGCGGAAGGCAGACCTTCAAGCTGAAGCATGTTTCTCTTTAGACCGTGGTTGACTTGGGTTTCACTTTCTGGAAGTCCACAGTAGAATGTTGTCGAACACGTGGACAACATACCTTCTAACTCATCACATGACACACACACACACACCGTGTAAACAACCCACTTATTATTATTGTTGTTTTTTACCAGAATGAGCTCAAACAAGGTGCCTTGGTCCACTTTGAGGAACTCCTGATCCCAGACGGGAATGTCGTCGGTGCGCTTCTCCTTGTTCTCGTCATCCTCGGGGGGAGGGGGGTCGTCTTTGTGGTGGGTGCACCACTGGATCACCTGGCAACACACACACACAAACACACACTGAACACATCAAACAGGAAAACAAGATTTGCAACTGAAACATTTGGGAAGAACTAGGACTTTAACATACTGTATCCTACCAGGGATCCAACCACGGTACCGAAATGTATAGATACTTTTCGCTACTTCCAAATACTTTCAAAATAAAGGGAAGTACAAAAAATGTCAATGTTGGCTTTAACAGAAAATCTCACAATACATTTAAACATCGATTTCCTATTTCACTATAACTATTTTTGAAGGTTACAATTCAGTTCAGTTTATTTGGAACTTGCATACGATTCAATGTGATGCATCACACAATTCCAGTTGTTTCATTACAGCACGTCCGAAAAGGAGTAGGAGGAATAAGAGTTTATTTAATCCTACACCTTTTCATACCATAGCAATTTTATTCAATTTCCCTGTTCTCTGTAACAGAACAGTGAACAAATAAATAATAAATAAATAATATAGTAAGCAAACAAATATTAAATACATAAATAATCTATCCTCCTTCAAAACCGCTATAAAAGTTCACCTCCAGGCAGCTACAACCCTAAACTAACACCCTCCCCGGATTGCTAATAATCAAATGTAAACAATCAAATGCAGATTCTTTTTCTTATGCCTTCTGATCTCTCTCTCTCTCTCTCTCTCTCTCTCTCTCTCTCTCTCTATGTCCACTACTTGATGTCCATATCCCCCCACCCCACCCCCCCTCCACACTCCTGATTGTAAATAATGTAAATAATTCAATGTGATTATCTTGTGTGATGACTGCATTATGATGATAGTATATATGATAGTATATATCTGTATCATGAATCAATTTAAGTGGACCCCGACTTAAACAAGTTGAAAAACTTATTCGGGTGTTACCATTTAGTGGTCAATTGTACGGAATATGTACTTCACTGTGCAACCTACTAATAAAAGTCTCAATCAATCAATCAATCAGTCTCAATAAAATAAAAAAAGGGAAGAAAAGGGGTTCAAGATGTTCATCATAATTCTTGTTCTGTGTACTTTGTGAACACTTGTAGTTTGAACAGTCTCTTAAACTGAATCATATTGGTGCCTTGTTTGATTTCTTTGGTTAGTCCATTCCATAATTTAATTCCACATACTGATATACTAAAGGTTTTGTACGAGCATACGAATGGTTTGAATTAGATTTTCCTCTAAGGTAGGGCTGGGCGATATATCGATATACTCGATATATCGCGGGTTTGTCTCTGTGCGATATAGAAAATGACTATATGGTGATATTCGAGCCACGCTTCCGTCAGTCTACCCCAGGGCAGCTGTGGCTACGAAAGTAGCTTACCACCACTAGGTGTGAATGAATGATGGGTTTTTAACATGTAAAGCGACTTTGGGTACTTAGAAAAGCGCTATATAAATCCCAGTTATTATTATTATTATTATACATCTTCAAGCAGTTGCTTTTAGCTGCGGGCATTACACTACAGGCTCTTCTCACTCTTTATTGTCTCTGCTTCTCACAGAGACATAAAACAAGCGCAACGTCACACACTCCTGCGTAACAGAGAGGTAGCGGCATGGTAAAGTTAGCTGTGATGCTAGAGGTGTGGTAACAAACGAAGGAAGAATTAATTCCCAAGAAAAACAGCAGGGAGTCCATCGTCTGCCGGTGGTTTGGCTTTAAGCAGGAAGATGTTTTACAAGAATGCGGCAAAAGCGTTGCTACAAAAAGTAGCAGCACTGCTAATGTGTAGCACCATTTGAAAAGTCACCCGCTAGAGAATGAAGAGTGCTTGAAACTCCGCATGTCAACATCTCCGTTCTGTGCCACACCAACAAAATGCCGAAGCAACCTGCACATCAACGCCGTATGAAACAAATAGTCAACAACAGAAGGAGATAACGTCCGCAGGAACCTACCACATAGTGAAGGACATACACTGTTTGATTTCCTGTTATGCAGCTCATTTTTATTTGACACTTATTGAAATATCTTGTGTGACATCAATGTTTTAAACTATTGTAGTGGCGTTCTGTACAAAAAGTGCACTTTAATTTAGTGTTGTTTTGATATGTCATCTTAGTGACATCATGCACAAATGTGCACTAATAGCTTGTTTTAAAATGTATCTGACAAACTTGCACTTTCTGTTTTGGAAATGACATGAATGTTTGTGCCACTGATTAATAAATGTTTAAAAAATACAGTTTTGGTCAATTGACTTAGTTGTGATTTCCCTCTGCATGAAAGTTTAAAATGAGCATATATTAATGCAGTATGAACAAGAATGTTTTAATGTAGACTACGGCTGGGCGATATGACCTTTTTTTAATATCTCAATATTTTTAGGCTATGTCACGATACACGATATATATCTCGATATTTTACCTTAGCCTTGAACGAACACTTGATGCATATAATCACAGCAGTATGATGATTCTATGTGTCTACATTAAAACATTCTTGTTCATACTGCATTAATATATGCTCATTTTAAACTTTCATGCAGAGAGGGAAATCACAACTAAGTCAATAGACCAAAACTGTATTTATTAAACAGTTATTAAGCAGTGGCACAAACATTCATGTCATTTCAAAACAGAAAGTGCAAGATTTTCAGAGACATTTTAAAACATACACTTTTGTGCATGATGTCACTAAGATGACATATCAAAACAACACTAAATTAAAGTGCACTTTTTGTACAGAACGCCACTACAATAGTTTAAAACAAATAAAGTGCACTTCTGTGCATGATGTCACACAAGATATTTCAATAAGTGTCAATTAAAAATGAGCTGCATAATATGAAATCAAACAGTGTATGTCCTTCGCTATGTGGTAGTTTACTGCGGACGTTATCTCCTTCTGTTGTTAACTATTTTTTTCATACGGTGTTGATGTGGAAATGGTTGCCTCTGCATTTTGTTGGTGTGGCACCGAACGGAGATGTTGACATGCAGAGTAAGCACTCTTCATTCTCTAGCGAGTGACTTTTCAAATGATGCTACATATTAGCAGTAATGCTACTTTTTGTAGCAACACTTTTGCCCCACACTTGACAAAATTATGGTTGTCTGTTCGACATATTCCCACTTGAAGCCAAACCACCGGACTGTTTTTCTTGGGAATTAACTCTTCCTTCATTTGTTACCAGATTCGCACCTTCTTTCTCTCGTATAGGGGCGGTGTGGCGAAGTTGGTAGAGTGGCCGTGCCAGCAATCGGAGGGTTGCTGGTTACTGGGGTTCAATCCCCACCTTCTACCATCCTAGTCACGTCCGTTGTGTCCTTGGGCAAGACACTTCACTCTTGCTCCTGATGGCTGCTGGTTAGCGCCTTGCATGGCAGCTCCCGCCATCAGTGTGTGACTGTGTGTGTGAATGGGTGAATGTGGAAATACTGTCAAAGCGCTTTGAGTACCTTGAAGGTAGAAAAGCGCTATACAAGTATAACCCATTTATCATTTATTAGCACTCGCACCACAGCTAATGTTACCCATGCCGCTACACCACTCGCACCACAGCTAACCGCCATGCCGCTACCTATCTGCTCCGCGAAGGCGTATACGTAAGTGACGTATGTAAGAAGGTGCGCTTGTTTTTTGTCTCTGTGAGAAGGAGAGACAACAAAGAGTGAGAAGAGCCTGTAGTGTAATGCCCGCAGCTAAAAGCAACTGCGTGAGAACGTATACTCGAATATCACGATATACCATATTTTTCGGAGTATAAGTCGCTCCGGAGTATAAGTCGCACCGGCCGAAAATGCATAATAAAGAAGGAAAAAAACATATATACGGCGCACTGGAGTATAAATTGCATTTTTGGGGGAAATTTATTTGATAAAACCCAACACCAAGAATAGACATTTGAAAGGCAATTTAACATAAAAAAAGAATAGTGAACAACTGAATAAGTGTACGTTATATGACGCATAAATAACCAACTGAGAACGTGCCTGGTATGTTAACGTAACATATTATGGTAAGTCATTCAAATAACTATAACATATAGAACAGACCTGGGCAAATTAAGGCCCTGGGGCCACATGCGGCCCGTTGAGCTTTTCAATCTGGCCCGCCGGACATTCCCAAAT
This sequence comes from Entelurus aequoreus, assembly GCF_033978785.1. Taxonomy (NCBI): domain Eukaryota; kingdom Metazoa; phylum Chordata; class Actinopteri; order Syngnathiformes; family Syngnathidae; genus Entelurus; species Entelurus aequoreus. The sequence continues at coordinate 52,696,854 of NC_084744.1, forward strand.
AATTGTTTTAGATGTTTAAGATGGAAAGTGTAGCTGCCATTATGATGTGCAGTCATGTTTTCTAATGACCGGAAGTCTTCAACTATACTAAGTCTTTCAATGCTTGGAATCTGCATCATATACTAGTGACTATGGTCATCTAATTAGTTACTATGCTCATCTAATTACTTAACTGTGGTCACTATGAGATATCTCAGATTGTAGGTGGGGTTTTTTTCACTATGTTTGTTGCATTTTGGTTGCGTTTCAGTTGATTGTAAAATATGTTGTCAATAATCAGTGTTTTAACATTCATAGTTAATAATGTAAATCCCACATTCTTTATTTTCATGCACTTTCTGGGTGTCTCATTCAGTAAAAAAAAAATGTCAAATGCCATTCCGTTTTTTATGGCGGTCTGTCATAACGTTTTTAGCTTTCAATCATTATTGTGAGGTTTTGTATTAGTGTTCCTAAAGATAGATATACCGGGCCCCAGACACACTTTTTTTTAATCTAAATCTGGCCCCCGAGTAAAATAATTGCCCAGGCCTGATTATAGAACATGCTATATGTTTACCAAACAATCTGTCACTCCTAATCGCTAAATCCCATGAAATCTTATACGTCTAGTCTCTTACGTGAATGAGCTAAATAATATTATTTGATATTTTACGGTAATGTGTTAATAATTTCACACATAAGTCGCTCCTGAGTATAAGTCGCACCCCCGGCCAAACTATGAAAAAAACTGCGACTTACAGTCCAAAAAATACGGTAGTCATTTTCTATAACGCACAGAGACAAACCCGCGATATATCTAGTATATCGATATATCGCCCAGCCCTAATGTTGACACATAGAATAATCATACTGCTGTGATTATATGCATCAAGTGTTCATTCAAGGTTAAGGCAAAATATTGAGATGTATCGTGACATGGCCTAAAAATATTGACGGATTAATAAAAGGCCATATTGTAGGGACGGCGTGGCGAAGTTGATAGAGTGGATGTGCCAGCAATAGAGTGTTGCTGGTTACTGGGGTTCAATTCCCAACTTCTACCTTCCTAGTCACGTCCGTTGTGTCCTTGGGCAAGACACTTCACCCTTTGCCTCTGATGGCTGCTGGTTAGCGCCTTGCATGGCAGCTCCCGCCATCAGTGTGTGAATGTGTGTGTGAATGGGTAAATGTGGAAATACTGTCAAAGCGCTTTGAGTACCTTGAAGGTAGAAAAGCGCTATACAAGTATAACCCATTTATCATTTATCATTTATATCGCCTAGCCCTACTGCGAATACTAATATATTACGTGAGTTACCTTCTTAAGTATTGCCGCGTTGACGTTGGGAAGAGGGACCGGGTCGTCGTCTCCTTCGTCGTCCATTCCCAAATCTGTGAAATAAAACAAAATATTGTACTTTGCACTTCAATTTAAAAGCATATAATCACTTACCTTCCAACATGGTTTTAATGGTCACGGACTGTTTGGCTATTTCCACGTCCACCTCGAAAATTTCCCCATCGGAGCTCTGCAACTTTATAGTGGGCATCTTCTGTTCAACACAAACAATAACAGTATTTGCATGTATTTGTCAATAAAACGGGTTGCTGTCCACTCATTTCAGTTGGAAGTCCATGGCGGTACAGCAACAACTTAGCTACTGTTTTAGTATTGTCGTTTGGTGACGACGAACCACTTCAGTTTCGCATCATTTTGCGATGAAAAGAAGACGTACGTACGCAAACGTTGGCATAATCCAACATCTGGAAGTTGTATTTAATAAATAAATATAAGTTATAAGCGCCGCTAGGCGCTAGTATTCTAATGCTAACCGTGTCACGGCCCCTCTTTAAAAAACATAATACATTATTAACACATAATCAGCATAACATTGTTCTTGTTGTGACACCTATGCTCAAAATGCAAAATATTTGTTAAAACTCGCTGTTAGCATTAGCTTGCTAGCACCACTCTAGCAGGCCTGCTAGCAACCGCAAGCTACAGCGGTCAAACAAACATTTTACACACGTCACTCTTACATTGTATGGACAAACGTACCGTAAATGCGTGTTTGCTTATAAACAATACTGAATAATTGGCCTGTAGTCTCTTAAAAGCAGTAGAAGAGAAGAAGAAGAAGAAAAAAGTATTTCCAGTCCGCACTCGGCGCTGCTTTGTCACAACATGGAGGGGGAGGAGGCGGGAGGAAGGGGTGTTTATATTTCTTTATTTTTGTCATGTTTCCGAGACAAACACCCGTTTTAAACAACCAAAAACATAACATTAATGTATAAAATATAATTTAGGTCTGTATTTTACAGCTGTGCACAATTATACTCAATAAAAAAAACGTATATGCTTAAATACATTGAGGTTCGTGAAAAGGTTCCGGCTAACAACAATGCGTGAACTTTAGTTCCGAGGTCATTTATTTATTGCAATTGTCACGTTTTTATTATATGACTAATATTCTATCATAGTTTTATAATAATGTAGGGTTGTTTTTTTTAACTTGTGTGTCAGTGTGTGTTATTCTAAAATTGTATCGCAAGTTCCATAACATATTATGTATTTTCCATCCATCCATCTTCTTCCGCTTAGCCGAGGTCGGGTCGTGGGGGCAGCAGCCTAAGCAGGGAAGCCCAGACTTTCCTCTCCCCAGCCACTTCGTCGAGCTCCTCCCGGGGGATCCCGGGACGTTTCCAGGCCATCCAGCTGTATAATCACTCGCCATACAGCAATAGATGATATCTGTCTATTACTTCCCAGGCAGGGGCGTCACTAGCTTTTAAGGACAGGGGGGCTTAGCCCCCAGGAGATGCACAGGATGCGATCGAACGTAGCGCACAAGCACAAAACTTCACAAACGGCTAACAAAGACTTAGAAATTAATCATTGTTATTTTTATTATTTCAGTGGGTTTATTTTCAATCTGTGTTCAGTACAACAACAAACATGGGTTTGCACAGTGACATTTTGTTTACAGCATCAACAAGAAACTATTACTTGCATGATTCTTCAAGATACACTGAAACACAATGAAAGTCATGGCATTAGCCTCTATGTTATTAAGTCACAACATAGAGGCTATATAATGCCACCACTTTCGCTCACAATACAATAATTGTTTGTTCCCAAATATTTTGAAGTTGCACAGATTACATTTTGGGCACATATGTGACTAAAATGGTTGTAAATTCAAGCCCTGGAAATATTATTTAGTTACTTGAATTAAAGTAATATCTGGATCGGGATAATTTGGCTTGTATATAATATATCTATATATACAAACCCTGTTTCCATATGAGTTGGGAAATTGTGTTAGATGTAAATATAAACGGAATACAATGATTTGCAAATCCTTTTCAACCCATATTCAATTGAATGCACTACAAAGACAACATATTTGATGTTCAAACTGATAAACATTTTTTTTTTTGCAAATAATCATTAACTTTAGAATTTGATGCCAGCAACACGTGACAAAGAAGTTGGGAAAGGTGGCAATAAATACTGATAAAGTTGAGGAATGCTCATCAAACACTTATTTGGAACATCCCACAGGTGAACAGGCAAATTGGGAACAGGTGGGTGCCATGATTGGGTATAAAAGTAGATTCCATGAAATGTTCAGTCATTCACAAACAAGGATGGGGCGAGGGTCACCACTTTGTCAACAAATGTGTGAGCAAATTTTTGAACAGTTTAAGAAAAACCTTTCTCAACCAGCTATTGCAAGGAATTTAGGGATTTCACCATCTACGCTCCGTAATATCATCAAAGGGTTCAGAGAATCTGGAGAAATCACTGCACGTAAGCAGCTAAGCCCGTGACCTTCAATCCCTCAGGCTGTACTGCATCAACAAGCGACATCAGTGTGTAAAGGATATCACCACATGGGCTCAGGAACACTTCAGAAACTCACTGTCAGTAACTACAGTTGGTCGCTACATCTATAAGTGCAAGTTAAAACTCTCCTATGCAAGGCGAAAACCGTTTATCAACAACACCCAGAAACGCCGTCAGCTCCGCTGGGCCTGAGCTCATCTAAGATGGACTGACACAAAGTGGAAAAGTGTTCTGTGGTCTGACGAGTCCACATTTCAAATTGTTTTTGGAAACTGTGGACGTCGTGTCCTCCGGACCAAAGAGGAAAAGAACCATCTGGATTGTTATAGGCGCAAAGTGGAAAAGGCAGCATGTGTGATGGTATGGGGGTGTATTAGTGCCCAAGACATGGGTAACTCACACATCTGTGAAGGCGCCATTAATGCTGAAAGTTACATACAGGTTTTGGAGCAACATATGTTGCCATCCAAGCAACGTTACCATGGACGCCCCTGCTTATTTCAGCAAGACAATGCCAAGCCACGTGTTACATCAACGTGGCTTCATAGTAAAAGAGTGCGGGTACTACACTGGCCTGCCTGTAGTCCAGACCCGTCTCCCATTGAAAATGTGTGGCGCAGCACCAAATACCTGGGTGTGCACATCACAGATGACCTCTCCTGGAAGACCAACACTGCATCACTGGCCAAGAGGGCTCAACAGCGCCTCTACTTCCTCCGCAAACTGCGAAGAGGAAAAGCCTCAGCCTCCATCATGCACTCCTTCTACCGGGGCGTCATTGAGAGCATCCTGACCAGCTGCATAACTGTGTGGTACGGAGGCTGCACGGCGTCCTGCCGCAGGACGCTGCAGCGCACAGTTAGGGCAGCTGAGAAGATCGTCGGTGCCCCCCTCCCCTCCCTCCAGGACATTTACAACACACGCCTGTCACGCAAAGCACTCCGCGTGGCAGGCGACATCACACACCCCTCACACGGCTTCTTCAGACTGCTGCCATCCGGCAGACGACTGAGAAGCCTCCGAGCTCGAAGCTGTAGGCTGAGAGACAGCTTCATCCATCAGGCTGTCAGGAAGCTGAACTCTCTCCCGGCCCCCCCCCCCCCTTCTCACTCTGCCCTGCAATCTGATCTGAACTGTGAACTGAGACACTACACCCCACCCCCCCCCACTCACCCACACACACACACACACACACACACACACACACACACACACACACACACACACACCATCTATCACTTAGCCACTTTACTCCGGACTCAAAATGCTGCTAACTGTTTTAACTGTTTACACTGTTTACATTGCACTTTGCACTCCCATCTGAATACTTGAATACTTACGTTGCAATACTGTATATACAATAGATAGATATTATAGATATTCTGGTATTATCTTCTTCCCCTGTATATTTTTCCCCCCCCTCATGCGACTGTTTAAATTGTTGTCTTTTTTATTCTTCTTTTACACTTTATATTTATAGACACCGTGGTTGTGAGAGGAACGTAATTTCGTCCACCTGTATGTCCTGTACAAACAGTTGTTTGACAATAAAGCTGACTTTGACTTTGACTTTGATTATGAAGCCTAAAATACCACAACGGAGACCCCCGGACTGTTGAACAACTTCAGCTGTACATCAAGCAAGAATGGGAAAGAATTCCACCTGAGAAGCTTCAAAAATGTGTCTCCTCAGTTCCCAAACGTTTACTGAGTGTTGTTAAAAGGAAAGGCCATGTAACACAGTGGTGAACATGCCCTTTCCCAACTACTTTGGCACGTGTTGCAGCCATGAAATTCTAAGTTAATTATTATTTGCAAAAAAATAAATAAAGTTTTTGAGTTTGAACATCAAATATCTTGTCTTTGTAGTGCATTCAATTGAATATGGGTTGAAAATGATTTGCAAATCATTGTATTCCGTTTATATTTACATCTAACACAATTTCCCAACTCATATGGTAACGGGATTTGTATATATTATGGCAAGCCGTTAAAGAAATTAAATATATATGGAAGTTTGAATAGAAATTAGAAACTTTTATATGTACTGTAAATAAGAAAGACCTAGTTGATCTGAAAAAGAGCCAAAGCTGTCAAAGAGCTGAGGGACCATCTTCAAAGTGCAATGCTGAAACAAATAATGCAAAAAATAAAATGTAACTTCCAGGGCTTGAGATTAACATAGTCCTGTCGTCCCGGGGACGGTAAAAAAAATGCACGGGACGAAATTAAATGCTCCCCGGGACGATGGCTTTTAACCATTTTTTTTCTTTTTCTTTTTATGTATTTATTCATTTTGCATTTTATATTAAATGTCTTGGTTTTTCCACCCTCTGAAAATTATATGAAATGTTTAACAAGCCATCCTATAATAATACAACAGCTATTAATGTAACAATACAATAAAACAAATATATTTAATGATGTTGTTTTCATTATTTTAACAATAGGCTAATGCATATTACTTTATATAGATTCTACAAGAAACACAAAACTTAAAAACTAAATTATTCACAATTGCAGACACAAGGTTCTTTGTTCTGCAGTGCTGTGTGCTAATGTGCTTCGTACACCTGCAGGACCGCAAGGACGGTCGCAGAGAAAATGCGGACTGGATTTTGAGTGATGTGTGCATTTTCTATATGAACAAGTGGAATGGATTGGATACCGACGCACTAAAGGGGCTCTCTACCTTACGCTATGAAGTGAGGGGAAACTGAGTGAATAATGACAGGTTATATGATTATTTATTTAAACTCATATTCGGGCCACTTTATAATGAATGTATGGCATGTATTTGTAAAAATATATATAAAAAAAATAAGAAAATTAACACCAAATTATTTAGGGGGGCTTGAGCCCCCCTAAAATAGGCCTAACAACGCCAATGTTCCCAGGTAACACCTAACGTTAACGTAACGTTACTGTATTGTTCTCTTTTGGTTATGCAAGATGAGAACGTTCTAAGAACGTTCTAAGAACGTTCTAAGAACGTTCTTAGAACGTTCTAAGAACGTTCTTAGAACGTTCTTAGAACGTTCTTAGAACGTTCTCATCTATATACCAAATATAATTTGCCTGCAATGGAAACAGCAACTGTTAGGCTTTTATAAGTGTTTTTTTCGCAAATGTACTTTTTATACAGTATGTTGTAACGTTTCCCTAACTTTCTGCGAAAGTGTTGTGTTTTGTGAACAATCTGACGCCGGCTGAGTCAAGGCTGCACGCACAGTAGGTGGCGGTAATGCACACACAAGGTTGCTTGCCAACCGCCATAAAAATCAAAAGAAGAAGAAGAAGAAGGAGAAGAAGAAGTAGAAGACTGCACGCATGCACAATTGAAGCTGCTCCGTGAGACAAAGAAGGGCGAAGGCTAACTACTTCCAGAATCCCGATTTTAAAGCAATTTGGTGCGCCATCCATTTATCACATGTAAGTAGATAGAGTGAAATACGAAGCACGTTTTTGTATAACAATTTCCAACCTACATGATTAATTTCAGACCATTTTACGGTTTTAGCGTTGTGTCAAATGAGCGCCATGCTCAACGGACGGCGCTAACTAGCATACATTTCTCGTGCAGGTTGGCTCTTGTAAAGTTTCCAAACTGACCAAAGACCAACGAATGACTTCTGAAGAAGGGTGGATTTATCTGTAGCCTAGTTAAACAATAATTTGCCCCGTCAGTGTCATGGTTTGAATGCTGCCTGAACGCTCCGTGAACGTTATAGTTCCGTGTGGGCGATAATAGGGCAACCCATTTTCCTTTTTTATTTTTTTTTATAGAATAAACACAATGAAGAAGTTTCAACAGAGGGCTTATAAGCGTAGATGGGCTGCCAGAACTAGGCATTTGAAGAAGCAATGCGGACAGTCAACTTTAGAATCAGAGAGTGATGATAGCGAGCAAGAGAATGACACGACAATCTTATCAACTCCAGAAACAGTGACCAGCCTTCAGTACATGGATGCTGCGGAGACTGCTGCTTCCTGCACTGCCGCGGGTGCTGACAATGCCACCTACAGTGGCCCTGATAGTGATGAGCCTGATGAAAATGATGCTGATTGGAGACTAATCGACCATCATGTCACCTTGTCATCTGATTCAGAAAATGAGAGTGATAGTGACTGCTTTGAAGATCATTTGAGTTTGTTGGCAACCGAATATCATGTCAAACATAATGCATTGGACAGCCTTTTGAAGCTACTCAAGAAAGTTTTTCAGATGGCTCCTTCTTTTGTGGTCGTTGAGTTCCTTGGTGAACGTTCAGTCGCTGCTGTCCCAACCATATGGACAGAAGATCATGGAAAGGTTATTACTTTTTCTGAAAAGTACTGTGCATAGGCATAATATTGTAGCTTATTATTAATTATTATGTCATTCATCATGACTGGATTATTTTATCTTCAGAATAGCTTCTGCTATTGGCCAAGGCCAAATCCTACCCACTCCAGAATCCGGAAAGCTGAGATTCCTGACAAAGAAGTCTGGGATAGGCTGCCAATTCGGGTTTTCAGGAAAACATTGACTGGTAAGGGAATATTGTCAAAGTCATATCATGTATATTTTAAACAACATAAGTTAGATTCATCTTGAGTCATCAGCATACTTTGAAATTTTGCAGAAGACTTTGACAAGGCCCTTCAATACGAAAAACAAGCTGAAATGTTTTCGAGCCCAGAAGAAGTGTCAACCAAACGGAGCCACATCACCCCTGAACGTTATAGAAACGATGAGGGAGATGTGTTTGATGCTGACGGTATATTCACTTTTCAAAGACTGTTTACTTACAATACTCAAACACTACTTAGTGGTGCATACATTTTATTGTCTTCGTTGGTTTAGACGAAGAGGAAATTCGGCCAAAAAAGAAGTGCAGAAAAGAGAAACCACAGATCCTCGTCCAGGCACCCCCACTGCCAGAGCTCCCACAATTTAACTTTCCAATCTCCAGCGAGTACCAGACCACTTCAGCTAGTACCAGCCAATACCAAAGCACTCCAAGGCATCCAGGCCGACCTCACAGCCCAGCGAGAAGCAGCACTTCCAGGCTCAGTCCAGACAGGAATAATGCATCCAGCTCAAGCAAGTACAAGACCACTCCAGCCAGTACGAGTCAGTACCAGACCGCTCCAAGAAGCAGTAGGAATGCCCTTGACAGTGAACGTTAGTTGATAGGTGGTGTTAAACAGGCTGTTACAACGGGCAGTAATACGAATTACCTCTCTGACTTTTGTTGTCTTTGCAGTTTTCCAGTTGAACATGAAAGTTCAAAATATACTTGAGAACCAGGGAGAAATTATGCGCATGCTGAGAGGGCTGGCAGCACAGTCTGTGGGGCCAGAATCTGTGGATGTTCAAGATCTCATTGAGAAACCTTTCGAGACTCTTGAGCAGCTGAAGGCCTTCTGTGAACGGCTCGACACTGATATTCTGCTCAGAAAGCAGCTGGTAATTAGTTTTAATTCCCCACTGCAAAAATATCTTGCTCAGTTATCAAAAAACAATTTCTAATCAAGTACAATATTGTTTATTTATTTGTATAGGTGAAAGCTCTTACTGCTCTTGGTGGGCAGAATTTGGCAGACACGGTGAGGACAATGCTGAGGAAAATTGCCACAAACAAAGTCCTGGAGCAGCTTGGCCTCCGTGGAAAGTCAGGAAAAGTGGCGTTTGAGGACTTGCCCCTTTACAGAATAATAAATAGTAAGTGTTAATAATAGGTTTGCATCTTTGAACATATCAATCAATGTTTATTTATATAGCCCTAAATCACAAGTGTCTCAAAGGGCTGTACAAGCCACAACGACATCCTCGGGACAGAGCCCACATACGGGCAAGGAAAACTCACCCCAGTGGGACGTCAATGTGAATGATGTTGCATGTATGCTCACAAGGTCCATCTAGCTGTTATTATTACAGTATTTATTCTAAAGGGAATTCTAAATTGTGCTGGTGATTGCAGAGGCATGCAGGGGTGTTTACAAGCAGACGACCACAGCTGAAGTGGATTGTGAGCTTGGAGAGGTCCTAAAACTGGCCACTTTTCGAAAGGGAGGTTCAAAATTTGAGGTACGGAGAAGATAAGATATCCCAATTTTGAATTCCATTTTATTGAAGTTCCACTGCATGTCTTTTGAATTTGCAATTATAACTACTTGCAGGAGAAGAGGAGGAATTAAGAGGGAGGACAAAAAAGGAAAAATGATAAAGTAATTATGCCAATGTTTTAATTCAATTAAATTAATCTACATTCCAGTGCTGTCTTTGTTATATTTGTGATAATTATTTACTTCCAGGGTTTGGGTTTCCCTGCTTGGGCTGCTGCCCCCGCGACCCGACCTCGGATAAGCGGAAGAAGATGGATGGATGGATTTACTTCCAGGAAGAGAACCAAGAAGGGGCAGGATACACTGACGCGCACGACCAAGACCACTGCATTCCATTCCATTTGTATTATAGTTATCACTAATAAAGAATTAATTCTGTTGAAATTTCTGTTTGAGTGTTATTCCTGACAATATAGCATAAAAACAGATGCAAATAGCATGTTCCTAAACGTTCTTGGCTGACGTTCTGCTAACCAAGCTAGAACTCCACAACCTCACGTTCTTTGAACGTTATAAACTAACGTTCCCAGAACAATGCCACTACATTCTCCTAACGTTCACATAACGTTCACTTGTTACCTGGGTTGACACCTTCTATGTTAGTTATTTCTCTTTGTTTTTAATATCTATTTTCTGCTGGATTTACTCTCTATTTTATGCTGCAGCTGTCACATATACTGTAATATTGTCATGTGTGTACATGGTAATTGTTATATTTTGTATATATGATATAGACATAATATATCAGTATATATAATATACTGTACATGTATTATGTAAATATTACGTACATATGTTATATCGCTATATTTAGTCTATTTATACCTGCATTGTCCTTTCCATCCTTACACTTTCCATCATTGTAACTGAGCTACTGTGTGGAACAATTTCCCTTGTGGATCATTAAAGTTTGTCTAAGTCTAAGGCCAGCCGGGAGAGATAGTCTTCCCAACGTGTCCTGGGTCTTCCCCGTGGCCTCCTACCGGTCATTTTCAAGTGTAAATATTCACATATTTAACTTTTTTAAGCCTTCTCAATTTGTTATCTTTCCTTAATGCCTTACATTTGTGATAATGTATTTGCATTTCTGTACAATAATTATTTTATTCATTTTTTTCTAAGATGGCACTGCTGTAGTGGCTCTGAGCGCTTGTGTTTTCCTCTTGTTTTTGTGTGTTTTTGGTTCGGGACCTTTGGGACTGTGCCACGTGGAGTGGCACTTTTATGACATATGCGCTGCTTTTGGGTGCTCTTGTCTATTTTTACTAATTTATTTTTATTTTATTTTTTCTATTATTGTCTATGTCTATTTTCTGCTGGATCTATTCTCTATTTTATGCTGCAGCTGTTACATATACTGTAATATTGTACATGGTAAATTTTATATATTGTATATATTATATAAAAATATAATATATCAGTATATATCATATACTGTATATATATAATATGTAAATATTACACGTTATATTTTATATTGCTACTACGGTACATTTTTAGTCTACTTTATACCTGCATTATCCTTTCCATCCTTACACTTTCCATCCTTTGTAACTGAGCTACTGTGTGGAACAATTTCCCTTGTGGATCATTAAAGTTTGTCTAAGTCAAAGTCCAAGTCTTTTGGGTCTGCCTCGGGTAGCCCTGGCCATGTTTCCACCGGAGACCGCCTGGAGAGACCGGAGGAAATGCGGCGTTGAGCGTCGGGATGTACTTCGGTCTCCCTGGACGGATTCTCGATCATCATCTATGCGCACCGGACATTGGGCGAGAGCTAGTGGGCAGCCTACGAAGGAGTTGGCTCTCTTGGTTGCTCCAGAAGACGATGGCGTGGAACACTGCAGAGGCCACTGCGGTGTATGTGGGTGTTTAAAACTGTTTTTGTTTTGCTTTGTTGTTAATTTATGCATGGCTCAATCATATGTGTGCAATATGTATTATTTATTGTTCTTTTTCTGTTTGACTTTTGTAGCTGTATGTAGAAATAGCACCTCTGAAGTGGCAGTTGGTTGCATCAGCTCTGTGCTAATGTCTTTTACAATATGTCCTTTGTGTTCTTTAATGTTTTAATACTGTACTCTCGTAGTTGTTGTATTTGTCTTTGTTTCTTACTTTGAACAAAAAGAGCACAGTACCAAGTTCAATTCCCTGTGTGTCAAACATACTTGGACAATAAAGCTGATTTTGTAAGTTGACCTTACAAAAATATAAACATTTCAGAATTGTTATGGTAATTTTATAAAAACAAAGAGAGACAAAATGTAAACAAAAATAACATTTCACTCCATCAAATAGAAATAATTGATCTACTTCATTCAATAAGTAATTGACCAATAGGTAATCACTGTGACTTTACGGAGTTTGTGTGTCCATGAAGCACACTAAGTAGACAAAACTACAATTCATTTCAAATACTACAAATACAATAAACAAAAAGTACACTATTAAGTACTATAATTACAATAAACTACAAATACACTACTACATCATTTTTATGATACATTTATTGTAACCAACATAATGCAGTGTTTCCCACACATTCATTTATTTGTGGCGGCCCGCCACGAAATAATTACGTCCACCACAAATTAAAAAAAAAAAATATATATATATATTTTTTGTTGTTGTCCTGTCCAGCTTGTCAGGCAAATCATATAGTTGATGTAGATGCCCATATAGGCTGTTCAGATTTACTTTACAAAAGAGAAGTGTAGGATACTTCTCTTGTTGCCTTATTTGTATTTGACCACTACTGTTTTCTGTTTATTTGTTACTGACTGTGGCAGGACACCTCTGCCTCTGTTTCACTTTATGTTGCTGGTAAATAATATGGTTGTAGTAGTAGGCTAAAGTTAAATTATTTAGTATGCACTACTTAGTTTCTAGTGATTTCCGTACTTCTAGTAAATCGTTGTACTCGTAGTTGTGTACTAGTAGTTATGGTACTTGTAGTAGTGTACTTATAGGTTGTCCTAGTTGTAGTAGCCTACTTGTAGTTTAGTTTTCTAGTAGTTTTAGAACTTCTAGTAATGCTGTGGTACATTGAATTTGTAATTTCTTGATGTCGTATTAAAGGTCGTAAGTCACTGGAGGATCAAATACTTAGTATTGTATTGTTGAGATGAAACAGATGATTCATGTTCACAAGAGATTATATATAAATTCCTTAAGTCTGTCAGTTGTAATTTATTTTTACAGGCTGCCTTAAAGTAGATTTGACACCAGCTGACTGATCATTTTTATTTTTGTTTATTTTAGGTCCAATGAAAAGTCATCTCAGCAAGGAGTCACCTTTATGTTTATTATTTTAAATGTCTCACTTGAATACAGGCAGGCATGGTTGGTGCGGATGAACACTCCATCATCACAACACACAAGCGCACACACACACACACAGACACAGACACACACACACACGCGCGCGCACACACACTTCTTGTAAAACCTTTGTCTTTATTATGGACTTTTTTAATACAATAGAAAGCAAAAAAAAATGTAAATATTCTCTTCATCTGGTGGTCATATGTTACATTTCTTTAGATTTACAAAAGTGCAAAGAGATCCGCCATACATATTCATATTTATATCATTGTTAGAAGCCATTGCATGTGGGATTGAGTCCAAATATTGGAGTGAATTTGCTTGAACTAGTGTGATGGTAAAACAAGTCATCATCAAATTCCTATATTGATGATGATGGCAGACACACACACAGTTATTTTAGTTGCTTAAAGCATAAATAGGTCTTAGTGTGAATGTACAATGTGTGCTGCTGTGTAGCCCCGCCCACTCATGCCATGGCAATAGATTGAAAGAAAGGCTACAGGAAGTAATCTGGGGTGCGGCGGGTGACGTGGGGTTCCCCTCGGCGAGGCGCCGGATCAAACTGCAAGCTGGAAGAAGCAGAAGGAAAAAAAAGTGAGGATGATGTGTGAAAAGAAGTGGAGGAAAAGAAATGTGAGGATGATGTGTGAACATAAATGGACAGAAAGAAAACTGAGGACGATGTGTGAAAAGAAAAGGAGAAGAAAAGTGAGTAAGTGAATAGAGAAGGAGGAAAATAAAAGTGAGGATGATGTGTGGAAAAAAGGAGGAAAGGAAAATTGAGTAAGTGAAAAGAAAAGGAGGATGATGTATGAAAAGATGTGGAGGAAAAGAAAAGTGAGTGAGTGAAAGAAAAATAAGGAACATAAGAGAGGATGATGTATGAAAACAAAAAGGAGGAAAAGAAAAGTGAGGATTATATATGGAAAGAAAAGGAGGAAAAAAAAGTGAGTGAGTGAAAAGAAAAAGATGGAAAAGAAAAGTGAGTGAGTGAAAAGAAAAATGAGGAAAAGAGAAGTGAGGATGATGTATAAAAAGAAAAGGAGTAAAATAAAAGTGAGTGAGTGAAGAGAAAAGTGAGTGAGTGAAAAGAAAAGGAGGAAAAGAAAAGTGAGTGAGTAAAAACAAAAGAAGAAAAAGAAAATTGAGTGAGTGAAAAGAAAAATGATTAAAAGAAAAGTGAAAATGTATGAAAAGAAAAAGAGAGAAACAAGTGAGGATGTTTTATGAAAAGAAAAAGAGGAAAAGAAAAGTGAGTGAGTGAAGAGAAAAGTGAGTGAGTGAAAAGAAAAGGAGGAAAAGAAAAGTGAGTGAGTAAAAACAAAAGAAGAAAAAGAAAATTGAGTGAGTGAAAAGAAAAATGATTAAAAGAAAAGTGAATATGTATGAAAAGAAAAAGAGAGAAACAAGTGAGGATGTTTTATGAAAAGAAAAAGAGGAAAAAAGAGTGAGTGAAAAGAAAAGGAAGAAAAGAAAAGTGAGTGACTGAAAAAAAGAAGGAAAAAAGAAGTGAAGAGGATGTATGAAACGAAAAGAAGAAAAAAAGTGAGCAAGTGAATAGAAAAGGAGGAAAAGAAAAGTGAGGATGATGTGTGAAGAAAATGAGGAAAGGGAAATTGAGCTAGTAAAAAGAAAAGGAGGAAAAGAAAAGTGAGGATGATGTATAAACTGATGTGGAGGAAAACAAAAGTGAGGGAGTGAAAAGAAAAAGGAGGAAAAGAAAAGTGAGGATGATGTATGAAAAGAAAAGGAAAAGAAAAGAAAAGTGAGGATATATGGAAAGAAAAGGAGGAAAAAATAGTGAGTGAGTGAAAAGAAAAAGAAGCTAAAGAAAAGTGAATGAATGAAAAGAAAAATTAGGAAAAAAGAAGTGAGGATGATGTATAAAAAGAAAAGGATTAAAAGAAAAGTGAGTGAGTAAAAATAAAAGAAGAACAAGAAAAGTGAGTGAGCGAAAAGACAAAAGCATTAAAAGAAAAGTGAAAATGTATGAAAAGAAAAATGAGGAAAAAAGAAGTGAGGATGATGTATAAAAAGAAAAAGAGTAAAATAAAAATGAGTGAGTGAAAAGAAAAGTGAGTGGAAAGAAGAAGGAAAAGAGAAGTGAGGGTGATGTATAAAACGAAAATAAGGAAAAAAGTGAGTGAGTGAAAATAAAAGTGAGTGAGTGAAAAGAAAAAGGTTTAAAAGGAAAGTGAGGAATTTATATGAAAAGAAAAAAAGGAGGAAAAGAACAGTAAGTGAATGAAAAGAAAAGGAGGGAAAGAGGTGAGCTTCCTAGTAAAACTTACAAAGAGTATTTCAGGGTGTCGTCCAGCTCCATAATGGCCGCCTGGTTGCCGCAGCGATAGCAGTAGTTGGGAGCGCTGAATATTGTCACCACGTTCCTCTCGTGGCACCAGTTGTAACCCTGCAACATATTATTAGCCAATTATAATAGTTATTATTATTATTGACATATCAGTGTGTGCTTGGACATGTTTTTGTGACGGACATTGCATATGCATACAGATATATGGTTTATAACACCATTCAAACCAATATCTTCTAAAAACACCATTCCATAAAACTGGATTATGATTTTTTTTTTCTACATGTAAAACACTTCCTTGTGGTGTACATAACATGTAATGGTGGTTCTTTGTCAAAATGTTGCATAGATTATTTTTTACAGATAATCTTCAAGCCACTTTGCGACAGTCGCTTCAGGATGCGCCGTTTTGTGGGCGGTCCTATTTACGTGGCTCACCTTAATCTTTGTTGTAGCGGTTTAGCGTGCAAGGACGGGCATCAAAGAAGCGTCAAAAGATGGAGCTAACTGTTTTAATGACGTTCAGGCTTTACTTAAATCAACAACGGAGCAGCATCTCCTCATCCGTGGCTCACTAGTGCAACAACAACGAAGGAAATGTGTCCTGTGAAAAAACGTACGGCCGGAACTCTCTAATAACTAAAGTTCCTTGGGTGAATAATGTAAACTCACTACACCGGTAGTTTTTAGCGCTTCCAAAGCGAGTCTTCTGACAGATATAAGTTAGAACTTTACGTTACTTTATATTAGAAATGGCAACAGCGGAAGATGAATGCCTCATAACAAGAAGATAGAGAAAAAGAAGCAACTTATCGACTACTGTGTCAGCACGGACTACAAAGGCGGAAGCGCACAAATTTTCAGGACATATGCAGATCCCAAATACACATCAGCAGGTACCAGAAGGTAAGATAAGTTGGTTTTGCTTAATATTGCGAAACAAAACACCAGATAACATGTCTGCTAATAGGTGCCATTCTGCGGTCCTTATACACACACACCATAATAATAGTTGTATGTTGAAGCACACTACAATCCATCAAGCAGTGCGGCTTACCAAAGTCGTACTAAAACATTTTGACAGATTTTTGAGCGCCGTGTGTAATGTTCTATATTTTCAATGGAACATTTAAAGTTTTGGTGTTGTTTACTGGTATCATATTGCTTATGTGTGACTGCCATCTACTGGTCACATTTATCATTACACCATGTACCAAATAAAATAGCTTCGAGGTAGGTAAGCACAACCAAAATTATTCCATACATTAGGCGCACCGGGTTATAAGGCGCACGGATGATTTTTGAGAAAATTAAAAGGATTTTAAGTGCGCCTTATAGTCGGAAAAATACGGTAAGATTTAAAAAGATTGGATAAGACTTAAAAAGATTGGATAAGATTTAAAAAGATTAGACACGATTTAACAAGATTGGATAAGATTTAAAAAGATTGGATAAGATTTAACACGATTGGATAAGATTTAAAAATATTGGATAAGATTTAAAAAGATTGGGTAAGATTTAAAAAGATTGGGTAAGATTTAAAAAGATTGGTTAATATTTTAAAAGATTGGATACGATTTAAAAAGATTAGATACAATTTAACAAGATTGGATAAGATTTAACAAGATTGGATAAGATTTGTTAATAAGATTTAAAAATATTGGATAAGATTTAATAAGATTTAAAAAGATTGGATAAGATATAAAAATATTGGTTAAGATTTAATACAATCTAAAAAGATTGGATAAGATATAAAAATATTGGATAAGATTTAATAAGATTTAAAAAGATTGGATACGATTTAAAAAGATTGGATACAATTTAACAAGATTGGATAAGATTTAACAAGATTGGATAAGATTTATTAATAAGATTGAAAAACATTGGATAATATTTAATACGATTTAAAAAGATTGGATAAGATTTAATAAGATTGAATGAAATTGGATACGATTAAAAAACATTTAATAAAATTGGATACGATTTAAAAAGATTTAAAAAGATTGGGTAAAATGTAATAAGTTGGATAAGATTTAATACAATTTAAAAAGACTCGATCAGATTTAGTAAAATTGGATGAAATTGGATAAGATTTATAAAAGATTGGATACGATTTAATAAGATTTAAAAAGGTTGAATAAGATTGAATATAATTTAAAAAGATTGGATAAGATTTGCGACTTGTCCAGGGAGTACCCCGCCTTCCGCCCGATTATAGCTGAGATAGGCTCCAGCGCCCCCCGCTACCCCGAAGAGAATAAGCGGTAGAAAATGGATGGAAGGATGGATAAGATTTAAAATATTAGATAAGATTTAATACACTTTAAAAAGATTGGATAAGATTTTAAGATTGGATATATAGCAGATATATAAAAAATAACTTTGTGTATCATTTATTTTGTTTGAAAAGCGCTTTATAAAGTTTGATTTAATTTGATGATTTGAAATATTGTTTTGAACTTTTTATAGCCATATTTTCTTAATAAGTTATGACTCTTGTTAACTATCACGGTTTTACCATCGTTTTAATTGGAAAAGGTAAATACTAGCCAGCGTGAGTTTTGTTATTATTATCATTAATCATTACATTGGTATGATACTTTTAGTTTGTTTTGAATCCCTGGAAAATCATAGAACTTACTAGCCACGCCCCCAGTGGACAGTACACGTGACTATCAACGCTAAGGAGGGACATTTTATCTGAGAGACTGCAGCAGCGTATGACAATGCTAAGCTAATGTTAACATGTGTGTTTAGTAATTTCGAGGATAGCGTACCCTCACACGATGATGACAAATAGGCTCAGCCAATGAGAAAGAAGCAGTGTTGGACATCACAGTCATAATACGTGGTAGCGGTCATTGGGTTGTTAATATATGCTGTGATTTGTTGGCAGTTGTGTAGGGTGTACAGGATGTTGGCTTGGACCCCTCACCTCCATGACCAGCTGGTGGGCACGCGACACCAGCGTGAGGCGGTTGGCGTGATTGAACGTCTCCGAGATGTCCTGACCGAAGGTGTAGCCGGCCCCTCGGGGGGAGATGCCCCATCCACCACGGTCGTCGGGGTCTGACCACAGCAGGTCGCACATAGGGCCCTGCGTGGATACAGGTAGTTTAGCTTTTTCACAATAAAAGCATTTTTTTTAGACGTCACATTCCAAGCTTGCGTCTCACCTCGTGAGGCACTTCCTGTAAGCGATCTAGCGCCCTGATGTGGTCTAGGGTGTCGATGGACGGCGACAGGCCGCCATGGAGGCAGAAGATCTAGAAGGTGGATTTGATTATTCATTTGGTTCCTTTAAAACCAAAAAAAGACAGTTGGGTCGCCTACCTGAGAGTCCACCAAGGCGGTAAGAGGGAGGTAATCGAACAGGTCCGTGAAGAACTTCCACACGTTGGCGTTGCCGTACTTCCTCAGGCACTCGTCGTAGAAGCCGTACACCTGCGTGATCTGTCTGCTCTCGTGGTTCCCTCGCAGGATGGTGATGCGCTCGCGGAAACGCACCTGAGAGACCGGCGAGCGTGTGAGTTTGATTGATTGATTGAGACTCTTATTAGTAGATTGCACAGTACAGTACATATTCCGTACAATTGACCACTGAATGGTAACACCCGAAGAAGTTTTTCAGCTTGTTTGAGTCGGGGTCCACGTTAATCAATTCATGGTACAAATATATCAGTGTTTCCCACACATTCATTTATTTGCGGCGGCCCGCCACGAAAGAATTACAGCCGCCACAAATAGATTTTTTTTTTAAATTTAATTTTTTTTGTTTTTGTTTTGTTTTGTCCAGCTTCTCAGGCAAATCATATAGTTGATGTAGATACCCATATAGGCTGTTCAGATTTACTTTACAAAAGAAAAGTGTAGGATACTTCTCTTGTTGCCTTATTTGTATTTGACCACTACTGTTTTCTGTTTATTTGTTACTGACTGTGGCAGGACACCTCTGCCTCTGTTTCACTTTATGTTGCTGGTAAATAATATGGTTGTAGTAGTAGGCTAAAGTTAAATTATTTAGTATGCACTAATTAAAGGGGCAGAGCTTTAAGAGACATTTTAGCTTTTATATTTTATAAGATATATTTTTTGTAAGAACCACAATTAATAAATATATTTCAGTGAATAACTTATTGTTCAAATCTGTATATAAATATGTACATAAAGTGTTGTAATTATATTGTAAAATGGATGGATGGATGGATGGATGGACGTTTAAAACAAAACTGTTATTATTAATTAGTAAGTATACATTTTTTGAGCCTTTTTAGGGAAAATCATATCATTGTAGTAAATTATGCAAAATACTCGATGATGTCATGGTGACCACGCCCATAGCCACGCCCCCACCGCCACAGGTATCTTGGCAGTTTATGGGAAACACTGTATATACTATCAGCATAATACAGTCATTACACAAGTTAATCATCAGAGTATATACATTTAATTATTTACATTATTTACAAAGGGGGGAAGGAGTGGGATGTGGTGGTGGTGTGGGGTTAGGTTTGGTTGATATCAGCACTTCAGTCATCAGCAATTGCATCATCTGAGAAATGGACATTGTAACAGTGTAGGTCTCACTTCGTAGGATATGTACAGTGAACATAGTGAGCTCAGAAAGCATAAGAACAAGTATATACAATTGATTATTTACATTTTTTACAATCCGGGGAGGTGGGATGTGGAGGGGGGAAGGTGTTAGTCAATGGTTGAAGTTGACTGGAGGTGTTCTTTTAGTGCGGTTTTGAAGGAGGATAGAGATGCACTTTCTTTTACACCTGTTGGGAGTGCATTCCATATTGATGTGGCATAGAAAGAGAATGAGTTAAGACCTTTGTTAGTTCGGAATCTGGGTTTAACGTGGTTAGTGGAGCTCCCCCTGGTGTTGTGGTAATGGCGGTCATTTACGTTAAGGAAGTAGTTTGACATGTACTTCGGTATCAGGGAAGTGTAGCGGATTTTATAGACTAGGCTCAGTGCAAGTTGTTTTACTCTGTCCTCCACCCTGAGCCAGCCCACTTTGGAGAAGTGGGTAGGAGTGAGGTGTGATCTGGGGTGGAGGTCTAGAAGTAACCTGACTAGCTTGTTCTGGGATGTTTGGAGTCTAGATTTGAGGGTTTTGGAGTTGCTGGGGTACCAGGAGGTGCATGCATAATCGAAAAAGGGTTGAATGAGAGTTCCCGCTAGAATCTTCATGGTGCTTTTGTTGACCAGAGAGGAGATTCTGTAGAGAAATCTCATTCGTTGGTTGACCTTTTTGATTTCGTATGTAGCACGGCGCTACATACGAAACATCAGCGTTTCCGCCGCTCACCTTCAGCGCGACGAGTAGCGAGACGGTTTCCACAGAGTAGTAGCCTCGGTCGACGTAGTCGCCCATGAACAGATAGTTGGTGTCGGGGGACCTGCCGCCGATCTTGAACAGCTCCATCAGGTCGTGGAACTGGCCATGCACGTCGCCGCACACCGTCACAGGGCATCGAACCTCCTGGACGTTTGACTCCTTCGTCAGGATCTCCTTGGCCTGCGCGTGCACACACACACACACACATTTGTTAGTCGGTTAGCACATGTGGATGAAGGTGCAGACTGCAGAGTTTAATGCCACTTTTGGTGGTTACAGTCAGCTTCAATCAGTGCCCAAGTGGGGCATGACCAACTAGACCCAGCAGATGGAGCTGTGGTGAAAAAGAGAATTACAGGACAGCAAGTTCAACAATTCTGCCCTGGGTTTTGCACATTAACGTCAAACAAGCTTTGTCCTAATTCTTGGTCAGGTTAGGAGGAGGCTAAGATAAGCCTTGAAAGGAAGTAGCCTCGAGGATGTCCTACATACATATTAGGGCCAGGAGAAGTTTGGATGTTTCTAGTAATAACATTCATATTAAATCCTCTATATGTCCACAGTTTTACCTAACATAATTAATTATCGTGATAATATCTTGGTCATAATTGTGCAGCTCTATGTGTCAGGTGCCATCTTGTAAAATTCTTAAATTTTTAAAAATTGTTATCTCTTGTATCCATACATTTTTAAATGTATATTATTGTTTCTGCCATTATACTACGCATTTGTGTTGCTTTCATATTAGTTTAGTTTATTATTATTTATTCGGTCAATGGTCAACAAAATAAACAAACAGTTTTACATAAACAAACAGTCGTACATTCATAAATTAAAAATGTTGCAGACCGAAAGGGTTTAGGCTGAAGTTGAACACTTATTGCGCCTAACCCTATAAACAAAGTCAAACACAAGATGAGCATCCAAAAATAATGAAATTTCCTTTTCACAACATATTATAAATACACATTGTACACAACATAAATACTGTTCAATTATATACACAGTAAAGGCATGTGAAATATCCTTGTACCTGTGTTAAACCTTTGCACCAATTATATAATATATACAAACAATTATACTTCCATTATTATTTACATCCCACATTTAGTTTTAATTAACATTGATCATAGTATTAACTACTGTGTTGATTCAAGAGTGATATATTTTTCCAAGACATTGGTCTTAAAGTTTTTTTTTAAATGTGTGAATGGAACTGGAACACTTTAAGGAATCATCCAAGCTGTTCCACAGTTGAACCCCCCGGACAGAAACACATCTACTTTTTAAGCTCGTTCTTATGCACATTCAATTTCTATTTGAGGTACATGAAGCACAGTGTTCTTATCTACAAACATTTTTTTTACCAAAAGGAAATAATTTTATATAATTTTTAAATAAAACGTGGTTAAATGGTTTCAGTATAAGTACCTTTAGAACAATTCGAACACACTTAAAAAATACAGCGATAACAAACAGAACCGTGATAATTTTGGTTACAATAACCGCGCTAATTATTTTTGAGCACTTTCTATCGGACATGTTTGCTTCCTTGACATGTAAATGCAACATTAATTACACACAGTCCAATAGGAATACGCCTGTTTTCCCACCAAGTGCAGTGTTTCCCACACATTCATTTATTTGTGGCGGCCCGGCACGAAAGAATTAAGGCCGCCACAAATAGATTTTTTTGTTGTTGTTGTTTTTTTTTTGTTTTTTTTTGTCCTGTCCAGCTTCTCAGGCAAATCATATAGTTGATGTAGATGCCCATATCGGCTGTTCAGATTTACTTTACAAAAGAGAAGTGTAGGATCAAGATTTTTGGAGCTCTTTGTTCAGTGGATCAGATGTTTGATGAAGCTTTGTGTCTATCTACCACCACTACTGTTTTCTGTTTATTTGTTACTGACTGTGGCAGGACACCTCTGCCTCTGTTTCACTTTATGTTGCTGGTAAATAATATGGTTGTAGTAGTAGGCTAAAGTTAAATTATTTAGTATGCACTAATTAAAGGGGCAGAGTTTAAGAGACATTTTAGCTTTTATATTTTGATAAGATATATTTTTTGTAAGAACCACAATTAAGAAATATATTTCAGTAAATAACTTATTGTTCAAATCTGTATATAAATATGTACATAAAGTGTTGTAATTAGGGATGTCCGATAATGGCTTTTTGCCGATATCCGATATTCCGATATTGTCCAACTCTTTAATTACCGATACCGATATCAACCGATACCGATATCAACCGATACCGATATCAACCGATATATGCAGTCGTGGAATTAACACATTATTATGCCTAATTTGGACAACCAGGTATGGTGAAGATAAGGTACTTTTTAAAAAAATTAGTAAAATAAGATAAATAAATTAAAAACATTTTCTTGAATAAAAAAGAAAGTACAACAATATAAAAACAGTTACATAGAAACTAGTAATGAATGAAAATTTGTAAAATCAACTGTTAAAGGTTAGTACTATTAGTGGACCAGCAGCACGCACAATCATGTGTGCTCACGGACTGTATCCCTTGCAGACTGTATTGATATATATTGATATATAATGTAGGAACCAGAATATTAATAACAGAAAGAAACAACCCTTTTGTGTGAATGAGTGTAAATGGGGGAGGGAGGTTTTTGGGTTGGTGCACTAATTGTAAGTGTATCTTGTGTTTTTTATGTTGATTTAATTAAAAAATAAATAAATAAATAAATAAACCCGATACCGATAATAAAAAAACCGATACCGATAATTTCCGATATTACATATTAACGCATATATCGGCCGATAATATCGGCAGGCCGATATTATCGGACATCTCTAGTTGTAATTATATTGTAAAATGGATGAATGGATGGATGGATGGACGTTTAAAACAAAACTGTTATTATTAATTAGTAAGTATACATTTTTGGAGCCTTTTTAGAGAAAATCATATCATTGTAGTAAATTATGCAAATTACTCGATGATGTCATGGTGACCACGCCCATAGCCACGCCCCCACCGCCACAGGTATCTTGGCAGTTTATGGGAAACACTGAAGTGTTTGAACCGTTGTTAACGTGATGTCACAAGGTATCAAAATATGGGACCGTTTACATACTGGAATTTGGTCAGTACCTATAAGAGTAACAAATTGGGTACCCAAACCTAGTAATCAGACAGCAGGGAATTTCATCATCACCTAAGCTTTTCATTTGGCCCGCCAAACATCCAAATAGGCTTGATGAAACCATTTAAACTAGGGTTGATCATGTATGCAGTACTCCCGGCACTCCGCAAGGGGCAACAGCAAGGTATGTGTCACAATGAAGCAGCAGTGGATGGAGTAGAAGACTACTACTCATTCAACTCTGAAATAAAATCTAAATAAATTGCCAAAATCTGACTTTTAACAACAACTGGAAAACCAAGTATGAATGTTCTACCAAGTGCTCGAGTCACTGTTTTCTGGCGAACCTTTTAAGTATTGATCCGGACAAGCAGCAACAATGGTAGAAATCCCAACTTGTAAGTTTCATCACAAAAATTGGTCAAACATTTGTAAGTAGATATTGTGCATGAATATATTTAGTTTGTTTTGTACTGAAAATGCTGACTTCGTGATGTCTTTTGTATTCGGTATTTGTCTGAGATTAACCATCAAATCTCGTTTAATACATGTAGCACACCTTAGGTTTAACTGTGATAAGTCACACGCAGTGTGTGTGCGATGTTTGGTGTGTGAATGTTGTGTGATTTCTATATGTGTGTAAACTTTTGTAATTTATTGTGTGAATATGTAAACACTAAACCTTCTATTTTATTTATGTAAAATACACAATGGCCGGTATACTTTTGTTATGTTTATTTTCTTTATATTTTCAGTCTTACAAACCTAATTGAAGGAAGTAATGTAAAAAAATAAAAATAAACTGAGGAAGGAAAAGAATGCAAAAAAATAAAAGGAACATCAATCCTCAACAAAACTTCTAGAGCTTCTGTTTCTTTATGCTTTTAACGAGCTGCACACGTTGAAAACTAGTAGCGAGAGCAGAATAATGTATTTGACAGCATACATTGGCAATGTTTTTACTTTGCAACGAAGTAAACGCAGTCTCAAAGGAATATAACCTGCGCAGGCACTTTCTGACGAAACATCCACATTTTGATGTCCGGTCCCTGAGCCCTTGGGCTCTTGAAATTGCGGCCCTCTTCAATATGTAGTTCAAAAGCCCTGACCTCGGAGGATGTAACCGGGTGGGGGGGACCAATGAACTCGGTAGAAGGTTTTCTTCATGATTGTGCTGAGGTGCACAGATCCTGGTTAACCCACAAAGTGGAAGAAGTGAGGTCAGCACTTGACGTGATATAATCCCATTAAACTGAAGAGGACAAAGGTCCTCCGCTGATACTACTACTTTACAACTTCACAAGCGCAGAGGATGAAGCACTCAAGCTGTTTGTGGCAAATTGACAGTCAGCAGATTGTCCAACAACTGTCCATGAAGACACTTGTACTGTGCTCAGACAACAAACGAAGCCTTAGTTTGGACAATAAAACCTTATTTACAGTACATAACAGCATGATTGTAGGAGCAAATATGACCCAAATTGAGGTGCTCATGCAGAATAGTTGGTGTTTAAAACTTGCAAAATCATGTTTTATATCATGATGTATGAAGTTTAGAGGTCCCCATTTGTTTGTCTCATATTCCTTATGTTTACTTTACATTGCCATGGCTGCCTGTTTAGGCAACAAACTAGTTGGGCCTGAATGGTGTGCATGTCATCTCCTTTGAGGTGTAAACTCTGGGTTATTGTGGTAGTCACATGAAACTATAACTCACTTTATTGGATTCTGACGTCACCCTCAAGTTTAACAAGCTTTTTTTTAATCGAGATGATGTCACTGCTTCCCAGGCAATGGAGAGACAACAGAGCATTTCCCAGCAAGCGGAGACGCTCAATCCCTGTTGTTTGTGTTGTGTTTGCCGCAAGTTCTTTTGGACTCAACTTAAAGGGGAATTTCACTTTTTTGGGTAATTTTACCGATCGTTCACAATCATTATGAGAGACAAGAACACATGTCTTTTTTTAGGATTTTAAACATGATTAAAAACGAGTCACCGTTGTAGCCTTCAAAGCCCTCTAAAACAACTTTAAAAATGTTTTAGATACACAGTATCTAGTGTATACACAGTATATACAGTCGTGGTCAAAAGTTTACATACACTTGTAAAGAACATAATGTCATGGCTGTCTTGAGATTCCAATAATTTCTACAACTCTTATTTTTTTGTGATACAGTGATTGGAGCACATACTTGTTGGTCACACAAAACATTCATGAAGTTTGGTTCTTTTATGAATTTATTATGGGTCTACTAAAAATGGGAGCAAATCTGCTGGGTCAAAAGTATACATACAGCAATGTTAATAATTGTTTACATGTCCCTTGGCAAGTTTTACTGCAATAAGGCGCTTTTGGTAGCCATCCACAAGCTTCTGGTTTAATTTTTGACCACTCCTCTTGACAAAATTGGTGCAGTTCAGCTAAATTTGTTGGTTTTCTGAGATGGACTTGTTTCTTCAGCATTGTCCACATGTTTAAGTCAGGACTTTGGGAAGGCCATTCTAAAACCTTAATTCTAGCCTGATTTAGCCATTCCTTTACCACTTTTGACATGTGGTTGGGGTCATTGTCCTGTTGGAACACCCAACTGCACCCAAGACCCAACTGATGATTTTAGGTTGTCCTGAAGAATTTGGAGGTAATCCTCCTTTTTTATTGTCCCATTTACTTTCTGTAAAGCACCAGTTCCATTGGCAGCAAAACAGGCCCAGAGCATAATATTACCACCACCGTGCTTGACAGTGGTGTTCCTGGGATTAAATGCCTTACCTTTTTTTCCTCCAAACATATTGCTGGGTATTGTGGCCAAACAGCTTAATTTTTGTTTCATCTGACCACAAAACTTTCCTCCAGAAGGTCTTATCTTTTTCCATGTGATGTCAGATGATAAATAATAATGATAAATGGGTTATACTTGTATAGCGCTTTTCTACCTTCAAGGTACTCAAAGCGCTTTGACAGTATTTCCACATTCACCCATTCACACACACATTCACACACTGATGGCGGGAGCTGCCATGCAAGGCGCTAACCAGCAGCCATCAGGAGCAAAGGTGAAGTGTCTTGCCCAAGGACACAAGAGACGTGACTAGGACGGTAGAAGGTGGGGATTGAACCCCAGTAACCAGCAACACTCCGATTGCTGGCCCGGCCACTCTACCAACTTCGCCACGCTATTTGGCCACAATACCCAGCAATATGTTTGGAGGAGAAAAGGTGAGGCCTTTAATCCCAAAAACACCATTGTGACAACTAAAGTATGTGCTCCAATCACAAAAAAATAAGAGTTGTAGAAATTATTGGAAACTCAAGACAGCCATGACATTATGTCCTTCACAAATGTATTTAAACTTTTGACCACCACTGTATATCATGTAGTAACAAACATGTTCATAATGATATGTAATATGTTCAATATTTACTGTATTTTGGTCATTTTAAGCATTTCCTCGGCGCATTTATATCCGTTTCCATAGCAACACACTTCCGACAACAAATGTGTGTTCCTACTTACGGATACAAACGCGAGTGTTTTCTAATCATAGCAGACTTGGTAACAGACAATGAAGACCACTATTTTAGGACAAATGATGATTCACAACCTTATCTTTCTGACGCTGAATATACAGAGGATGAACTGCTGCCTATAGAAGCGAGCACGAAGAAACGTTGGGAGCAGACAGAAGCCGAGAGGTCAGTCACGCCAACGTCACTCTATCGGTTATTGTCGGTATAACCAAACTATACCGACAATAATAGATTTCTTAACCAAAATCAAGAATGTATTGCTCCCATTAAATTGTTAGCCACCAGGAACAAGCAGATTTTTACAAATTAGAATGTAAAAAAAATTTTAAAAGTTAAAATGCAAAAAAAAAACCTCCGCTTCTTGTCTCTCATAAGTATTGTGAATGATAGGCAAAATACATTTTAAAAAATGTGCAGTTCCCCTTTAAATCAGAACTTTGTACAACACGTTGTCGCCATTACTATTAACTACAAGCAAAACCAACCTGCACCTGTCACTCGTGCACATCAAAGACCTGCACCTGTCACTCGTGCACATCAAAGTCCTTCACCTGTCACTCATGCACATCAAAGACCTTCACCTGTCACTCGTGCATGTCAAAGACCTGTAACTGTCTCCTGTACACATCAAAGACCTGCACCAAAGGCGATAGAATAAAGACAAGAAAGAACAAACTGTTTGTCTATTTCCTGTCCTCCCCCATGAAGACGCTGCTGTGATTCACTGGTTATCCTGACTCACGCTCGCCATGCCCGCGCCTTCCATAGCGTTACTGATGCAGCAATCCATTGCATCCTCAGACTATTTTTTACAGCTGTGGAGTGGGCGCATCATGCCAGCAGTCCAAGTGGCACAGTGTGAAAGCTGCATCACGGAGAGAAAACAAGAAGGATGCGCTACAAGGTGCAAATGCAGCTAAAATAAAACGCTGGCCTTCTTTAACAAGTCATTTTGAGTAATAAGCACTTAAAGTCAGAAAATATTAGCAGGCCCCATTTGTCGGTCTTTGTAACATCACATTTCATTAACTGCAGCATCAGCGCATTTTGCCCTAAGCTGGGCACAACTCACTTAAAAATAAAAATGTTTGTTTACTCGTACTTAACTATAATTTCAGTAAAATAATACTTGAAAGAAAACTGCACTTTTTTGGAATTTTTGCCTATCATTCACAATCCTTATGTAAGACTAGAACACGTGTTTTTTAGGCAATCTAACACATAAATAAACACTAGCAAAAGTCAGCTAACAATG
This sequence comes from Entelurus aequoreus, assembly GCF_033978785.1. Lineage (NCBI taxonomy): Eukaryota > Metazoa > Chordata > Actinopteri > Syngnathiformes > Syngnathidae > Entelurus > Entelurus aequoreus. The sequence goes on from NC_084744.1 coordinate 52,725,691, forward strand.
GAGGTAATGGACATCGCTCTATTCCGCCTATGAAGCACCCTAAAAACATCCAAAAACATTCATAATTGTTTTATGTACACACAATAAGTATATATGTAATGTAATAACATTCATAATAAAATGTGATATTTATGTATTTTTCTCATTTTAAGCATACGGGGGAGTATTAATTTCACAGACGCATCACAGCGCTTTTTCTTTCAACAACAACAACACTACTACTAATCATGAGAGACAACAAAGACTACTTTGGGACAAATAGATGATTCAGAAACTTATATTTTTGATCCTGAATATAAAGAGTATGATCTACAAATTTTAGAAGCTGTGTGCTAAACAGATGCAGCTTTAGTGAAACACTAAGCAACTAAGCGCTAAACATGAAATACAAACTATGAACAAACTAAAACAATCACTTACTGTACAATGTCTGTTTTCACTTGGATGCCAACTGATAGGATGTTTATATCTTCCTGTTTGGATGAAGAATTAATCATAATCTCTAGAAGTATTTTAAAAAATGGTGCCGCAAACGAGCGTCTTTTCATGTCTTTCTCGCCATCTCTGGGTTTAAGTTGGATGTCAAAGTTTATTTGGTTTATGTGCACAACCTTCTACTATCCAGATGAGAGGCATGATTTATCATCTAGAATTAACGTTTACCAACTCAGATGCAATAAAGCAGCTCAATATGTCAATATAAGCAGCATAAGCTTGTTGGCGCTCTTGTGATCACGGCGCCGCTAAAAATAGTTTGTCCGTATAATAACAATATCGCTTAATATTCAGGACACGACATGTAAATGGAGTATTGTTGGCGCTTTTCGGATGTTTTATTAGAGGGCTTTATGGGCGTAATAGTGTACTCCCACCAGCTGCATTGTTAGCCAACGTATTTTACGACTTAGAATGCATAAAAAAGAAAAAACATGTGTTGTTGTCTTACATAAGGATTGTAAATGATAGGCAGCATTCCAAATAAGTGCAGTTCCTCTTTAAGTACAATTTCAAGTTTAGTGTATAGTAGGAGTGCAACAATTATCAATCGCGAATAAAAATCTGTCGCGGAAACAATAAATATATAAATAACAGTCAGCAATGTCATCGCTGGTGTTTTTCCAGACAGAAACAAACATTAGCGAGTCAGCACGACCAGTAAGCAGTAGCAAGAGAAAAATGGCTGCGGCCACAGTAACTGCAACGCCAGCACAAACATGAAAAAAATGGAAAACAATATTAATTTTCCGGACAGTAGGTCTGTGATGCGGCAGCTTTTTAAAGCGCAGTCTTGTCAGACAGGAGTTAGTTTGTTGCCAAGCTACTTAACAATGAAATGAAAAATTTATTTTAATAACATTATAGCCAAAGTCCGCCAGCGTAACATTTCTTTTTGAGGAAATTACACAGCGTTGGTGTTGTTTTGTTGTTGCTACCATTTTGACTCTCCTTTGTGTACCGTATTTTCCAGACTATAAGGCGCACCTAAAATAATTATTTCCCCTCAAAACTCGACAGTGCGCCTTATAACCCAATGCGCCTAATGTACGGAATAATTCTGGTTTTGCTTACCCGCCTTGAAGCAAATTTTATTTGGTACATGGTGTAATGATAAGTGTGACCAGTAGACGGCAGTCATACATAAGAGATACGTGTAGACTGCACCATGATGGCAAAATTACTCAAGTAAACACCAACATTTTATATGTTCCATTGAAAATATAGAACATTACACACGGCGCTGAAAAATCTATCAAAATGTTTTAGTACGACTTTAGTAAGCTATGAACCCGCACCGCTTGATGTGCTTCAACATAGGAGTATTATTATGCTGTGTGTATAAGGTAAGACATATCTGCCGTTTTGTTTCGCAATATTATGCAAAGGCATAATATTCATACCTTCTGATACCCGCTGATCTTTATTTGGGATCTGCATAAATCCTGAAAATTGCCCGTGTCCGCCTTTGAAGTCCGTGCAGACACCGTAGTCGATAAGCTTCTTCTTTTTCCTCTATCTTCTTGTTATGGGACATTCATCCTCCGCTGTTGCCATTTCTAATATAAAGTAGTGTAAAGTTCTTACTTATATCTGTCAGTAAACTCGCCATGAAAGCACTAAAACACACAGGTATAGTGAGTTTACATTAATCACCCAAGGAACTTTAGTTATTAGAAAGTTTCGGTCGGACGGTTTTTCAAGGGACACATTTCCGGCGTTGCTGTTTCCGGATGAGCAGATGCTGCTGGGTAAACTACTTAGGAGAAACCAGAACCAGAGCTTGAGGAGGCACTGCAGGTCCCCAGTAGGTGTGTCATTGTTGTCCTACTCAAACCCTGACGGGGTACTGTTATGTTACGGGTATTTAATAGTTTCAGCTTTTTCCACCCGGGGTGGATCACTCTTTCATGCACAGCTGTGGACGTCTCTGTGGAGCTGACCTCGCTGAGCCCGGAAGAAGATCCCCTTTGACGACTATCTGTTGGTTTCCAAGTGCAGTGTTTTTCAACCACCGGGATACAGTCTGGTGTGCCGTGGGAGATTATGTAATTTCACCTAATTGGTTTAAAAATATTTTTTACAAACCAGAAATTATAATCTGCAAAAAATGTGCCGTTGTCGAGTGTCTGTACTAACTCGGCAGAGTAACCGTGTAATAGTCTTCCATATCAGTAGGTGGCAGCAGGAAGCTAATTGCTTTGTAGATGAGACGACGATGGTTTTGTTGTGATCCCAATATGCAAATGAGAGCGGGAGTCAGTGTGCAGGTAAAAAGGTACCTAATGGTAAAACCAAAAATAAACAAAAGGTGAGTGCCCCTAAGAAAAGGCATTGAAGTTTAGGGATGGCTATGCATAACGGAACTAAAACTGAACTGGCTACAAAGTAAACAAAAACAGAATGCTGGACGACAGCAAAGACTTACAGCGTGTGGAGCAGAGACGGCGTCCACAAAGTACATCCGTACATGACATGACAATCAACATTGTCCCCACAAAGAAGGATAGCGTCCGCACAACTGAAACAGTCTTAATTGCGAAAACAAAGCAAAAGGAAGGCATGAAGCTGCTACAGGGAAACACCAACTAAACAGGAAGAGCCACCAAAATAACAGCGCAAGACAGGAACTCAAGCACTACACACTAGAAAACAACAACAAACTAAAAAAAGGCACGACAACCTGGTGGAGTTTCATTTTTTAACCTTTTCTGCTAATGGTGTGCCTCCGTTTTTTTTTTTTTTTTTTTAATTTGCCTTTGCTCAAAAAAGGTTGAAATACACTGGCCTAGTGGACTGGATTCCAACATAATCTAGTCAATAATTATAGCCACTTGGCATCCATTGCAGTCGATCACCCTGGACAGGGTTCCCCACATTTGCGGTCCCTTCCAAAAGGTTTTTGGAGTTTTCCTTGCCTGGATGTGTGTTTAGTTTAGATCAGGGGATGACGTTCAAAGTTTGTGGAGCCCTTTCAAACATTGTCATGTGTGGCGAAATAAATACAATTTGATTGATTGACAAAGCTGATGCAGTGTAATTTTAAAAAGCCAAGACGCCATTTTAAGAACGTATGGAAGACGACAAGACGTCCATGGTGGCAAGACTCAACTGGCGGGAAAGGACGTCCCTTCAGGACAAAATTCTCACCTTTTCACACAAATTCTTCACTTGTCCCTCTGTCAGCTGTTTACACTCGTTGAGCTGCTCGATCCATTGATCGAGTTCCTTCGTAAACACCTTGTCCTCCATCTTTGTGTGCTAGTGTGGCGCGGGAGAGGACGGAGAGGCGGACGGTCTTTTCCAGGCGGTTGGCGGCTCGCTCTCCTGGCGGGGAACAAGTTGCGTTCTCTGCGGCTAGATGGAGAACGACGCTTGAATTAAAAGTAAAAGAAGAAGGGGAGGGAGCGAAAATACGTCAGCTGGAGATCCCAACTGTATCATGTCGCCGCAGACACTGCAAGACACGCCCACGATGGCGGCGACAACGGAAGTGACGTAGGGGTTGAGAGACGCTACGGTGGCCTGGAGGAACAATACTCCCAAATGAATCCGAAATAAATAAAAACATAATTCACTTTTAGAGCAAGTAATGTGATATATTCAATAAATTAATGCAAAGACGTAGAATAAATATATTTAAAAAATGAATGTGGATATGCATTATAGTCATTTAGCAATTACTAAGCAGAACATATGACAATAAACTATGGGTTTGTTTGGTCTAATTAAAATTATGTAAATATCAAGTAGAGTACACAAAAAAATTGATTCACATGATAATTCTTATTCATTCCAATTCAAAACGGATTCATAATGTATAAAACTCGATTACACACACACACTTGATTGATTGATTGATTGAAACTTTTATTAGTAGATTGCACAGTTCAGTACATATTCCGTACAATTGACCACTAAATGGTAACACCCGAATAAGTTTTTCAACTTGTTTAAGTCGGGTTCCACGCAATCAATTCATGGTATAACACATATACACACACACACACACACACATATATATATATATATATATATATATATATATATATATATATATATATATATATATATATATATATATATATATATATATATATATATACACACTACCGTTCAAAAGTTTGGGGTCACCCAAACAATTTTGTGGAATAGCCTTCATTTCTAAGAACAATAATAGACTGTCGAGTTTCAGATGAAAGTTCTCTTTTTCTGGCCATTTTGAGCGTATAATTGACCCCACAAATGTGATGCTCCAGAAACTCAATTTGCTCAAAGGAAGGTCAGTTTTGTAGCTTCTGTTGTTTTTTTTAATAGGTTTTCAGGCCATCTCCTTGCAACCAAAAGGAGCATTTCTCACCTGTAACCTGTCTTTAAAAAGTTTCATTATAATTATTGCACCAAATAATACATTGCGAGAATCGGTTTGAATCAGTTTGAATCGAGAATCGTGTTCAATCAAGAATCGGATCGAATCGTTAGGTACCCAAAGATTCACACTCCTAATATATATGCACAGTGAACCCACTAATGAGCTAAATCATATTTTGATGTGTCATTTATGTTAAGATAACACACTTTATGTTTATAATGACTTACGGAGAAAAATATGTGAGATTGAGAATTGTGCAGGTGTGTGTCTGTTATGTGTGGAAATATATGCTCGCACGTGTATTAGTACGTGTGTGTGTGTCTAGAAAAATAGGCTCTGTTGTTGAAAAACAAACAATATAACCTGTTGGTTAAATCTGTTTTTATTTCAAACAATAGAAATATTTGAAAATATTGAACACTTAACGCATCCAAGCTGAAACAAACTAATCAAGATGGTCATATTTTTTAAAAGACCTAAACGATAAAAAAGTCAACAAATGGAATTAAAAACCACAAATAAAATGTGTTAATAGTTTATCTTTATTCGGACGTTAATAAATATGCCTAAACTATAGTTGTTACATCGCATAGGTAATCATGACCAATTTTAACTGAATTCAAATGCATAAAAATAAGCAAATTATTTTTGTTCATTGCACCTAAACAGCTGAACACGTGGTAGATCCAAACAAACGTTATAATAACAACTATAAGCGGTTTATTAACCATATTTTGTCATATTACTCGCTTATGTTGTCGTGGGCGTGTCTTGTAGTGGGCGTGTCCGGTAGTGGCTGCTTTATGCAGCGAGACCCTGCCCAGGCTATGTTGCCTGGGAACGTCTTTTTCTCTTTCCCAGTCTTCTGTGGCAACAAGTACATTTCCGGTGTGGACCGTCAAAACAAAAGCACCAAAATCAGCCTAGCTTTACACATATCCGTGTTTACTTGTGTAACTCAACATTAATAAAGTAAAACACGTCATTATACTGTTACTTTAGTGAAGGTGCCTTGGTGGCTGAACTGAAACAATCTAGACTAGGCGCGAGAAAACGGTTGATTTTTTTCTGCTTCCGGTGTGCTCTGATTACAGTACGTCCAACTTGGATGTTTTTGATTGCGCTCAGAGAAGTGTAGCAACACACGCCATTCCACTGCACTATCATGTGCAAATGATGTCACCTGTTTTGCCAGCTGCATTAAGTCAACAATGGAAGCAATGGACCTCACTAGAAGACTTTTGTTTTTCATGTTGTCTGCATGTGTCACGTTATCTGTGCGCTCAACATGGTGTCCAGTGTTATTCATACAAACACAAATGTTGGACTTGAACATCAACATGTCATCTGCTTTTTCAAGTGTGATGAATATATGATTTTAAATGTAGTGTATGTGCACATACAAAAACACTTTCATAAACAATTAGAGGATACCTGATGTGGTACGTTGTGGTGATCTACAAGCATGCATTTGTCCAATTCTGTTTGCCAATGTTCATTTCCTGTGACTTGTACTGTATAGCAACTATCACACTTACAGTAGATAGAAGAAGACCTCATGTCAGTGGGTTGCATCATTTGTAAATTCTTTATTATTAAACATTTATGTCTATTCATATCTTTCCCTCCTCAGCTACCCGATTGCAGGAGTTGTGATTTGGCCTACTACGCTACTGTATTTTAATGTTGTGCATTGTGGTGGTACTTGAAGATCCAAGTTTTTTAGAGGTAGTACTTGATGAAACAAGTTTGAGAACCACTGGATTAGGAGATCATTTAAGTTTAGCACCAGATTGAAATCATATGTATGATAATAACTCTATATAATGTGTAATTTGTCGTTCTTTTATCTGTTTACATGACAGTTACATCACATACACAATCTTTTAAAGTTGGAAATATGAATTTATTAATGAAGATTCAGTCTTATTATAGAATCCAGTTAGCCTCTCTCTCCATCTTGCCTCCCTTTCTCTGCCAATCAGGAAGCAGTGTTTCCTGTAACCATGACAACAGCAGCTTTTGAGTGCCAGCTGGGCTCCCTGGCGCCATCTGCTGACGTGCTAAGAGCATAGGAGGAGACTATTGCAGGTATTCTATAAAGGTATTATATATTGCAGGTATTATGCAGGTCCCATTACTTTCCCATAAAAAGGTGTGCTTATCTAAAGTCATAGTGTTATGTCTCTTTAGTCTGAGACAAACATCCACTACATTGAGTAATAACCTTGCAATATCAAATTTGATAATCCACAAATTTAGCCTGACGAGATAGAAATTAATGCATTATTATTACCCTGAATCTACTCTACCAAGTTCTATGGCGATGTGTGCGATTCATTCCCGTAAAGTTTCATGTTTGCTGTTACTGTACACTTGCATCGGGGGCCACATAACCCACCAATATATTACGGCTCATATTACATGATGAGGTCTGTAAGTTTTAGTCTTTTTCTCGTTAGACATTTGTTTTCAATAAAGATCTCATAGGTCTTGGACACCCTGTTGTGTTGGATGCCATGGACCTAATAAAGTGACTTATAAATACACCTACTCGGCTCTCGTCACCATAAAAAATATTTTAGTCAAATCCCTGTCATAGCAAAAAGTATACACAACAAAAATATTTTATTCTTAGTTTTAAAGCTTCCACTTCATCCTTCCATTGCCCGTTAGCTGCTATCATTTGAGAAGCTAGTCTTTAGATGCTATTAATAAAGGAGCATTCCGGTTTGCTGCTATCAATAGAGACGCATGCCGTTTGCTTGCTATCTATTTTTTTAAATTTAGCCTTTATTTAACCAGGTAAAATCCCATTGAGATCAAAGATCTCTTTTCCAAGGGAGACCTGGCCAAGAGGGCAGCAGCAAGGTTACATTAAAAACAGTAAACAAATACATAAAACATCACATTTACAACATTAAAACTTGCTCACATGACACATGTGCATACAGACAAGGTAGACTGCAGTCCTTTCACAGAAGCTTTAAACTCATTCAACATAACAAGGGTTTGAAGTTTAATATTCGATTGTAGGTTATTCCAAGCCTTCGGTGCTGAAGACCTAAATGCTTTCTTGCCCGGTTCAGTTCTTACTTTGGGGACGACAAATTGCAGAACATTCATTGAACGAAGATTGTGACTTCCTTGTTTATTTGTTAAAAGACAAGACAGATAAGATGGAGTGATACCCAGAATGGTTTTGTAGATGAAAACATACCAATGATTGAGTATAATACGCAATGGTGAGTAAGGGGAGCGCAGTTGGTGATGAATCTCAGTGCCCCGTGGTACACACTATCCAGCTTGTGGAGACAACCAGCAGTAGCATTCATGTACAACACATCTCCATAGTCAATAACAGGTAAAAAGGTTGTTTCCACCAATTTCTGTTTCACAGTAAAAGAAAAGCAAGACTTGTTTCTATAATAAAATCCCAGTAAATGTTTCAGTTTTTTTACAACATACTGAATGTGCATCTAGAGAGTAGCTAGAATTTAGCTGCTTTAAATAGAGGAAATTGCTAGTTTGTTCTTATTAATGGAGGAGCTAACACTTACCTGTGTGAATGTGTGTGTGAATGGGTGAATGTGGAAATAGTGTCAAAGCGCTTTGGAGTTCCTTAAAAAAAGGTAGAAAAGCGCTATACTAGTATAACCCATTTGCCATTTACCTGCTGCAAATAGAGGAAAATGCTAGTTCGCTGCTATAAATAGAGGAGCTGACCACGTTAAACCCAGATTCCGATCTAACAAAGGTCTTAACTCATTCTCTTTCTATGCCACATCAAGATGGAATGCACTCTCAACAGGTGTAAAAGAAAGGGCATCTCTATCCTCCTTCAAAACCGCACTAAAAGAACACCTCCAGGCAACTTCAACCCTAAACTAACACCCTCCCTTCCACATCCTACCTCCCCGGATTGTAAATAATCAAATGTAAATAATCAAATCTAGATACTTGTTATTATGCTTTCTGATCTCTCTCTCTCTCTATGTCCACTACTTGCTGTACATATCCTACCAAGTCAGACCTACACTGTTCCAATGTCCATTTCTCAGGTGATGCAATTGTTGATGACTGAAGTGCTGATATCCACCAGACCTAACCCCATATCCCACACCCCAGATTGTAAATAATGTAAATAATTCAATGTATATACTCTGATGATTATCTTGTGTGATGACTGTATTATGATGATAGTATATATCTGTATCATGAATCAATTTAAGTGGACCCCGACTTAAACAAGTTGAAAAACTTATTCGGGTGTTACCATTTAGTGGTCAATTGTACGGAACATGTACTGTACTGTGCAATCTACAAATAAAAGTTTCAATCAATCAGCTAACATTTACCGGGTATAAATAGAGGAAACTTATAGTTAGCTGCTATCATCAGAGGAGCTAACATTTAGCTGCTATAAATAGAGGCAACTGATATTTAGCTGCTATTAACAGAGGAGCAAACATTTAGCTGCTATAAATAAAGGAAAATGCCAGTTAGCTGTTGTCAACAGAGGAGCTAACATTTAGCTGCTGTAAATAGAGGAATATGCTAGTCAGCGGCTATCAATGGATTGATTTGAAACTTTTTTATTAGTAGATTGCACAGTACAGTACATATTCAGAGGAGTCGATATTTAGCTGATATAGAGGAAATAGCTAGTTAGCTGCTATCAATAGAGGAGCTAACATTTAGCTGCTATAAATAGAGGAATTTTGATTGATTGATTGAAAGTTTTATTAGTAGATTGCACAGTTCAGTACATATTCCGTACAATTGACCACTAAATGGTAACACCCAAATAGGTTTTTCAAGTTGTTTAAGTCGGGGTCCACGTAAATCAATTCATGGTAAAACTGATAGTTATAGTCTACTTTATACCCGCAGTCTACTTTATACCTGCATTATCCTTTCCATCCTTACCCTTTCCATTCTTCGTAAATGAGGTACTGTGTGGAATAATTTCCCTTGTGGGTCATTAAAGTTTGTCTAAGTCTAAGTCTACGTCTAGCTGCTATCATCACAGGAGATAACATTCAGCTGCTATAAACAGAGGAGCTAACGTTTAGCTGGTAAAAATAGAGGAAAATGCTATGTAGCTGCTATTAACAGAGGAGCTAACATTTACCGGTAACTGGTATAAATAGTAGAAAATGCCAGTTAGCTGCTATCAAGAGGGGCTAACATTTATCTGCTAACTCTGCTATAAATAGAGGAGCTAATGTGCAGAGAGCGAGCAGCTTTATTTGTCCATTCTTAACATGTACAAGACACATAAGAACTGAAATTACATTTTCGGCACAATCCCGCTAAGAGCAGACATACGTTACAGGGAGACGAGACGGGACCGCCAACGGATCAGCCACTTAGGGCGCTCCTTAAAAAGGTGGGAAAAAGGTGACATTGGGAAAGGGGGAAGAGTAAAAAAAATATCAGTCTGAGGCTGGACCCTCAGGAGTGGTCCAGACTGAGTCAGAGGAAAAAAACCTCACATAGCATGGCACACATAAACATGAGGCCCAGCGGCTGTAAACAGAGGAGCTAACATTTAGTTGCTATGAATAGAGGAAAATGCTAGTTAGCGGCTACCTATCAATCGAGGATCTAACATTTAGCTGCTATAAATAGAGGAAAATGCTAGTTTGCTCCTATCAACAGAGGGGCACACCGTTTAGCATTTCACTAAAGAATGTAGGTCACATAGGAATAATCATTGGAAGCTTTTTCAGAAATCAAAGTTGACATATAGAACTTGTGCAGGAAAGAGATCACAGTACCCACCTTCTGTCAAACTATCAATCAAAGTGATGACATCATATAGATTTAATACAAAACAAAAACAAAAAAAACAAAGTCCTTCCTTCGCAAGGCTTCTGACATTCTGCTGTTCTTTGAGATAAGAATTTTAATTTTGAATAGGGGTATGTATGGGGTGCCAAATGCGAAATAGACGTCACGTTATTGATATACGTACTAGAATACCATTAACAAAAATGCCTCAATACAGCCCATTGATTGATTGATTGATTGAAACTTTGATTAGTTGATTGCACGGTACAGTACATATTCCGTACAATTGACCACTAAATGGTAACACCTGAATAAGTTTTTCAACTTGTTTAAGTCGTAAATCAATTCATGGTAACTACCTATAAAATACCTATAAAATTGTTTTTTTCAACATCAGTTCATTGCCTCCCAAAACGCTATTAGTTAATGAGGTCATTAGAGACAATAATCTTAAAGTCATGGGTCTCAGTGAGACTTGGCTAAAATCAGATGAATTGTTTCTACTTAACGAGGCATCTCCTCCTAACTATACGAGTACACATATTGCCCGTCCCCTTAAAAGGTGCTAACTATTAGGTCTGTCACACTGCTAACTTTCCATCTGACTGTTATCAATAGTCCCCTGGGCCCTATTTGGACTTTATCAGAGAATGTTCAGAATTTGTTGTTGATCGAGTGACGCGCGCAAATAATATAATTATAATGTGGGATTTTAATATTCATATGAAGACCCTCCGTGCGTGGCGCTCCAGACTATAATTGATAGCTGTGGTCTTACACAAGTAATAAATCAACCCACACATCGCAACGGTAATGCAATAGATCTAGTCCTTGTCCAGGGTGTCACCACCTCCAAAGTTATGCTACTCCCATACACTTAAGTAATGTCCTTATAAAATTCAAAGTTCTGACTCATTGTCAACAAAATACTAATAACCAATGCTCAAGCACTCGCCACATTAATGCTGCCACAACTACGACTCTTGCTGGCCTATTGCCCTGACGTGGATCTGAGCCGAGGATATCGTTGTTGCTTGTGCAGCCCTTTGAGACATTTGTGATAAAGGGCTGTATAATTGAACTTTAATTGATTGATTGAATATTCATGAATGAATTTAAAAGCCATTGTTAATTACGTTATGAAACAAAAAAAAGCGTAAGGGTTAGAAAAAAAATAATGTTCATTACATGAAAGAAAAAAGTTAGGGTTAGCATTTCAGAATGTGCGTACCAGTGAGTGAATAAGAAAAAAAAAGCAAGGGTTATGGGTTAGGGTTAGCAGTTAGTTAAGTATCGGACTAGTGGTTTTATTTGGAAATAAATGCGAAACAGAAAATTTTGAGGGGAAAGAATTTGTAAAAAATTGAAAGAGTAGGAAAAATATTAACAGGTTTGAATCAAATAAGACTTAAAAAAAAATAAGTTTAATTTAAGAAAGTGTAAAAAGAAGAGGTACTTACAAACAATTTGGTTTAGAAAAAAATATTTTCAGTTTATGAAGGAAAGAAAAATTTTTTAGCCCATAAGAAAGTCTACAAGGATAAGGGGGGGAAATGTTAGGGTTAGGGTTTAAGAAATGTATAAAGACAAAGAAGAAGCAAAACTTCTTATTCTTGGTACACTACAGTACGTACAATTTACAAAGTGTAGCCTATTTGTGCAATGAAGCTATACAACACCTATACTGACCATAATTGTGTCCTGTGTTAAACTTATAGGCGGGGTATACCCTGGGACAAGTCGCCACCTCATCGCAGGGCCAACACAGATAGACAGACAACATTCACACTCACATTCACACACTAGGGCTAATTTAGTGTTGCCAATCAACCTATCCCCAGGTACATGTCTTTGGAGGTGGGAGGAAGCCGAGGTACCCGGATGCGCACAGAAAGACCTCGAGCCCAGGGATCAAACCCAGGACCTTTGTATTGTGAGGCACACGCACTAACCCCTGTTCCACCGTGTTGCCCATACAAATAGTTTTGCGATGTTAGTGATTTTAATTTTGTTGCAAATACAAATATCAACTTAGCTTTAAAGTGCAAATAAATCAATTATCTGAATTAAATAAATACTACTCGAGCCTACACTACACTGATAACAGCTGGAAAAGCTCCAATATTAGTCATTCATATTGTCAATGACATGACTGTTGTATTTTTATGCTAGTAAAAAATATATGTATACAGCTATAAAAAGAAAAAGATTGGTTTTGTAGTTGTGTAAAACTTCAAAGTGTGAAACATTAAGATATTTACCGGTAACTGGTCGGTTACGCTTTTAAAGGGGAACTGCACTTTTTTATGGAATTTTCACTATCTTTCACAATCAATATGACGATGGATGGGATTTTTTTTAATGCATTCTAACTTGTAAATAAATGGAAATAAAAGTCCGCTTACAGCGGAGCCAATGGGAGGTTCTCTATTCCGCCACTAAAACCCAATAAACAACCATCCAAAAAGCGCCAACAATACCCCGTTTACATTTTGTGGCTTGAATATTAACCAAGTATTAGTGATATTGTTATTATAAGCGCTAACGCAGACAAACTATTTACAGCGGCGCTGTGATCGCAAGCTTGTGTGCCTATATTTACCTCATCGAGTGGTAAGCTGCTTCCACGCTTCCTTACTCGTGAAAGATTATTTTAGATCATAAATCATGCCTCTCACCTGGATAATAGAAGGACAAGGCTGCATTTCGACAAGTTGGTACACTAGTGTTGAAAAAATATTTTATGTTGATAAAATGTATGTTTGTAGTGTTTAAAAGCAGGACAATTCTTACGATAAGCTTATTTTTTTACTTATTTCCTTGTTAATTATACTTTTAAAGCCCTTTCTGATGTACAAAACCCAAAACCAGTGAAGTTGGCACGTTGTGTGAAACGTAAATAAAAACAGAATACAATGATTTGCAAATCCTTTTCATCTTATATTCAAAAACAAGATATTTAATGTTCGAACTGAGAAACTTTTTTTTTTTTTCAAATACTAATTAACTTAGAATTAAATGGCAGCAACACATTGCAAAAAAGTTGGCACATGGGCATTTTTACCACTGTGTTACATGGCCTTTCCTTTTACCAACACTTAGTAAACGTTTGGGAACTGAGGAGACCAATTTTTTAAGGTTTTTTGGTGGAATTCGTTCCCATTCTAGCTTGATGTACAGCTTAAGTTGCAGTCTGGGGTCCCCGTTGTCGTATTTTACGCTTCATAATGCACCACACATTTTCAATGGGAGACAGGTCTGGACTACAGGCAGGCCATAAGCCGGCCAGAAGCCGACCAGAAGCCAGCCAGAAGCTTTGTAAAGCTCTGTAAAGCACCAGTTCCATTGGCAGCAAAACAGGCCCAGAGCATAATACTACCACCACCATGCTTGATGGTAGGTATGGTGTTCCTGGGGTTGAAGGCCTCACCTATTCTCCTCCAAACATATTGCTGGGTATTGTGGCCAAACAGCTCCATTTTTGTTTCATCTGACATCACATGGATAAAGATAAGACCTTCTGGAGGACACCAGGGGGAGCTCCACAATCCACGTTAAACCCAGATTCCGATATAACAAAGGTCTTAACTCATTCTCCTTCTATGCCACATCAATATGGAATGCACTCCCAGCAGGTGTAAAAGAAAGTGCATCTCTATCCTCCTTCAAAACTGCACTAAAAGAACACCTCCAGGCAACTTTAACCCTTGACTAACACTAGGGGTGTGGGAAAAAATCGATTCGAATTCGAATTGCAATTCTCAAGTTGTGCGATTCAGAATCGATTCTCATTTTTAAAAAATCAATTTTTTAAAATGAATTCATCTATTATTTTTTTCATTTTTTTTTTTACATTTTTTTTTAAAATTAATCAATACAACAAAACAATACACAGCAATATCATAACAATGCAATCCAATTCCAAAACCAAACCCGACTCAGCAACACTCAGAACTGCAACAAACAGAGCAATTGAGAGGAGACACAAACACGACACAGAATAAACCAAAAGTAGTGAACAAAAATGAATATTATTAACAACAGTATCAATATTAGTTACAATTTCAACATAGCAGTGATTAAAAATCCCTCATTGACATTATCATTAGACATTTATAAAAAAAACAAAAAAACAACAATAGTGTCACAGTGGCTTACACTTGAATCGCATCTCATAAGCTTGACAACACACTGTGTTCAATATTTTCACAAAGATAAAATAAGTCATATTTTTGGTTCATTTAATAGTTAAAACAAATTTACATTATTGCAATCAGTTGATAAAACATTGTCCTTTACAATTATAAAAGCTTTTTACAAAAATCTACTACTCTGCTTGCATGTCAGCAGACTGGGGTAGATCCTGCTGGAATCCTATGTATTGAATGAATAGAGAATCCTTTTGAATCGGGAAAATATTGTTTTTGAATCGAGAATCGCGTTTAATCGGGAAAAAAATCTATTTTGAATCGAATCGTGACCCCAAGAATCGATATTGAATCGAATCGTAGGACACCAAAAGATTCGCAGCCCTAACTATCACCCTCTCCCCCCACCACATCCGACCTCCCCGGATTGTAAATAATCAAATGTAAATAATCAAATGTATATACTTGTTCTTATGCTTTCTGAACTCACTATGTTCACTGCTCGCTGTACATATCCTGCCAAGTCAGACCTACACTGTTTCAATGTCCATTTCTCTGATTATGCAATTGTTGATGACTGAAGTGCTGATATCAACCCCCCACCACATCATGTAAATAATGTAAATAATTAAATGTACATACTCTGATGATTAACTTGTGTAATGACTGTATTATGCTGATAGTATATATTTGTACCATGAATTGATTAACGTGGACCCCAACTTAAACAAGTTGAAAAACTTATTCGGGTGTTACCATTTAGTGGTCAATTGTACAGAATATGTACTGTACTGTGCAATCTACTAATACACGTTTCAATCAATCAAATAAAACTCCAGTATATTCCATTTGGTGAGGTAAAAAAGGAAAATAAAGTGTCCTTAGCTTTTTTGAAAATCGTCCTCCAGAATAAAAGAGTGTGCTGTCGATGCACATTGTAGTTCAGTAATGTAGTGTTGCAGTAACAATGTAATAAACATGTCCCACGTGCGCGTCATTAAAGGGGCAGGGCCTCTGCTGGTCAGCCCCGTCAGCCGGTGACGTCATTGCATGTAGCAGAGCTAGCTAGTTGTTTTTTGGGGGAGCTAAAGGAGGAAAGAGAAAGGCTCCAAGCGGAACAAAACACCGCTCTTGGATACGGCACTCGCGATATATATGCCGCTGGTTTAGTTTGACATCTTTTCACTTTTTTTAAAAATACATATTTCAATAATGTCCACCCCGGCGAGGAGACGGCTTATGAGAGATTTTAAAAGGTACCGCAGTCCCCCCCTTCCTTGCTAATGTATGTTTGCGTGTGTGTGGCTAACAGCTAGCAGCTAGCAGCGTTAGCTCAGGAAGCTAACTTGCTACTGTTTATGTGTGTGTGTGTGGCTAGCAAGTGTTAGCTCAAGAAGCTAACGGAAGCTTGCTTAGGTGAGCTACTGGTAAAACAATTTAAAAAAATACAAAATCAACGTTTGAGCTGAATTCAACACACGCGTTATAATACGACGTGTGTCTGTGTATGATCAGTGACATTTTTTAAATGATACGCTTAGAAGTAAGTGTTTTTATTCAGTCGTCAGTGTTAGCATTAGTGTGGCCGTCTTGTCTTGCAGGCTACTTTGCGTGTTATTTATTGTTTGTTGATGAGATTGTCAGTGCTCGGAGACGACTAATTTGAACCATTTGAATGGCTCAACGAGCGAATAATAGCAAGCAAAATGGCATCACGTTCGAACAAAAGCAGCTTTTTCTTGCAGACGTTTGCTTACATTGCCTAGAAAGCGATGCCAAGCTGCTTGTGTGTAATCTTCTCGCCAATATCTATAGGTATTAGCTCGTCGCTGTGATTTAACGTGGATTTGTTTTATCAAACTTATATTAACGTTGTTGCCCCTGACAAAGCTTAACCAATTCAACTATAACAATCTACAAGGTTAATATAGTTGGCTTCTCTTTCTTCCCCTCCATGTATCTGCTTTCTTTTGTATTTCAAGTTACCATTACATATACACTATATTGCCAAAAGCATTTGGACACCCATTCAAATGATCAGAATTAGAGATGTCCAATAATGGCATTTTTGCAGATATTCCGATATTGTCCAACTCTTAATTACCGATTCCGATTAGGGATGTCTGATAATGGCTTTTTTGCCGACATCCGCTATTGTCCAACTCTTAATTACCGATACCGATACATACAGTCGTGGAATTAACACATTATTATGGTAAATGGGTTGTACTTGTATAGCGATTTTCTATCTTTTTAAGGAACTCAAAGCGCTTTGACACTATTTCCACATTCACCCATTCACACACACACATTCACACACTGATTATGCCTAATTTGGATAACCAGGTATGGTGAAGATAAGGTCCTTTTTAAAATAAAATAAAACAAGATAAATAAATTAAAAACATTATCTTGAATAAAAAAAGAAATTAAAACAATATAAAAACAGTGTCGGTACATAGAAACTAGTAATTAATGAAAATGAGTAAAATTAACTGTTAAAGGTTAGTACTATTAGTGGACCAGCAGCACGCACAATCATGTGTGCTCACGGACTGTATCCCTTGCAGACTGTATTGATATATATTGATATATAATGTAGGAACCAGAATATTAATAACAGAAAGAAACAACCCTTTTGTGTGAATGAGTGTAAATGGGGGAGGGAGTTTTTTTGGGGTGGTGCACTAATTGTAAGTGTATCTTGTGTTTTTTATGTTGATTTAATAAAACATTTTTAAAAATAAATAAAAAAGATACCGATAATAAAAAAAACGATACCGATAAATTCCGATATTACATTTTAACGCATTTATCGGACATCTCTAATTCCGATATTAACCGGTATCGGTATCAGTCGTGGAATTAACACATTATTATGCCTAATTTTGTTGTGATGCCCCGCAGGATGCATTAAACAATGTAACAAGGTTTTCCAAAATAAATCAAGTCAAGTTATGGAAAAAAAATGCCAACATGGCACTGCCTTATTTATTATTGAAGTCACAAAGTGCTTTTTTTTTTTTTATTATGCCTCAAAACAGCAGCTTGGAATTTGGGACTTGGTCTCCCTGAGATAATCCTAATACCCACTACAACTATGGGAAATACTATACTTTGACTTTACAAAAACAATGAAGGCACACAGCTTCAGTCCAGAGTATACTAGAGCATACTTGCCAACCTTGAGACCTCCGAATTCGGGAGATGGGGGGCGGGGTTTGGTGGTAGCAGGGGTGTATATTGTAGAGTCCCGGAAGAGTTAGTGCTGCAGTCATTTTGAAACCGATACCGATAATTTCCGATATTACATTTTAAAGCATTTATCGGCCTATAATATCGGCAGTCCGATATTAACGGACATCCCTAATCAGAATCAGATGTCCTAATCACTTAGCCCGGCCACAGGTGTGTAAAATCAAGCTCTTAGGCATGGGGACTGTTTCTACAAACACTTGTGAAAGAATGGGCCCGGGCCGCTCTCAGGAGCTCGGTGACTTCCAGCGTGGAACTGTCATAGGATGCCACCTGTGCAACAAATCCAGTCGTGAGATTTCCTCGCTCCTAAATATTCCAAAGTCAACCGTCGGCTTTATTATAAGAAAATGGAAGCGACTGGGTACAAACTCTGGTGGTGGTGTAAAACACGTCGCCACCGGACTCTAGAGCAGTGGAGACGCGTTTTCTGGAGTGATGAATCACACTTTTCCATTGGGCAATCTGATGGACGAGTCTGGGTTCGGTGGAGGAGGAATCATGGTGTAGAGTTGTTTTTCAGGAGTTGGGCTTGGCCCATTAGTTCCAGTGAAAGGAACTTTGAATGCTCCAGGATACCAAAACATTCTGGACAATTCCCTGCTCCCAACCTTGTGGGAACAGTTTGGAGCGGGCCCCTCCCTCTTCCAACATGACTGTGCACCAGTGCACAAAGCAAGGTCCATAAAGGCATGGATGACAGAGTCTGGTGTGGATGAACTTGACTGGCCTGACCCAGATAGAACACTTTTGGGATGAATTAGAACGGAGACTGAGAGCCAGGCCTTCTCGACCAACATCAGTGTGTGACCTCAGAATGGTCAAATTCCTATAAACACACTCCTTGTGGACAGCCTTCCCAGAAGAGTTGAAGCTGTAATAGCTGCAAAAGTGGACTGACATCATATTGAACCCTATGGGTTAGGAATGGGATGGCACTTCAAGTTCATATGTGAGTCAAGGCAGGTGGCTATTAGCTCGTCGCTTTGATTTTAACATTAATTTAAAAGCAGAATACATGTCAATAATTGTTGTATTGGCACTTGTATCTCCATGTTTGCGTGCTAACTCTGTTGTGTTGTATAAAGATGCTGGAAGTAGATATGTCATGTAACCTTGCACCAGTCCGCAGGTGTTCGAGTGCATCACAGTCCAGCCAGGAAACAATAGGGACATTCCCGGATCAGCATGTGTGTCCACACCACATTGATGCACTGCCTTTGGTCCTGATGTCGCGTCAAAACAAGTCAGAAATCAGACTAGTTTAGAGGTTCTAAAAGGGGAACTGCACTTTTTTGGGGAATGTTGCCTTATGAGAGACAAAAAGACAAAAGTTTAGTTATTTTGCTTTCTAATTTGTAATAATCGGCTTGTTCTTGGTGGCTGGCAATGCGGGTAGTCCATTCTGCCTCTAAGTCACTTTAAAAATGCATCTAAAAACCTGTAGTGACATTGTTATTGTAAGAGCGAACACTGAAAAACTGTACTGTTAGCGTTGTAACACATAATCTTGCGATAGCATGCTATGGCATTAGCCCTAAGCTAGCTTTTTTTGTCAGCAGCTGAATGGGTTTTTAGTTTGTAATGCCCAACACAATGCAATAGGACACTAATCTGTATCGACTGAAAAAAAAATGAACAATCATATTACAGTATTTTTAAAGTACATTTCATGTTTTTTTGTACACAGCTAGCTCAACAGTGTATGCAGTGTTGCATGTATCATGATCAATATTATAGTGGCTCACTCGATGGACATTCTTTGTTTGGTCTAGCTGGCCATTGAAGTTTTTTTCAAGTTAATTTTGGGTAAGCACTCTATTTATGTCGACATAGCTTGGCTCCAAGTTCCACATTTACAGTCAAATCACGCCAACCTTGCTTTTTCGACTTACGCCTGCTCCAACATTACACCTTCTGTTCGTGCTTCTATAAGCAGTAGTTCATCCTTCGTATATTCAAGTTCAAAAAGATAAGGTTATGAATCCTCATTTGTCCAAAAGTAGTTGTTTTCGTTGTCTGTTACCAAGTCTGCCATTATTAGAACACACTTGCGTTTGTTTCTGGAAATAGGAACACTATGGAAACGGAAATAAATGCGCTGAGAAAGAAGTTCCAGTAATGCAAAGAATGACCAAAATATGCTAAATATTGTACATATAACATATTCTTATGAACGTGTATGTTACTACTATATATATATATATACTTACAGTGTGTATCTAAAATGTTGGAGGATTTCGAAGTAGTTTTAGAGGGCTTTAAAGGCCACAACGGTGACTCCCATTAGTCACTTTTTGCAAGTTTTTTTTTTGTCATTTTTAGAATACTAAAAAGAAGACTCGTGTTCTTCTCTCATAATGATTGTGAACGATAGGCAAATTTCCAAAAAAAAGCAATTCCTTTTAAACTTTCTGACCTCGGGGCCCAACTTTCCCACTACAAAGGGTCCCAGGCCCACTAAAATGTTAACACTGAATTAGTAATCTTACTATTGATTTGGATAGTTTTCAATATAAAACTAGCTTACAGTTACAGGTTAAACCTTGTCAAATAGTATGAAATAATTTGTCAATCGCTAAGATTATTATCAAGGCATCGATCAGATTGGTTAGGAAACTAAGTACTAATCAAATATACCGCTAAGAGTTGGGAATCTTTGGCCACCTCATGATTCGATTACGATTCAGGAGCTAAGATTCGATTAAAAACAAGTTATTGATGTTTCTTTCATTTATGTATATTGATGCAGTTTTACATTTCTTTTTGTTCTACTAAATAAGCATTTATCACATCAAACTTTTAATAACAGTGCATTTTTAAAAATAAATTCTCATCACATTTATTAGATTAATGGAAATGTGTGCAAAACTGGAACATAAGTGCCCTATGATATAGGAGCTGGTCAGATCTCTCAGTGAGGTGGCTGCAGTCTGCCAAATTATAGAACTGTCTGCATTACTTTATTTACAATAAATAAATTGATTATCGATAATTGACGTTTACTAATCAATTTTATAATCGTCCATGTCCGAATTGCAATGCATCAAAAATCGATTATTTCTCCCACTTCTAATACCGGTACTGCAAAAGAAGAGAACAACTTATGAAAAATAGTTTCATACAATTACACAGCGCTAAAATAAATACATTTGAACTAAATTAATAATAAAAAAATATATCTTTCTTCACAGTCAATAAAAGTTATATAGAAATACAATTTCAACACTTCAGTTATACATTTTGCGCATAAGAAACTTCTCTTCGACCTTTCTTGAGGGAACTCTCCTTAAGGAATCAATAAAGTACTATCTATCTATCTAAGCTCCAGACTTCTTCTGTTTGTTTGATGTTGTCATTACTGGCACAAGTGGTGGAAAAGTGTATTACAACTGAGTACCCCTGCGGCCCATACTGACCACAGCTAAAGAAAGATATTTTCTGGCAGCCCTTAAGGTGTCAAGAAACTCTGGACTAGATCACCTCAGATGTTGTGCTTGTAACTGGCAAACAGTTCTACTAAGCTTTGTTTGTTCCTCATATTTTCACCCTCACAAAAAAGTTTAATATGCATCTAACCTGTTCTAACATTTTACAGTACATGATCACTGCTTACACAAGTGTAAACATGAGTTAAGCCCTTTTTACTTAGACATTTAACAGTAAAAGAGTCTTAGTAAGAGTTTCTTTTTGACATAAAATTATGAAAAGGCCTTGAAAGTTGCTATCAAATGATTAAATAAAGCATCTTCTCCAGCAGGAAGGAGCTCAAGCAGATTAGGGTTGATGAGGTTAATTGCAGTGCGTCAGTGTTCACACGCAGATGGCTCTTGGCTGCTTTTATAAGCTCTGATTGGCACCTCTTTGAAGCCAACACGTGCCATCGGTTGTCCGATCGTGCTGGACTTTGGCCCGGTGTCAACTCCCTGACCCCCAGAACGTTGCAGCACTTTTGTGTATTGTGGTTGTCGTAATAACCGGCAGTAAACATCGGGTGTGGTCACCGCTGTCAAACATTGCAGAGATGCCTTTTGTGCAACGTGCACTTTTCTGTTGTGAGGCTCCAAGTAAAAGCTGCAGGTTATTGATTATACTTTGAAGTCTTACTTGTAAATTTGTTTTGACAAAAGCTTCTTATATTGGTGCCGTATTAACTTTTCATTTTCATCGCCAGACTTCAAGAGGACCCTCCCACCGGTGTGAGCGGAGCACCTTCGGAGAACAATATCATGCTTTGGAATGCTGTTATTTTTGGGTGAGTCCCGCCCTGCCGCCTTGTCCAGTTTGCCCTGCTCTGGTTATGCAATTTGCAAAAAGCAAGAAGCAATATTTGAGCAGTTTTTGTCTTAATTCAGGGTTTCCCCTTAATGTAACTGATAGTGGCGCACCGCAAAAGCAAAATAAAAAGCCGCCTACACCTTGAAAATAAGTTGTTTTTTTGACATGAAAACAAATTATAGTACCGTATTTTCCGAACCATAGAGCGCACCGGATTATAAGGCGCACTGCCGATGAATGGTCTATTTTTTTATCTTTTTTCATAAAAAAAGGCGCACCGGGTTATAGGGCCCATGAAAGGAGTCATAATATTATAATTTTTTTCTAAATTTAAAACACTTCCTTGTTGTCTACATAACATGTAATGGTGGTTCTTTGGTCAACATGTTGCATAGATTATGTTTTACAGATCATCTTCAAGCCGCTTTCTGGCAGTCGCTTCCGGATGAGCCGTTTTGTGGGCGGTCTTATTTACGTGGCTCACCTCCGGCAGCGTCTTCTCAACGTCATCTTTGTTGTAGCGGTGTAGTGTGTAAGGACGGGAGTGGAAGAAGTGTCAAAAGATGGAGCTAACTGTTTTAATGACATTCAGACTTTACTTCAATCATTAACGGAGCAGCATCTGTATCCCGTGAAAAAACGTCGGACCGGAACTCTAATAACTAAAGTTCCTTGGGTGAATAATGTAAACTCACTACACCGGTATGTTTTAGCACTTTCACGGCAAGTTTACTGACAGATATAAGTAAGAACTTTACGCTACTTTATATTAGACATGGCAACAGCGGAGGATGAATGTCCCATAACAAGTATATAGAGAAAAAGAAGAAGCTTATCGACTACGGCGTCGCCACGGACTACAAAGGCAGACGCGCGCAATTTTTCGGGATTTATGCAGATCCCAAATACAGATCAGCAGGTACCAGAAGGTAAGAAATGTTGGTCTTGCATAATATTGCGGAAAAAATCTCCAGATAATATGTCTTACCTTATACACACACACCATAATAATACTCGTATGTTGAAGCACATCAAACGGTGCAGCCTACACCTATCTCTTATGTTTGACTGCCATCTACTTACGCCATGTACCAAATAAAATTGCTTCGAGGGTGGGTAAGCTCAACCAAACTTATTCCTTATATTAGGCGCACTGGGTTATAAGGCGCACTGTCGAGTTTTGAGGGAAAAAATAATTTTAAGTGTGCCTCATAGTCCGGAAAATACGGTAATATAAATTATTGTAGCCTCCAGAAAAACTTGCACAAAGTCTGACGCTATCTTTCATTTTTATTGTCAATCTTATGCTAACAATTGCAACCCATATTCCCGACTCTGCACACACTTTCATCTCTGTCCTTCCCCAGACACACAACAACACTTCTTCATTCTCCACCAGTCCCCTTTCAGGCTTAGTGTGCTCACATGGGAACGATGAACATCAAATAAAAACCACACAAACATAAAACATTACCACTAGCAGGTGGTTACAGTATGAATGGATGTACACTATATTGCCAAAAGTATTTGGCCACCCATCCAAATGATGAGAATCAGGTGTCCTAATCACTAGGCCCGGTGTATAAAATCAAGCACTTAGGCATGGAGACTGTTTCTACAAACTTTTCTGAAAGAATGGGCCGCTCTCAGTGATTTCCAGCGTGGAACTGTCATAGGATGCCACCTGTGGAACAAATCCAGTCGGTAAATGTTCTCGCTCTAAAATATTCCGAAGTCAACTTTATAATAGGAAAAGTGAAGAATTTGGGAACAACAGCAAGTCAGCCACCAAGTGGTAGGCCACGTAAACTGACAGAGAGGGGGTCGGCGGATGCTGAAGCGCATAGTGCAAAGACTTTCTGCACAGTCAGTTGCTACAGAGCTCCAAACTTCGTGTGACCTTCCAATTAGCCCACGTACAGTACGCAGAGAGCTTCATTGAATGGGTTTCCATGACATCACTTAGTCCAATGCAAAGCATAGGATGCAGTGGTGTAAAGCATGTCGCCACTGGACTCTAGAGCAGTGGAGACATGTTCTCTAGACTGATGAGTCACGCTTTTCCATCTGGCAATCTGATGGACCAGTCTGGGTTTGGAGGTTGCCAGGAGAGCGGCGCATTTCGGACTGCATTGTGCCGAGTGTGACATTTGGTGGAGGAGGAATTATGGTGTGGGGTTGTTTTTCAGGAGTTGGGCTTGTCCCCATAGTTCCAGTGAAAGGAACTTTGAATGCTCCAGGACACCAAAACATTTTGGACAATTCCATGGGATGGCACTTCAAGTTCATACGTGAGAAAAGGCAGGTGGCCAAATACTTTTGGCAATATAGTGTGTATATATATATATATAGCCTATTTTTTACGCGCTATTGAGTAGTGATGCATAGAAAATCTGTCCGCCGGAAAAAAACTTTGACCACCGGAACAGCGCTGTTGAAATCGGGTGTTGTGATGACATAAGCAATATGCACAGGATTGTCTGCAGCGGAGACAGCATGTCTGCAATGTGGATGTAACTTTAATATATATCAAATATACCAGCCATCTCCAAAATGTGCAAATACGAAGAGGACAGTGGCAGCTTTTAAGGAGAAAAGTCCAACTGGAGCAGCAGCGCCAAGCAGGGCAGGAATTTCACGGCGGTCACTACGGCCATGGCTCTCGTTGCCCCTCTATTTGGCCGTGTGCCCCTCGAAATATGGCCGTGAGACCCCGACGGAAGCACCTCTTTTTCTCTGTGGTGGGTTTAATCCTGCCTCTTATAAACCGCCGGAGTCCCACACGCAGAACGTTGCTATACAACACAAAGCATCATCGGGCCAAACATAAATTAAATCCAACGCACGCAACAGCCTGTAATCTGATGTGCAAACGTCTCCGACTCCTCAAAACCCAGTGCACTAGGTGAAGAAGTCGGATGAGCTAAGCTAGGATAGGATAGGATGGGATAGACTTTACATTTATAGGCAAGAAAGTTTAATACATTTGTAAAAGCATGAGAAGACTATAAACTCTCAACACATGTAACACACTGTTCATATTTAGGGACCATGTGTGCAGGTTTTGCAGTTTTCTCTACTCGACCACGCTAGTTTTAAGATGAATGAAAACCACATAAAGAAAACACTCCTGGCCGTGCATTAAATGATATAAAGCCCCGACATGTTATCGTCATTGTAGGCAAAAGGAACACTTAGCCTAAGCGTGGGTTCTTTTTGAACGTATTACGACTGGAAGTGTTCTTATTTTGGGCAAAAAGAACACCTGGAGGACCCACAAAATTACATTTGGCCACAGACTCCCATCTCATATTTGGTTCCAGGGACCCCCCCGAGATTGGAGTTAAAACGTTTGCTTGTAAAAGAATATACAGTACAGGCCAAAAGTTTGGACACTCCTTCCCATTCAATGTGTTTTCTTTATTTTCATGACTATTTACATTGTAGATTGTCACTGAAGACATCAAAACTATGAATGAACACATGTGGCGTTATGTACTTAACAAAAAAAAGGTGGGTGAAAAAACTGAAAACATGTTTTATATTCTAGTTTCTTCAAAATAGCCACCCTTTGTTCTGATTACTGCTTTGCACACTCTCTGCCTTCTCTCGATGAGCTTCAAGAGGTAGTCACCTGAAAGGGTTTTCACTTCACAGGTGTCATAGTTTTGATGCTTTCAGTGACAATCTACAATGTAAATAGTCATGGAAATAAAGAAAACACATTGAAATGAGAAGGTGTGTCCAAACTTTTGGCCTGTACTCTATATATTAAAAGATTTGCACACATTTTCATGATTTTTCAATAATTGTTCAGAAGATGACAAATTTGTTAAAAATCTAAATGATTATTCAAGTCATTCAAACACTTGTTTTATATTCAAATATAGCAGGTGTACTAGTTTGTAGTGGGGCACAAAGTGACATTGTATATCAGCATTGTTCTAGCCAAGTTAAATCTAGAGTGACAGATGCTTTCCCAGTTGTTTATGGGTTAAATCGGAGCTAAATAATTATTTAATACTGCATTCGATGCCGTTTGTCTCTGTAGAACAGTTAGTTTAATGCTGTTTGCGTGGGTCAGCATAGGTTAAGGGAAGTCCCAAAGGCAGACGAAGCCACAGCACTGTCTTTACTTGAGCTCTTGTGTTCATTTACAGTTTCTCATCCAGCCTGAAAAATCAGATGTTATTTATCAAAATTATTTATTATCCGTCCATCCATTTTCTATACTGATGTTATTTATTGAGAAATAAACAATTATGTTAAATAAACAACTTTATTTATTTAATTGTAAGTAATCCATATTAAAATTTGTATCATTTTTAAAGGAGAACTGCACTTTTTTTTTTTTTGCCTATCGTTCACAGTCATTATGACGAATGGCTTTTTTAAAATGCATTCTATCTTGTAAATAAACATAAGTAAACGTCTGCTTACAGCAGAGCCAAAGGACGCTCCTCTCTTTCGCCCATAAAATCCAATAAATAACCATTCAAAAACCGACAACAATACTCCATTTATATTTCGTGATTTGAATATTAACCAAGTATTAGTGATATTGTTATTACAAGCGCTAATGCTGATGAATCACTTATAGCGGCTCTGTGATCAAGAGCTTGTGTACAATTTTGACACGATCGACTAGTGAGGCGTTTCCTCGCTTCTTTGAAAGTTTATTGTCGATCATAAATCATGCCTCTCACCTGGGCTGAGGACTTTTGCTTGCATTTGTTTAATATTTAGAATGCATTTAAAAAAAATACATCCGTCATGTCTTTCATAATGATTGTGAATGATATTCAAAATTCCAAAACAAGTGCAGTTCCTCTTTAACCTTTAAGCTACATAATTAGGACCGTGGACTTAAAATAATTGTTTTATTTGACGGCCTTCCTAACCTGACATTAGGCCTTTGTGCCCTCAAAAGGTTGACGACACCAAAGGCCAATTGGCCTTGCCCCTATGACGACAAAATTCCAGGCCTGGCGCCAAGCAAGTGTGACGTCATCCTCGTTGCTGCTCTCGCTATTCGTCACAGACACCCAGGGACAGAAGTAGAGTCTCTAAACACGAGTACAGTCTATAATAACACCAGAAAAAGACGCTAGGGTTGTTCCTAGACCTAGAAAAAGACACAGTCCCTAGACACTTGAAAGATTTTTAAAACAGTACATTGTACAATAAGCAGCAACAACTGAAAATAGGGCAAAACCATGTAATATAAAAAAATATATGATAATACTGATTATAAACAATTAGTTTTTTAAATGTTTGTTTAAATTTTTTTAGCCTTTGTAATGATCATAGCAAATTATTCGATGACGTCATGAGGACCACGCCTCCGCCGCCACAGGTATTTTGGCAAACTAGGGGAAACCCTATATTGCGTTGGCAACCTGAGAAGGAAAAGACAACATGTACAGTACATGTAATGTTGACGTCCGACATGTTTGTGTCTCGCACGGATCAAATGACAGTCTCATTGAAAATAAATGAAGTTGATCTTGTTTTTCCCCTGTCCCTGTGCTCTGTTTCTCCACAGGCCTGTGGGCACACCTTTTGAAGACGGTAAGTTCCCCTATGCAGTTATATTTACATGCTGTCTGTCTGTCAACAAATATTAACATGAACTTACATTTACTTAGTTTGTGTTCAGTCTTGTTGTTGCTGTCAAGACAGTAAATGTAATCACACTCCTGGAAGCAGACAAAAAACACTACGACAAACTAGAGATCGACCTATTTATATTTTTTCTTGCCCTGATGTGGGATCTGGGCCGAGGATGTCCTTGTGGCTTGTGCAGCCCTTTGAGACACTCGTGATTTAGGGCTATATGAGTAAACTTTGATTGAGTGATGATTATGGGACCGGTCGATTATCAGCGTCTATAGTTGACATTTTGCCGTATATCGGTATCAGCCTATTTTTATGGGTATTTTTTTCTTTTTTTTACAACTACCACATAACTACATTAGCAGATAATATATACACCTATGGTACCAGTATTAAGTGTTTAAAAATAATTAATTAGTGAAGTAGATGGTAATAAACACTGCCTAAACGCCTGCTCTTTGAGAAAAGTTGCCATTTTTTTCCACTACCCCACCCCATTCTCTTCCTCCTGTATTGTTGGTCGCTTGTGCACGGTATATCTCTTCTGCTTAGCTTTCAAAACTTCCACTTTTTTGCCAGGAAATTCAGTTTTTGTCCTTCTCAATTAAGGAGTGCAGAGTTTCATGCTCCGTGATTCAATCAAATAACAAGGCGACAAAAATGGACAGACGTGACTATGACAGAAAGGATATCTCTGCCAGAAGTCCAAACTTTGTGTAAACATCTTGACAAATAGATTATTATATAAGTAAAGAAGAGCAAGCAGCAGCTCACACACTCTCATACTTTTTGCAACATCCAGGAAGAAATGATGTCAACCAGCTTGAAAAATGTCTCAACTATAATCTACATGAAGTAATGTTCACAATATTTCAGGGTTCCTCATGAGGAAACCTTACAATGTATTAAAATTCATAAACTGTTATAAAATTCTATACGATTTAGTAGATGGTGAGATATTGTGATATAGAAAAATCCAATATTTTTACCAATATTCCCAGGAGATTTTCTGTATTTTGAAATTCAAATGTTGATGCTCCTCTCAGACACACGTGATAAAGATTGTGAAATCCCCTAATGTTTTTTGCTGCTAAATTAAGGACAACATTTGCACCGCATAGTGTTGTCCCGATACCAATATTTTGGTACCTGTATGTATTTAATGTATTTCGATACTTTTTGGTACTTTTCTAAATAAAGGGGACCACAAAAAATTGCATTATTGGCTTTATTTTAACAAAAAATCTTAGGGTACATTAAACATATGTTTCTTATTGCAGCTTTGTCCTTAAATGAAATAGTGAACATACAAGACAACTTGTCTTTTATTAGTAAGTAAACAAACAAAGGCTCCTAATTTAGTCTGCTGACATATGCAGTAACATATTGTGTCATTTATCATATTGTCAAAATTATAAAGGACAAGTAGTAGAAAGTGAATTATTAATCTACTTGTTCATTTACTGTTAATATCTGCGTACTTTCTCTTTTAACATGTTCTATCTACACTTCTGTTAAAATGTAATTATCAGTTATTCTTCTCTTGTTTGGATGCTTTACATTAGTTTTGGATGATACCACAAATTTTGGGGACCGGTACTTTTTAGAGGCGGTATAGTACCGAATATGATTCATTAGTATCGCGGTACTATACTAGTACCGGTATACTGTACAACCCTAGCGCCGCATAAAACATTATGTCACTACTGGTACCACGGTTCCTAAAAAATAATGTAAAAAAACCCAACTTAAAGCCTTGTCCAGCTCTTAAGTATACTATTCATGTTTAAATAACTTTTACTGCAAATGCATATCGCCAATGTTCCCTCTAAGGTGCACGCCTGTGCAATTGCGCACTGCTCAAGCGTCCTCTGCGCACGGCAAATCTATGCCAAGCATAAAATCAAATAAAAAAATAAGCGCATAACAATTTTCGACAAGACATGGACACGACATTGTTCAGATATTGTAACGTCTGTCGAGACGCTTTGAGAACATGAATTCCAGCGATCACTTTACTGAGCAAAACTCTTTATTGTCGGCCATAAACACATCACCAAAACATTAGTAAAAAAAATTATATCTAGCAAAACTGGTCATTTTCTGCAGTACAAACCAGACCAAAAGCCACTTTGTTATATCAACAGCAGCCGCTCGCTCTTTCTCACTTGCGCCATCACATGCACATATGGCACTTAGCCAGTGATGCGTTTACAGCCACACAAAAAGTCGGACAACTCCAACACCACACATAGTGTCATTCCAGGTCGTTACACTATGATTTACCAATCAAATGTGTGCTTATTCTAGTGTCATTTATTAGGAATCTTAATTTATAAATATTAATCATGAAATGCTGTTAGTATATTAAATAAATACTAATAACAAAATATTTTTTACAAACAGGAAGTTGCAAGAATGTCCACATGATTCCCTGCTTACATCTCATTGCGCAACATGTGAATGTTTTAATGGGAACTAAATGCAATGTCTGCAAGGGGTACAAATGATTTCCAAAGCAGGACCTCCACCCAGACAAACAATACAAGTACACAGTTCATGAAAAACAAACATTTTTTGTTATTGTCATTGTAAGTGGGCCTAAACACTTATATTAGAAAATAACCTCATGGAAATGACTGCTGTCATTTGATTATAATAAGAGAATGTTGTTTGTCTGTGTTGGCCCTGCGATGAGGTGGGGACTTGTCCAGGGTGTACCCCGCCTTCCGCCCGAATGCAGCTGGGATAGGCTCCAGCACCCCCCGCGACCCTGAAAGGGACAAGCGGTAGAGGATGGATGGATGGAGATTGAACTTGTCATTTAGTCAGGTTTGGGACAGGTGTGCTGCTGGTGTAGCCACAGTGTGCACGTCTGATGTTGCTCACATGGGCTCCACTGAATGCTCAGGGAGTTTTTGCGTTTGCTCACACACATGAAAAATTAGAGGGAACATTGCATATCGCCTCCAAATATTCATTGTCAAGCCTCCTTGACTACTAATAATGGGATTTGGTATCGGCTCTGAAAAAAACAAATGGGTTGATCTCTACAACAAACTAGATATTATTCAACAGGACTTTAAATGTTTGCTAGAGTGAACAGAGAATGTTTACAGAATGTGTTTGAAAAGTTGTGTGTGTACATTTCCAGGAACGTTTAAACTGCTGATAGAGTTTTCAGAGGAATACCCAAACAAACCTCCCACGGTTCGCTTTGTCTCCAGAATGTTTCACCCCAATGGTAAGATGACTTTTTTTTTTATTGCATTTTTTATAAATTTGTGGTTTATTCATTTGTATATTTTAATTACTAAGTTGGCCTTAATGTGTGAGTGTGAATGTTGTCTGTGTTGGCCCTGCGATGAGGTGGCGACTTGTCCAGGGTGTACCCCGCCTTCCGCCCGAATGCAGCTGGGATAGGCTCCAGCACTTTGTCTGTGTCTTAGTTTGCATTTTGAAATTCAAAATAGAAGGAATTGTGTGCTTATTTGAAGAAAATTAAATGTTAACTGGCTGTGCAGATGTGCACATGTAAACACGCTGCAGGACTGCTTGTATCGCACATGATATCACACTCAAGTAAACATGCTGCAAGACTGCTTGTATCGCACATTATATCACACACACAAGTAAACATGCTGCAAGACTGCTTGTATCGCACATGATATCACATACAAGTAAACATGCTGCAAGACTGCTTGTATCGCACATGATATCACATACAAGTAAACCCGCTGCAGGACTGCTTGTATCGCACATGATATCACACACAAGTAAACCCGCTACAGGACTGCTTGTATTGCACATGATATCACAAACAAGTAAGCATGCTGCAACACTGCTTATATCGCACATGATATCACACACAAGTAAACATGCTGCAAGACTGCTTGTATCGCACATGGTATCACACACAAGTAAGCATGCTGCAACACTGCTTATATCGCACATGATATCACACACAAGTAAACATGCTGCAAGACTGATTGTATCGCACATTATATCACACACAAGTAAACATGCTGCAGGATTGCTTGTATCGCACATGATATCACACATAAGTAAACATGCTACAAGACTGCTTGTATCGCACATGATATCACACACGAGTAAACATGCTACAAGACTGCTTGTATCGCACATGATATTACACACAAGTAAACACTGAGGGACTGCTTGTATCGTAGATATACATTACACACAGGTAAACACGCTGTGGGACTGCTTATATTGCACATGATATCACACACAAGCAAACACGCTGCAGGATTGCTTGCATTGTACATGATATCACACAAGATTACACACGCTGCAGGATTGCTTCTATCGCACAGGATATCACACACACAAGTAAACGCGCTGCAGGATTGCTTATATCGCACATGATATCACACACACGTAAACACGCTGCAGGATTGCATGTATTGCACATATCACACAAGTAAACACGCTGCAGGACTGCTTGTATCGCACATGATATCACACACACAAGTAAACACGCTGCAGGATTGCTTGTATCGCACATGTTATCACACACACAAGTAAACACCCTGCTGGATTGCTTGTATCGCACATGATATCACACACAAGTAAACACGCTGCAGGATTGCTTGTATTGCACATATCACACAAGTAAACACGCTGCAGGACTGCTTGTATCGCACATGATATCACACACACACACACAAGTAAACACCCTGCATGATTGCTTGTATCGCACATGATATCACTCACACAAGTAAACACCCTGCAGGATTGCTTGTATCGCACATATCGCTTAAAGTAAACACACTGCATGACTGCTTAAATTACACATATCACACATTTTACATGCAAGATGATATGATCTGGTAATTGTTTTTTTGCTGATATCAAACCAATATCGAATAAGGGCAATCCTAGTTATTTCAATTTTCAAAATTTTATTTTTTCCATTTTAATTTGTAGTAGTAGTATTTGTAATCCATTATTATGGATTCTGACAATGGAATTTTTTAAATATTTATTTTGGCTCAAAATCAGTCCCCTTTTTTTGAAGTGGCCATTCTTAGACTTAGACAAACTTTATTGATCCACAAGGGAAATTGTTCCACACGGTAGCTCAGTTACAAAGGATGGAAAGGGTAATGCAGGCATAAAGTAGATTAAAAATGTACCATAGTAGCAATATAAAATATAACATACATGTAATATGTATATGTTATATATACAGTTTACCATGTACAATATTACAGTATATGTAACAGCTGCAGCAAAATAAAAAAGAGCAGCATAAAATAGAGAGTAGAGTAGAAAATATACATTATAAACAAAGAGAGGTAGCTAACATGGCAGCGGTCAGGTAATTTACAGATATCATCTATTGCTGTATAGCGAGTGATTATACAGTGCCCTTTTTCAGAAGTGGCCATTCTTGTTATTGCATCTTTTCTGGGAAGCTGCTTTCTTCAGGCTTTTGATTGGCCCAAACAGTCTTTTGGTTTGGGGCTACAGCGCCACCTGCTGCTTTGGTATGTGCTATCGTGTTGCACTGGTGCACTGCAAAAACTGAAATCCAAGTAAGATTAAATATCTCAAATAAGGGTGATGTTTGCTTATTTTCTGTCTAATAAGATAATTCTTCTCACTAAGCAGATTTTATGTTAGTGTTTTACTTGTTTTAAGGGTTTTGGTCCTAAATGATCTCAGTAAGATATTACAGCTTGTTGCTGAGATTTGATGACCTATATTGAGTAAAACATGCTTGAAACTAAAATACCAACTGTTGCAAAGCTGTGTCATCAACACTCACAAGTATAAAACTGCTTTTTTTAAAAATAATTTATTATTTTAAGCATGAAAAAAAAAATCATGATTTTGACACAATTGTGTCTCATAATTAAAACAGATGACAGCCAAATTGACTTTGCTGTTTTATTTTCAATGAAACAATAGAAAATACGTACTCATATAGTAATACACTTGGCACAGTACAGTAAACTGTACATTTCACATGTGACATTTCAAACAATTTTGAACAGAAATAGTTCATGCACATTCAGATAAATTCCTCAAAATTACAATTAAATTTATTTTATTTTATATGCGCACTAATTGAAGGAAAGAGCATGCACTTGGCGCGACGATGTCATGTTATCGATGGAAAAATGCATTTTTAGACCATATAATTTGCCTGAGCGGTTAGGAAACCCCGAGAGTAACAAGCGGTTGCCTTGTTGCCTTTCCATTAAGAACAATAAATTAGTTTTTAGTATAAGTTTGCTGGTTTCAATAAATGTAATGCCGAGCGCATATCATTATGTCAAGATAATGGCACTAGCATTTACTTAATTTAAGAATATTTTTCAACATATTGAGCAAAAAGATATATTTTTTTCCTACCAAGAAAAGTGCACTTGTTATTAGTGAGAATATACTTATTTTAAGGAATTTTTGGGTTCATTGGGGTTAGCTAATTAGAGACCGAGTCCCTTTGGGACAGAGGACCCTATTGAATTTCTAACGTTTTATTATTATACCGCCGCCTCTTTGAGCTGTAATTTGACCCCCTTAACATGCTTCAAAAATCACCAAATTGGACACACACATCAGGACTGGCGCAAATTGCGATCTAACCCCAAAACTCAAAATTGCGCTCTAGCGCCCCCTAGGAAGACAACACAGACAAAACTGCCTCTAACTCCAGTAGGAATGTCATAGAGACATGAAACAAAAACCTCTATGTAGGTCTCACTTAGACCTAGATTGCATACACTGACAACCCCCAGCAAAAATCAACAGGAAGTTTGCAATTCCGCCTTCAAACAAACGTTGTGTAAAACAGTCACCTTTTTTCAAACATTACATCCTCTGAGCGCGTTTGTCGTGTCGGCTTCAAATTAGCACAGGGGAGAGATTGAACCCTTCTGATTAAAAGTTGATGAAAGAGTTTTAATTACTGCTCCGGTTTGGATTTATGAGCCCTCAAAGTCGGTCCCGTCCATCGCTGCTTACAGCTTTAATTTTACTTGTTTTGGAAAGTCTTGACAAGCAAAATTTTCTTGTTCTATTGTCAGATAATTTTGCTTAGTTCAAATAAAATAACCCTAATTTTGTTTTTGAACACTGACTTTTTGCAGTGTGTGAATGATGAGGGGCGGCATGGCGTAGTGGGTAGAGCGCCCGTGTCAGAAACCTGAGGGTTGCAGGTTCGCTCCCCGCCTCTTACCATGCCGTTGTGTCCTTGGGCAGGACACTTCACCCTTGCCCCCGGTGCCAGCTCATACCGGTGAATGAATGTTGAATGAATGAATAATAAGTGGTGGTCGGAGGGGCCGTAGGCGCAAAACTGGCAGCCACGCTTCCGTCAGTCTACCCGAGGGCAGCTGTGGCTACGAAAGTAGCTTACCACCACCAGGTGTGAATGAATGATGGGTTTTTAACATGTAAAGCGACTTTGGGTACTTAGAAAAGCGCTATATAAATCCCAGGTATTATTATTATTATAATAATGATGAAAGCGCTCAAGGCGTACATGTCCTGACTTGCAATAAATGTGCTCCCACAGTGTACGCAGATGGAAGTATATGTTTAGACATCCTCCAAAACCGTTGGAGCCCCACGTATGACGTCTCCTCCATACTCACTTCCATCCAGGTGGGTCAGCCTCCTCCCGCACCACGCAGGTAACTTGCTTCCATACTGACATATTCCACCTGACCGTCTTCATGCAGTCGTTGCTGGACGAGCCCAACCCCAACAGCCCCGCCAACAGCCAGGCGGCGCAGCTCTACCAGGAGAACAAGCGGGAGTATGAGAAGAGAGTGACGGCCATTGTGGAGCAAAGCTGGGTGGACGTGTGAACCCTCCCCCCCCACTCCCTTCTTCCTCTATTCTCTCTCTCTCTCAACAGCCTCCCTTCTTCCTGTCCCCCCTCTTCTTCATGTGTACCTGGTGTGTGTGTGGAGCGCAGCAGCAAGCATATCACGTGACTCAAGTGCCACCCTGTGAGACAATTCAAAGATCCACTACGAACATTAACTTGCCAAGGCAACAAGAGACGGGGGGAGAGTGGGGGAATATGTTTTTTTTATTGCATGATGTGAAATAAGTTATTGCTAACAGAACTTGTAATATATCTTTGTTGTTTGGTTAGTGTTTGACCGTCTGCTGCTGTGCACACCAAGCGCTTCTTTCACCCCCAACATCAGAAAAACAACAAGCCGGAAAACAGGACTTTTTATTGGGTATCTTTTTTTCCCCCCTTGACTCCCTAAAGAACAGTAGGTTATTTTTAAGTCGCGCTATTAAAACGGCACCCCGGTCTCCGTGGTGCTGTTGAGTCACGAGCCTTAAGTCGTTCCTGCTGCGAGGTAGAAGACGAGTGTCGGGCGGATGAGTCATGCTCGGTTTGCATTGCGAAGCCCGAGTTGTGTTTGGGGAAATATCTTATTTTTTCCTTCAATTACTTTTAACAGCAAGTAGCAGTGAAATAATATTGTACTTGTTGAGCGGTCTATCGCCTTTAAAGGCTGCACAGGACGACAAATCCCTGTTTGAAGTCTCCTACTACCGGATACCCAATGAAAAGGCTGCGGCGTTGGATATTGTGACAAAAAAACACTCAAAATAA
Organism: Entelurus aequoreus; assembly: GCF_033978785.1. Taxonomy (NCBI): domain Eukaryota; kingdom Metazoa; phylum Chordata; class Actinopteri; order Syngnathiformes; family Syngnathidae; genus Entelurus; species Entelurus aequoreus. The sequence continues at coordinate 52,762,265 of NC_084744.1, forward strand.
TCTTATTCTCCAAGGCAGTAAAACTCCATCGTGTGGCAAAGGATTTATTTCTCCTCATAAGCAGAAGGGATGTGTTACATTTTGTGGCTCTAAATACTTATGCTGTATAAACATAATAAAACACATTTTCAGACGTAAGGCTTTGTCCAAACTGAATTTACTTGCATTTTTTCCACAATACAACATAACTATTATAACTTGGTGACTTGAATAAAAAGCGATGCTTTAAATGAGCACTTAAGTTTAACTAGGTTTCAATATTATGACATTTCAATAGGGACAAGATTACAATTCATCTGAATTTGTTACATAAGTGTCATAAAAACGTGATTCCGTTAGAAAATACACAAGTAAAAGTGGATGTTCTTGCCACATCCCATAAGAAATTCAATTGACAGACTACGGTGCACAAAAAAGTCTATTTACATCCGAATCAGGATTCTTCTTCATTCAGATTCTAAATCGACTCACCTTTTTCAAAAATAGATTCAAAATTTTTTTAATATTCAATGTTTTAAACGTTTTAAGCTTTCTCCATGCAGCCAGAATGAGCTTTTCTAACCTGTAACCTGTTTGAAAAGTTTCATTATAATACCAAATAATCATAGCTTTGAATTGGATCAAATTGGGCGGTGCCCAAAGATTCACACCAGGCAGTAGTCACTGTATGTTCCAAAAAGCAGAAGAAAGCAGTCATTGGCCCTGCAATGCCAGAAAAAACACAATTTTGTCAGTAGATATTACATAAAAATGCACATAATGTCCATACTTCACCTGTTGCTGCTTCATGATCTCATCCCTCGTCTTGAAAACGGTGCATCCTCCACCTCGATGCCTTCCGACATTTCCTTCACCTTTTCCAGGAGCTCTGTGTTATACCTGTCACAAAGCATTATTTTTATTTCATTACAAATGTTAATGGTCGAAATAGGTAACATTCAAAGCCGCTCGTAAGCTTGCAATTCACTTTCCCAACACGGGGTGGTGATGAGCGCAAAGGTCGCTGGTTAGCGGGGATAAAGTCGATTTACGAGTCGTAAATATTGTAATAATCCAGGAATGTAAGCCCATACAACTATTTTGTTTATCTCGTCTTTATTGCACAAGATGCAACAACCCCAATGTGCGTCTCCCCTCTTTTCCCGGCAATACTCGAACGCCTCATCGACGTCACTTCCCTATCTCTCCCCGGAAGTCCCGCCCCCCAGCCAAACTCATTGGCTAACACCCTGTAGCAGCCGTTACAATATTTACGTTGAAGACACTGAAATAAGGTAATATATGTGTTGGAAATGTTCTAGAATTTAATATTAACTGACGCACATGTATAATGTAAGTATTTAGTAACTACTACCAAACAATAGGTTTGTTTTACCGGCAACCGAGGAAGACGTTGTTGGCCCACACCATGGACATAGCAAGCAGGTGGTCCAACTGGTCGTCTTCATATTGCTCTAAGTTCCGCAGTATAAACTCCCTCCGAGGCTCCCAATGCTTATTGCTCTCCCAGTGTCCTCGGTGTGTCTCCACTTGCTTGGCCACGTCTCGGTTTTGTCGAATAAAATCACTCACGTCGTCGGCAGACATCTTGCTCTTTTTCCTTTAGCCGGGTAAGTTAACTTCCAGTTCTGGCGAGCGTGACCCGGATGTTGTTGTTTCGCTGTGGTGTTTACAACAGTGCCACTCAGTGGGCAAAGTGGGAACTACATCTGGCTGCGTAGGAAAGGGCACTTTTTTCCATATACAAACCCCGTTTCCATATGAGTTGTGAAATTGTGTCAGATGTAAATATAAACGGAATACAATGATTTGCAAATCATTTTCAACCCATATTCAATTGAATGCACTACAAAGACAAGTTATCTGATGTTCAAACTCATAAACGTTATTTATTTTTTGCAAATAATAATTAACTTAGAATTTCATGGCTGCAACACGTGCCAAAGTAGTTGGGAAAGGGCATGTTCACCACTGTGCTACATGGCCTTTCTTTTTAACAACACTCAGTATACGTTTGGGAACTGAGAAGACACATTTTTTAAGCTTCTCAGGTGGAATTCTTTCCCATTCTTGCTTGATGTACAGCTTAAGTTGTTCAACAGTCCGGGGGTCTTCGTTGTGGTATTTTAGGCTTCATAATGCGCCACACATTTTCAATGGGAGACAGGTCTGGACATAAGGCAGGCCAGTCTAGTACCCGCACTCTTTTACTATGAAGCCACGTTGATGTAACACCTGGCTTGGCATTGTCTTGCTGAAATAAGCAGGGGCGTTCATGGAAACGTTGCTTGGATGGGAACATATGTTGCTCCAAAACATGTATGTACCTTTCAGCATTAATGGCGCCTTCACAGATGTGTAAGTTACCCATGTCTTGGGCACTAATACACCCCTATACCATCACAGATGCTGGCTTTTCAACTTTGCGCCTATAACAATCCGGATGGTTCTTTTCCTCTTTGGTCCGGAGGACACGACGTCCACAGTTTCCAAAAACAATTTGAAATGTGGACGCGTCAGACCACAGAACACTTTTCCACTTTGTATCAGTCCATCTTAGATGAGCTCAGGCCCAGCGAAGCCGACGGCGTTTCTGGGTGTTGTTGATCAACGGTTTTCGCCTTGCATAGGAGAGTTTTAACTTGCACTTACAGATGTGGCGACCAACTGTAGTTACTGACAGTGGGTTTCTGAAGTGTTCCTGAGCCCATGTGGTGATATCCTTTACACACTGATGTCGCTTGTTGATGCAGTACAGCCTGAGGGATCGAAGGTCACGGGCTTAGCTGCTTACGTGCAGTGATTTCTCCAGATTCTCTGAACCCTTTGATGATATTACGGACTGTAGATGGTGAAATCCCTAAATTCCTTGCAATAGATGGTTGAGAAAGGTTTTTCTTAAACTGTTCAACAATTTGCTCACACGTTTGTTGACAAAGTGGTGACCCTCGCCCCATCCTTGTTTGTGAATGACTGAGCATTTCATGGAATCTACTTTTATACCCAATCATGGCACCCACCTGTTCCCAATTTGCCTGTTCACCTGTGGGATGTTCCAAATAAGTGTTTGATGAGCATTCCTCAACTTTATCAGTATTTATTGCCACCTTTCCCAACTTCTTTGTCACGTGTTGCTGGCATCAAATTCTAAAGTTAATGATTATTTGCAAAAAAAAAAAGTTTATCAGTTTGAACATTAAATATGTTGTCTTTGTAGCATATTCAACTGAATATGGGTTGATTTGCAAATCATTGTATTCCGTTTATATTTACATCTAACACAATTTCCCAACTCATATGGAAACGGGGTTTGTAGTTTGATCATTTTCCTCGACTGATGTAGTAACATCATGTGGGTTTTTTTGTACATATGTAGCATCATCTACAAAAATACAAAGAATTGCTATTGTGAAATCCATTGGACACATTTAGAACGGCTGTTTCTTTCATTCCAGAATTTCAGGTTAATTTTTATTCTGAGCAAACTCATCCCGCGGGCCGGATCCGGCCTACATTTGACACCCCTGTTTTAGCTGTACCCTTTTTCTTATCGTACTTTGTCAATGAACGTTACTAACCTCCATCCTATCAAAAAAATCATCTTCATTGGTCAAGTATAATAAGACGTACGAGGAATTTGTAGTAGTAGTAATAGTAGTTGGTGCCCGGGGGTAATTTACATTCAAAATTTTTCAGACAAAATACAAACAATATAACCACGGATTAGAACATGACACAAAACAAAAGCCTGACAACCAAAATGGCGACCGATCTGTGCGTCTCACATTTCTTGCAAGATATAAAATAGGATGGACTTCATGTATCCTGCAATGTGGAAATAGTGTAGCTGCAGCGCAGATACAAAAATACCACCAAAAGAATGAGGCAAGAACAAGAGGAAGACATTAAAAAACCAGAGCTGATGCAACCAGCTGCCACTTTTGTGACGCCATTTCGACATGCAGCTACAAAAAGAAAACGCAGCAGAAAAAACTAAAAAAATGGGTGACAAATAATACATATTGTGCACATAAGATTGCATTATGCATATAGACAAACAACAACAAAAAAACACAATTTCAACACCCGTACACAACAAGTGCTCAACACCCTCGTTGGAGGGCAGCACAGTCAGAGACAAGAAGAAAGCAACCAAGAGAGCCTACTATGTCCTAGGCTGCCCACTAGCTCCCGGTTAATATCCAGTTTGCGCGGTTGAGCGAGAATCCGTCCAGGGAGACCAAAGCCTCCACATCCAGCCATGGCCCCCCCGAAGCCCATTCATCCTGACGTCCAACGCCAGCTTCGCAGCCCCGTCTCCATCTCCCCACCACCTTCCCAGTCCC
>NC_084744.1:52771610-52786610 GCF_033978785.1 Entelurus aequoreus
CCTTTGCACTGAGGGTGCTCTGCTTTTAGGAAAGCTTCTCTCTCTCTCTCTCTCTCACACACACACACACACACACACACACACATGCACGTCGAAATTGCTAGATTCCCCCCTCCTCCTGGTGCTGCTTTGTGGTGTTATGCACCTAGCTAACTAAAAGTGTCTCCATCACCTTGGCACCTCTGAATTTACCCATTGGGTTGAGTTTTTCCTGACCCTGATGTGGGATCTGAGCCAAATATGTCGTTGTGGCTTGTGCAGCACTTTGAGACACTCGGGATTTTGGGCTATATAAATAAACTTTGATTGATTAGTTGATTGATTGACTAGGGGTGTAACGGTACACAAAAATTTCGGTTCGGTACGTACCTCGGTTTAGAGGTCACGGTTCGGTTCATTTTCGGTACAGTAAGAAAACAACAAAATATACATTTTGGGGTTATTTACTTACCAAATTTGCAAAATCTTCCACCAAAAATATTTTTCTTAGTGGAATATTTGATGTGAAGTAATGGGAACCTTGGATAGGTCAATAATTCAGTGTTTCCCATAAACTGCCAACATACCTGTGGCGGCGTGGCTATGGGTGTGGTCACCATGACATCATCGAGTAATTTGCATAATTTACTACAATGATATGATTTTCTCTAAAAAGGCTCAAAAAATGTATACTTACTAATTAATAATAACAGTTTTGTTTTAAACGTCCATCCATCCATCCATTTTACATATAATTACAACACTTTGTGTACATATTTATATACAGATTTGAACAATAAGTTATTCACTGAAATATATTTATTAATCGTGGTTCTTACAAAAAATATATCTTATAAAATATAAAAGCTAAAATGTCTCTTAAAGCTCTGCCCCTTTAATTAGTGCATACTAAATAATTTACCTTTAGCCTACTACTACAACCATATTATTTACCAGCAACATAAAATGAAACAGAGGCAGAGGTGTCCTGCCACAGTCAGAAACAAATAAACAGAAAACAGTAGTGGTCAAATACAAATAAGGCAACAAGAGAAGTATCCTACACTTCTCTTTTGTAAAGTAAATCTGAACAGCCTATATGGGCATCTACATCAACTATATGATTTGCCTGAGAATCTGGACAGGACAAAAAAAAAAAAAAAAAAATATTTTTTTATTTGTGGCGGACGTAATTCTTTCGTGGCGGGCCGCCACAAATAAATGAATGTGTGGGAAACACTGATAATTCATAATAACATTGATTTTGATTCAATATTATGTTTTGAGCAATGACCGTTTGAAAGAAAAAAAAAACAGCTTTGTTTTATTAGTCAACATTGCAACTTTTTCTAAATTACATTTAACCTTTAAGATTTTTTATTTCACTTTTGTCATGTTTTTGTTTATTTTAATAGTATTTTTAGAATGTGCCGTGGTAGGGATGATGTTTGATAAGAAATTATCGAGTTCGAGCCTATTATCGAATCCTCTTATCGAACCGATTCCTTATCGAGTCTCTTTATCGAGTCCAGATAGGTTGTTGTATATGGAAAAAAACACAATATTTGGTTTAACAAATCACTTCACATTCTCTACTGCTCGCTACTATAGTATTACCATATGAGTTATTGTGCAGAAATGTGGGGAAATAACTACAAATGTGCGCTACATTCATTAACCGTGTTACAAAAAAGATCAATTAGACTGATACATAATGTTGGCTATATAGAACATATAAACACTTTATTTATTGAGTCAAAAATATTAAAGTTCGATGATTTGGTAAAATTGCAAACAGCTAAAATGATGTGGAATTAAATGATGGAATGGATTAAGTAAAGAAGTTAAACATTGTACTGATATGATCCAGTTTAAGAGGTTGTTCAAATGAATAGTGCTTACAAAGTACAAAGAAGAAGAATTATGAGAAATACTTTCAACCTTATTGAAAATAAGATATTCTTCATCTCAGTATATTAATAATGACTGAATTAATTAATTGCATATTACAAAACTGTTGTATATACTAATTCACAGATATTTTATTATAAAAAGGTCAGTAAATGATGTATATATTTGTAAACGCTATGAAGTGTGAAAGGGTAGGATTAAATAAGCTTTTCTTCTTCCTACTCCTGTAAAGTGAAATTATATGAAACTGATGTATTATGATGTGGTCGGATCATGTTTTGTTTAGTTATGCTCTGTTAGTTTTGGACTTCCTTAGTTGTTTTGTGCGCTTCGGGGGTTTGTTTTAGTCACCATGGTTACTTATGATTTTCACCTGCCTTGTACGCGCACCTGTTGCTCATCAGAGACTCTATTTAAGCCTGCCTTTTCCGGTCACTTGTCGTGGCTTCATTGTTTGCATTTGCAACAGTTACGTTGGCATTCTGGTTTTCCAGCTCATGATTCCTGTGCTAAAGTTACCTTAGCTTCTAGTATTCCTGTGCTAAGTAAGTTTTTGCTTTAGCTTCTCGTGCGAACGGCACGCTTTCCTTTTGTTTCGTTCCTGTCTGTTGTAATGTGTATGATTTCTGAGAAATAAATCATCTCCTACCTGCACGCTTTCGTCCGGAGCCGTCAGTTTTGCGTCCCGGGAACGAACCGCAGCACGCTGCACCCCACCGTGACAAATGACTGAGCTACGTGACGTCATTTCTTGTGATGTCTCACGGGGCATTTCTGGTCGGGACGAGATTCGTTCCAAGGGATTCGAATAAAGAACCAACTCTTTTTCTTTACTATAGTGGTCTCGATAACGGGCACCGGTTCTCAAAAAGGGATTAGAGTCCGAGGACTCGGTTCTTTTCTTATCAAACAACCGGGAAAACCAGGTTCGAGCATCATCCCTATGCCGTGGGCCTTTAAAACATTAGCTGTGGGCCGCAAATGGCCTCCGGGGCACACTTTTGACACCCCTGCTATAGATAATAAAAAATTAAATCTGATAAATCTATAGATAAAAAGCAGAGCCTGGCGACGCATGCGCGTTTTATCATAACTCTCTCGCTCTCTCGGTCTCTGCCGGGGTTTTGTTTTTAACCCCTTCTTAACCCTGAACGTACATTGAAAATACACGCAACCCTAACTCAAAATGCCGGACATTTGAGGCATTTAAGAAACTCCGCCCTGACAGCTCCGCAAAAGAGGATGTATGGTCAGTCTATCGTAGCCCGTTAGCTGCTAGCATGCCGTGTGTTGTGCCTCGGTGTGCATTGTTTACACAACGTGCGTTACGCTACTTAATATGTCCGTGTGGAAACTCGTTCGGTACACCTCTGAACCGAACCCCCCGTACCGAAACAATTCAATACAAATACACGTACCGTTACACCCCTATGATTGACCCATCGTGGTCATTTGTGCGTGTGCAGTGAGTTCTCCCGATACCAATATTTTGCTACCGGTACCAGAATGTATTTTGATACTTTTCAAAATAAAGGAGACCACAAAAATGTCATTATTTGCTTTATTTGAACAGAACATTTTACGATACATGAAACACAGCTTTCCTATTAAAAGTTAAAGTACCAATGATTGTCACACACACACACTAGGTGTGGTGAAATTTGTCCTCTGCATTTGACCCATCACCCTTGATCACCCCTGGGAGGTGGCCACGCTCGGGAATCATTTTTGGTGATTTAACCCCCAATAATTGCAATCAAAGAAGAATTCATGCATGCAATAAGATAAAAGGTATAACGTTAAAGTACCACTGATTGTCACACACACACTAGGTGTGGCGAAATTATTCTCTGCATTTGACCCATCACCCTTGATCACCCCCTGGGAGGTGAGGGGAGCAGTGAGCAGCAGCGGTCGCCATGCCTGGGAATCATTTTTGGTGATTTAACCCCCAATAATTGCAATCAAATAATAATTCATGCATGCAATAAGATAGGTATAAAGTTAAAGTACCACTGATAGTCACACACACACTAGGTGGGGTGAAATTACCCTCTGCATTTGACCCATCCCCTTGTTCCACCCCCTGGGAGGTGAGGGGAGCTGTGAGCAGCAGCGGTGGCCGCGCTCGGGAATAATTTTTGGTGATTTAATCACAAATTTCAACCCTTGATGCTGAATGCCAAGCAGGGAGGCAATGGGTCCCATTTTTATAGTCTTTGGTATGACTCGGCCGGGGTTTGACCCATCCCCTTGTTCCACGCCCTGGGAGGTGAGGGGAGCAGTGAGCAGCAGCGGTGGCCACGCCCGGGAATCATTTTTGGTGATTTAACCCCCATGATGCAACAACCCTTGATGATGAGTGCCAAGCAGGCAGGCAATGGGTCCTATTTTTTACAGTTTGAACTCACAACCTACCGATCTCAGGGCGGACACTCCAACCACAAGGCCACTGAGCACGGTACTAGTGGTTACTAGACAGTGAACATACCAGACAACTTGTCTTTCAGTAGTAAGTAAGCAAACAGGTTACAAAACAATTTGACTGCTGAAGTATGCAGTAACATATTGTGTCATTTATTTATTATTTTTGTCAAAACTATGAAGGGACAAGCAGTAGAAAATGGATTATTAATCTACTTGTTCATTTAATATTTGCTTACTGTCTGTTTTAAAATGTTCACTTATGTTAAAATGTAAATGGCATTTATTGTTTTGTTGTTTGATACTAGGGCTGGGTGTATGGACAAAAAAGTATATTTCGATATATTTTTACTTAAATTCGATATATATCGATATATTTCTACTTAAATTCGATATATATCTCGATATATTTTCCGGTGAAAGTATATACATAAAGATAGACATTTTTGAGCGAGATTCACTGAAATTGAACTAAATGACAACTGTACTGTAAACAGTCAGTGGCACTTTTATTTACCCAGTTAGTCAAGATGGGTATTAACCGCACAGTAAAGAAACTATTTAAGTAGCACAGAATTACATAACATAAATAAAATGATCCATCTATGATCTTCCTCACTTTGGCATACATTTTTGGCAGCATTTCTCATGCGAAATATGCCACTTGGTAACTGGAGAACAGTTTGGATTTGGGCTTACATGGTAAACAACCCAAATGAATATTTTATCCAGACGCATACATTTCTCCAAATGTGGCCAAGTAGACGCATTGTGGCTTTGCTGGACGTCGTCTACATCGCTAAAAGAAAAATCTAAGAAAGAGAATCCCTCTGCCATCTTCCAAAAGTTTTTTTTAAGATACGAGTCGCCCGCTTCTACGACTCTCTTGTCGTCATTTGGGATGTCTCTTGCGATTTCCCTTCCTGGTTCCATGACCCGCCCTATCTTGCCTCTGATTGGCCTAATCCAAACCAACTCATCATAGTAAACAACCAACCAATCATGGAAGTTCTTATACGTGCAAGCACGTCTTGGAAGGAGGAAGGGGAGGGGTTTAGTAGCCCATGGAGGGGAACCGAGGGAGAACAAGGAACACAACAAATAAGCGATGTTTGGTCATTTTAACGTGAAATAAATTATATCGATAATACAATATTTTCTCAATTCATATCTTGTTTAAAAATATATCGATATATCTTACAAACTCGATATACCGACCAGCCCTAATTTGCTTACTTTCTGTTTTAACATGTTCTATCTTCACTTATTGCACTTGCACATGTTCCTTGACTGCACTTAAATGTAGAATATATGTAGAATATATTTATATCAGTGTTTCCCACACATTCATTTACTTGTGGCGGCCCGCCATGAAAGAATTACGTCCGCCACAAATAGATTTTTTTTATTTTTTATTTTTTTATTTTTTTTAATTATTATTATTTTTGTCCTGTCCAGCTTCTCAGGCAAATCATATAGTTGATGTAGATGCCCATATAGGCTGTTCAGATTTACTTTACAAAAGAGAAGTGTAGGATACTTCTCTTGTTGCCTTATTTGTATTTGACCACTACTGTTTTCTGTTTATTTGTTACTGACTGTGGCAGGACACCTCTGCCTCTGTTTCACTTAATGTTGCTGGTAAATAATATGGTTGTAGTAGTAGACATTTTAGCTTTTATATTTTATAAGATATATTTTTTGTAAGAACCACAATTAATAAATATATTTCAGTGAATAACTTATTGTTCAAATCTGTATATAAATATGTACATAAAGTGTTGTAATTATATTGTAAAATGGATGGATGGATGGATGGACGTTTAAAACAAAACTGTTATTATTAATTAATAAGTATACATTTTTTTAGCCTTTTTAGAGAAAATCATATCATTGTAGTCAATTATGCAAATTACTCGATGATGTCATGGTGGCCACGCCCATAGCCACGCCCCCACCGCCACAGGTATCTTGGCAGTTTATGGGAAACACTGTATATTATTCATATATTATATATTATAAATATAATATATTGCATATATTATATTATTTATTATTATTATTGTCTATTGCGAGCAAACTGTGGTGCTGAATTTCCCCCACGGATCAATAAAGTACTTTCTATTCTATTCTATTCTATTATGTAAAAATTTAATAAGCGCTTATTATTTTGTTGTTTGATACTTTACATAAGTTTTGACTGATACTGCACATTTGGTTATGGATCCAATACCAAGTAGTTAGAGGTCTTAATTAAAGTTCTCCCGTGTCCAGGGATGTATTTTTTGACCTTATAAAAAATGACAACAGATTTTGCAATAATAAAAAAATACTGATGTAATCATTGTAGTATCGACCATGTTCGGCTCTTGTACTTGATATCATTACAGTGGATATTTGTATGGATCCACTCATTTGTTCACATTGAGGAGTGCAAGCTTGCTTTTAACGGTAAGTTACAGTCCTCTTAGTTTTGTATCGTTTACTTGTGAGCTCAATCATTCAAAAACGTAAAACAATAACGACGTGGGAACAAATGAATGGCAAAATGAAGCGAGTTTGTTACAGTAAAAAAGAATTAGAAAAAGTAAGAGTGAGAAAAAGTAAGAGTGAGGTCAAAAAACAGTGTGGCTCAATGCCCCCGTGTCCAAAACCAACCTACCACACAGATCCTTCTGCCATATATGCAATTTAAACAGTTACGTCATCAAATTATTTAGACAAATGTAATAATTACAAATAAAGTGTACCTTATAATTATTCTAAGCATGCAAATATATACATTTTCGTATTATGCAAATAAAGTTCCAATTTTGCTGAATAAACATAAAGCACCTTCCATAAAATGTAAATTAACTTAAACAACATTTAGGCTCCTACGTTACCGGCCCCTAATTGTTATCAAAGTCCTTGAAACAATTACTTAAACGTGTTAACTCAAATTCAAGGTGCCTAAATAGCCTTAATACTTCTCAAAAAAGCGTGTAGTCCTTTACAGTCAATAAAGGTATTTCATGGAAGCTGCTTTTATACCCAATCATGGTACCCACCTGTTAGCCTGTTCACCTGTGGGATGTTCCAAATAAGTGTTTGATGAGCATTCCTCAACTTTCTCAGTCTTTTTTGCCACGTGTGCCAGCTTTTTTGAAACATGTTGCAGGCATCGAATTCCAAATGAGCTAATATTTGCAAAAAATAACAAATGTTTTCCAGTTTGAACATTAAGTATCTTGTCTTTGCAGTCTATTCAATTGAATATAAGTTGAAAAGGATTTGCAAATCATTTTATTCTGTTTTTATTTACGATTTACACAACGTGCCAACTTCACTGGTTTTGGGTTTTGTAGTTAAAATTGTGTGGTACATTACATGGGACATGTAAGTGTCAAAAAGACAGCCAGATAAAGTATAGTGTAGAAATGCACCCAATGGCAGGAAATGTTCAAAATGTTTTTTCGGGGCTTGCGTGGCAGCACTTTGTGGCGATAATAATTGTCCTCTCACTTAGCTTTTTTTTTCTTTTTCTCAAAGGGTGCTCACATGCCTGATCATTCCCTGCATGCGCTTTAAAATATTGTTTCCTCGCTGTTGGTGTGAAAGCCATGCATGTTTTTTTACAATCCTTAATGCTGACTCAGCAGTTTAGCGCCACTACGATATTGGTTCTGTTTGCTCCGTTATAAAATATATAGTTCAGGTACGAATGCAGTCATTAACAAATCCAGCGAAAGCCAATAACTGACAGGGTCTCTAATTAGGTCCAGGAAACATTGGGAGCTGTGGCTGTAAACAACCCCCTGACATCGTTTTTACCAGCTCCACAAGATGGCAGTAGCTGCATTTGAAGTGTGCAGTAAGGATTTAATGATATAAGAATTTCCTGTTACAATTATCGCGGTTATTATTATTGTATTGTTGAACATGTTAAAAACTTTCTTACACACACTAAAATATTTTTACCAATTATTTTTTAAAATAACTACAATAAATGGACGCATTGTTAGAAAAGCCACTATTTTGCATGTTTTGTGTTTTTTATGCTTCACTGATATGTGTTTTAGTATGTTATCTGTTTTCATTTATTTATTGCAGCACTTTAAGATTTGTTTAAAAAAAGTGCTTGGCAAATAAAATCTGTTGTTACTATTCATATTCTGTTCAGCGGTCCTTGAACGCACCATAGAAACTCCTCTGGTATAGAATGATCATTATGTTGTAAGAGAGCACAGTTTGTAGGTTCAATGTACACAATTAAATAGCTCAGTTACTCAGACAGTGTTTGTATAAGTTTATATAAGTCGTATATGTCCCTTCTTAAATACGTTAATGTTAGCATTTAAGCTAGCTGTAGAGGTTGCCCTCTAGTGGGTTCTTCGGACCACCACACACTGCCACGAGAGCCCGGATTTCAGGGTACAACACTGTTTTATTTTCATAAATCGTGCAAGGCTTTTGCTTTCCAGCAAAATGTCTTTTTCTGAGTCCGTGCCTCTCTCTCTCTCTCTCTCTGGCTCCAACTCCAAATCCAACCGCGAGTCTCATACCGGCTGCTGCTAATAAGGGCGACAGGTGATCAGATAACAATCCAATCCAATCCACTTTATTTATATAGCACATTTAAACAACAACAAGTTTCCAAAGTGCTGCACAACAATATTAAAAACAATTTTAAAATATTATCCTTGACTCGACTAATGACTGAATAAAAACAAAAAATAAATACAAAAAAAACAATATAAAATAAATATGATTTAAAAATTATTTTAAAGGGTAAAACCAATTAAAACAGCAAATAGAAATCAAGATTTTAAAAACACAGAGGACCACACAACTCACGTAGTGTTAAAAGCCAGAGAATAAAAGTGGGTCTTAAGACGAGACTTAAAACACTCCACTGTGGGAGCATGGTCCACCTGGGCCATCCACTCACCTGTCGCTGTCTTCGAGGCCGGTCCTGGCACACCCCCGTTCCGCGGCAGGCCCGCAGGCCACGCCCCCCTCCTAACTAGCGAACTAGCGGCAGTCAATCTGTGAGTCATCAAAGTGCAGTTATCAATCACGCTATTTCCATAATTTTCATTTTAAAAGCGTAATGCTAACTGGTTCTCATTAATAACGTTTATCGTTAAATCTCTAGTGTGGAGTCTAGCTCTCCGTGCGCTTTAAAATGTTGCTATTCAGCTGTTGGTGGGAAAGTCACGCGTGTTACACCACTTTTTATCTTATTTTATTTTATTTTTAATTTTTACAATGATTCATGCTGACCCAGCAGCCCTACAACATTGGTTTCTGTTTGCATTGTGGACTTGGGTTCAGTGTACAGTAGCTGCACTCTGGTTATTGTTAAAGTTAATGGTATTAGTATTATTGTTGTTTTTTACCCCTCCCTACTTCCTGTTACATCCATGCAACCAATAGGGGAAGAGAACAATGTCATGAGACATTTAGTAAACCTGGCTTCTTCTTAAATTTTCCTTTTCTTCATCATTTTTCAGCGGGTCATAAGAATTTGGAGTATGCAATTTATGAATTTTAGGGGCGGCGTGGCGAAGTTGGTAGAGTGGCCGTGCCAGCAATCGGAGGGTTGCTGGTTACTGGGGTTCAATCCCCACCTTCTACCATCCTAGTCACGTCCATTGTGTCCTTGGGCAAGACACTTCACCCTTGCCCCTGATGGCTGCTGGTTAGCGCCTTGCATGGCAGCTCCCGCCATCAGTGTGTGAATGTGTGTGTGAATGGGTGAATGTGGAAATACTGTCAAAGCGCTTTGAGTACCTTGAAGGTAGAAAAGCGCTATACAAGTATAACCCATTTATCATTTATTTATAATTTTTCTTCGCTGACGGCCATAACGCAAATAATAAAAAAATAAAACAAGCAAATACACTGATAAGATGTGTTATTGTTTGGGTTATGGCACCATCTTTTGGACGAGTTCACTCTCTGCAGGTGCTGCATTGTCTTTTTTTTGTCCTTTCAATGGAAAGTGAAAGTGCTGCGCTATCTTCTAGCCATCCATAGCGTTTCTACCTGTATGGATTCTTTATTCATCACTGTTAGCAACGTTAGAAAGTTTTACAATACAACTAAAACAATTCTTACTTACTAAACCGTCCAATGTGTTGTCTGTAGGGGAGTTTTCATGCATATTTGTACGCCCTAAGCCTGAAGCCTGCTCAGTGGCCTAGCGGTTCGAGTGTCCGCCCTGAGATCGGTAGGTCGTAAGTTCAAACCCCGGCCGAGTCATACCAAAGACTATTAACTAAAAAAATGGGACCCATTAACTCCCTGCTTGGCACTCAGCATCAAGGGTTGGAATTGGAGCTTAAATCATCTAAATGATTCCCGAGCGCGGCCACCGCTGCCGCTCACTACTCCCCTCACCTCCCAGGGGATGGGTCAAATGCAGAGGGGAATTCTACCCCGTGTGTGTGTGACTATCATTGGTACTTTAACTATTGTAATGTAATGAAGCTAGCATCGTTAGCATTAGCTAACATGCTAACAAGTTTACGGGTGTCTGTGTTATTAACAAATGGCATTCTTTCTGTCTTGTTTCAATTCCACAAATTTCTCAGTAAATTCACCATAACGTTACCGTGGAGTTATTGAGTCTGTTCAGCTGATTGGGAGAGCTAGCTTCCGCATGAATACCATGAATTGATTTACGTGGACCCCGACTTAAACAAGTTGAAAAACATATTCGGGTGTTACCATTTAGTGGTCAATTGTACGGAATATGTACTGTACTGTGCAATCTACTAATAAAAGTTTCAATCAATCAATCAAAGCTAGTGGGTCCATGACGATGACTTCTGTTTTGTTTGATCAGCCGTTTTACTGCCGTGTTACAGACACCCTTTGGAAGAAATTAAGGTATGTAATTAAACATGTCGAAAATATTGCAATATGCAAATAACTAATTTCACAACGTAAATATCCGCGGCTTATAGTCCGGCGCAACTAAAGTATGGGAAAAAAATGTTCTTCTAAAATTTAGTCGGTGCGGCTTAAATACCGGTGGACTCTATAGTCCGGAAAATACGGTACTTTAGTTTATGGCGAGAGCACGACTCTTAATTAATTTATATAGGAATCATCTGGAGGCTTGCTAAATGTTCCCAGTTGTGACAGCATCCGCCACCACCTTGCTCCCTTTTACCATCTTCACACACACACACGCACACACAATGACTCATCTCCGGTTTCATACCCAGCAGGAGGAGGGTGTGTGTGTACCTTTGAAAAGCTTGGTAGAGCACACGTGCTTGTGTGTGTGTGTGTGTGCATACATACATGTGAGATAACATGCGCACACACTCCTTAAAGCCCTCCTCTCTTGTCTGTGTTCATATCCTGGACTTATTGTCGGGTTTTACATGTTTCCATCCCTCCTCTTCATCCCGTGTCGTCGTCACCGTCCCCCGTGTACAGTATATGACACACACACACACACTCGTGTACACACAGTATACACGTGTGTGTGTGTATGTATGTGTGTGTGGGCGCGGCATAGTGTGACGCAGAATGTATACAGTGTGTATGTGCTGCACTGAGCAGTGATTGGCTGAAAAAGGGGGTAAGATCCCCCACGTGGTCAATGACGTTGCCGGGAAGATCAGAGTGGGAGGGGCTGAGCGATCAGAGTGGGAGGGGCTGAGCGCTGTTACATATGACTGGGGAGGCAAAGTGTACACTGTGTACTTTTCCATCATACATGCTGTAAGACATGTACTGTCTTACAGT
Source organism: Entelurus aequoreus (assembly GCF_033978785.1). Lineage (NCBI taxonomy): Eukaryota > Metazoa > Chordata > Actinopteri > Syngnathiformes > Syngnathidae > Entelurus > Entelurus aequoreus. The sequence goes on from NC_084744.1 coordinate 52,783,671, forward strand.
GTATAATGTAAGACACAAAGTATGTACTGTAAGACGTGTTCACACTCAGTCAATCAATCAATCAATCAATCAATCAATCAAAGTTTACTTTATATAGCACTTAAAAAAAAAACCAACCCAATGGGAAAACAAGAAACCTTGGAAGGGACCACAGATGTGGATACAGTTAATAATCTGAGAGTTGGAGGTGGGAATCTTTGGGCACCTCATGGTTCAATTATGATTACGATTCAGGAGCTACGATTCGATTAAAAATCGACTATTGATGCATTTTTAATTGATGTGCTGTATTTTCTGGACCATAGGGCGCACCGGATTATAAGGCGCACTGCCGATGAGCGGGTCTAGTCAGGTCTATTTTCATACAAAAGGCGCACCGGATTATAAGGCGCATTAAAGGGGTCATGTTATTTTTTTTTCTACATGTAAAACACTTCCTTGTGGTCTACATAACATGTAATGGTGGTTCTTTTGTCAAAATGTTGCATGGATTATTTTTTACAGATCATCTTTAAGTCGCTTTCTGACAGTCGCTTCAGGATGCGCCGTTTTGTGGGCGGGTCTAATTTGAACAAAAACTCCTCAAAACAGCCCACTACCTATAATATGGGCTTTTTAAACATAAGATCATTGTCTCCCAAAACGTTATTTGTTAATGAGGTCATTAGAGACAACTATCTTAACGTCATTGGTCTCAGTGAAACCTGGCTCAAACCAGACGATTTTTTTGCGCTGAATGAGGCATCTCCTCCTAACTATATGAATGCGCATATTGCCCGTCCCCTTAAAAGGGGTGGGTTCGCACTAATATACAATGAAAACTTTAACCTTACCCCTAACCTAAGTAATAAATATAAATCGTTTGAGGTGCTTACTTTGAGGTCTGTCGCACCGCTTCGACAGCGTCTTCTCCCCGTCATCTTTGTTGTAGCGGTGTAGCGTGCAAGGACGGGGGTGGAAGAAGTGTCAAAAGATGGAACGAACTGTTTTAATGACATTCAGACTTTACTTCAATCAATAACGGAGCAGCATCTCCTCATCCGTGGCTTACTTGTGCAACAACAACACAGGAAATGTGTCCCGTGAAAAACCGTCAGACCAGAACTCTCTAATAACTAAAGTTCCTTTGGTGAATAATGTAAACTCACTACACCGGTATGTTTTAGCGCCTTCATCGCGAGTTTACTGAAATATATAAGAACTTTACACTACTTTATATTAGAAATGGCAACAGCGGAGGATGAATATCCCATAACAAGAAGGTAGAAAAAAAGAAGTTTATCGACTATGGTGTCGGCACAGACTACAATGGCAGACCCGCACAAATTTTCAGGACTTATGCAGATCTCAAATACAGACCAGCAGGTACCAGAAGGTAAAAAAAGTTTCTTTTGCATAATATTGCGAAACAAAACGCTAGATAATGTCTTATCTTATACACACATCATAATAATAGTACAATCCATCAAGCACTGAGGCTTCATAGCTTACCAAAGTTGTACTAAAACATTTTGATAGATTTTTGAGCGCCGTGTGTAATGATCTACATTTTCAATGAAATATATAAAACTTTGGTGTTGTTTACTTGAGTCATATTGCAGTCTACATGTATCTCTTATGTGTGACTGCCATCTACTTGTCACCATGTATCAAATAAAATAGCTTTGAGGTCGGTAAGCACAACCAAAATCATCCCATACATTAGGCGCACCGGGTTATAAGGCGCACTGGTGAGTTTTGAGACAATGAAAGGATTTTAAGTGCGCCTTATAGTCCGAAAAATACGGTATATATTAATGCAGTTTTACATTTATTTTCGTTTCACTAAATACGCGTTTATCACTTGCAACTTAAAAAAAATAAATAATTTGTAATAAGGAATAGTTAAATTAATTCCCACATTTATTAAATTAATGAAAATGTGTGCAAAACTGGACCATAGGTGCCAGATAGTAAAGGAGCTGGCTGGATCTATTGGTAAGGTGGCTCGCCGCAGTCAGCCAAATTTTAGAACGGTCTGCATTACTTTTATTTACAATAAATACATTAATAATCGATTATTGACGTTTAATAATTGATTCTATAATGTCAGAATTGCGATGCATCTAAAAATCGATGATTTTCCCCACTTCTAGAGTCCAGTCCATAGTGAGGCCAGCAGAGAATTCTCTTGTATATGTCACCAATTGATGCACAGAGGAGTGGTCCATCCCGGGTCCGGACTTGGAACAGCTAGCGAATCCTCTGTGGAAACTGATAACCTCTCCATGCAGAAAAGAGAGATGGCAGATCAACTGGTCTAAAAAGGGGCCCATTCAAAGAGTATATACAGTAAATTAGTTTTAAGATGTGACTTAAATGCTTCTATTGAGGTAGCATCTCTAACGGTTACCGGTAGGGCATTCTAGAGTACTGGACCCCGAGTAGAAACGCTCTTTAGCCCACAGATTTTGGGAATCACTTAATAAGCCGTAGTTCTTAGAATGCAGATTTCTGGTCGGGACATATGGTACAATACAATTAGCAAGCTAGGATGGAGCTAGACCCTTTAGTATTTTATACGTAAGTAATAAAACCTTAAAGTCGCTTCTTAAGTGCGCATGAAGCCAGTGCAGGTGAGCCAGTGTATATATGTGTGTATATATTAGGGCTGCAACTAACGATTAATTTGATAATCGATTAATCTGTCGATTACTTCGATTAACAATCGTATAAAAGAGACAAACTACATTTCTATCCTTTCCAGTATTTTATTGAACAAAAAAAACAGCATACTAGCACCATACTTATTTTGATTATTGTTTCTCAGCTGTTTGTACATGTTGCAGTTTATAAATAAAGGTTTATAAAAAAATAAAATAAATAAATTGCCTCTGCGCGTGCGCATAGCATAGATCCAACGAATCGATGACTAAATTAATCGCCAACTATTTTTATAAT
>NC_084744.1:52791610-52851610 GCF_033978785.1 Entelurus aequoreus
AGAAGGAGATGGATGGATAGATGGATGCAGGTTTCCCACACATTCATTTATTTATGGCGGCCCGCCACGAAAGAATTACGTCCACCACAAATAAAAAATAAAAAAACTTTTTTTTTTTTGTCCTCTCCAGCTTCTTAGGCAAATCATATAGTTGATGTAGATGCCCATATCGGCTGTTCAGATTTACTTTACAAAAGAGAAGTGTAGGATACTTCTCTTGTTGCCTTATTTGTATTTGACTTTATTAAATGTATTTATATTAGAAACACAACATGTGTACATAACAAAGGGTGCAAAGTCTGCAGGCAGTAGGAAACACATGGTTAAGTGTAGGGAGTAAAACTGATGGCAGTCTAAAGTTCAAGATTTTTGGAGCTCTTTGTTCAGTGGATCAGATGTTTGATGAAGCTCTGTGTCTATCTACCACCACTACTGTTTTCTGTTTATTTGTTACTGACTGTGGCAGGACACCTCTGCCTCTGTTTCACTTTATGTTGCTGGTAAATAATATGGTTGTAGTAGTAGGCTAAAGTTAAATTATTTAGTATGCACTAATTAAAGGGGCAGAGCTTTGAGACATTTTAGCTTTTATATTTTATAAGATATATTTTTTGTAAGAACCACAATTAATAAATATATTTCAGTGAATAACTTATTGTTCAAATATGTACATAAAGTGTGGTAATTATATTGTAAAATGGATGGATGGACGTTTAAAACAAAACCGTTATTATTAATTAGTAAGTATACATTTTTTGAGCCTTTTTAGAGAAAATCAAATCATTGTAGTAAATTATGCAAATTACTCGATGATGTCATGGTGACCACGCCCATAGCCACGCCCCCACCGCCACAGGTATCTTGGCAGTTTATGGGAAACACTGGGATGGACATGATTACAAAATTGGTTGTGTTGTACAATATATTTTCTCAATGTCTTGTGATTGGTTCAACAAGTCCAATGATAAAAATCCCAGGAAGCTACACAAGCAACAAGAGGAAACTTTTATTTTTGTAATGATACAGTGGAGAAGGAGACTGCACTGAGACAGGGATGTCGCTTAGCCTTAGGCGTGTTTATTAGTACAAGAGTATGACGTGGTGTGTGGTGTGCGACTATGTGATGTAATTAACTGGAGAGTGTTACCGGCAAGTGTTGAAGGTGCGTGTTGCGAAGAATGCGGAAGTCCAGAGAGGGCGAGGCAGGCTCTGAAGTCCGTGGCTAGGCGAGAGGTCGAGGGCACGAGAGAGGCATCAAGGTCCGTGGGCAGGCGAGCGGTCGAGATCCGGGAAGGCAGCAAGAAGTCCAGGGGGAGTCCGGGGAGACGAGACGCACAGCTCGAATCCGGGGAACAGAGAGAAGCTGCGGGACAACAAAACAGGACAAAACACAATGAGCACAGAGGAGGGGAAACATGGAGAGCAAGTAGGCAAATTGAAGGAGAGCTAGAGACGTGTGGGCTTACTGTACAAATACAAGTAGCTAGGTTCTGGCACTGGAACGCAGGACGCGCTGGTATAAATAATGTGCGGCGTCTTTATTAGTGTCAGGTGCGTTGATTGCAGAGTGAGCGCAGCAGGAGAAGAACGCCAGTGGGCGTGTCCAGAGGTGCGCTCAGAGGAGCACACTGAAGACTGAGCGGCGACGGGTGCTTGAGCCGAAACAATTTTGACTTTACCAGCAAGTACTGTACTTACTGTACATGTTCATGATGGACGTGGTACAATAACTCATCTATTCTATTATATCCTATTGCTTTTTCACTCTTTGCCCTCTTTCCTTCCTTCCATCAACCTCAACTCAGCAAACAGAATTCTTATTATTATTGTTACAATTGCAATATGTTGTGTTGTCATACATGACTATTTATGACTTATGAAATATTCATGTTCCTCTTCATCTTCCTGTGGCGATAGATGGAGAGCGAGAGGAAGAGGAGGAAGTACTCCACCAGCAGCAACGACTCTGACACCACAGACAGTAAGTTATACTTTGCAGTAATAACACATACTTTGCAGTAATACTACATGCTTTGCAGTAATACTACATGCTTTGCAGTAATACAACAAACTTTGTAGAAATACCACACACTTTGCAATAACACCACACGCTTTGCAATAATACCACTTGGCAGTAATACCAAACACTTTGCAGTAATACTACACACTTTACAGTAATATACATGCTTTGCAGTAGTATTACATGCTTTGCAGTAGTATTACATGCTTTGCAGTAGTACTACACGCTTTGCAGTGGTACCACGCACCTTGCAATAACACCACACGCTTTGCAGTGGTACCACACGCTTTGCAGTAGTACCATGCACCTTGCAATAACACCACACGCTTTGCAGTAATACCACACGCTTTGCAGTAATATTGCGCACTTGGCAGTAATACCAAACGCTTTGCAGTAATACTACACACTTTACAGTAACATTACATGCTTTGCAATAGTACTACATGCTTTGCAATAGTATTACATGCTTTGCAATAGTATTACACGCTTTGCAGTAGTACTACAGGCTTTGCAGTAGTACCACACACCTTGCAGTAACACCAGACGCTTTGCAGTATTACCACACGCTTTGCAGTAATACCACACGCTTTGCAGGAATACTGTACCACACGCTTTGCAGTAATACTACATGCTTTGCAGTAATACATCAGACTTTGTAGAAATACCACACGCTTTGCAGTAATACCACACGCTTTGCAGTAGTACTACACGCTTTGCAGTAGTACCAAACACCTTGCAATAACACCACGTGCTTTGCAGTAAAACCACACGCTTTGCAGTAAAACCACACGCTTTGCAGTAATGCCGCATACTTTGAAGTAACACCACAAGCTTTGCAGGAATACTGCACCACAAGCTTTGCAGTAATACTACATGCTTTGCAGTAATACAACAAACTTTTTAGAAATACCACTCACTTTGCAATAACACCACACGCTTTGCAGTAATACCACACTTTTTGAAGTAATACCACACGCTTTGTAGTAATATTGCACACTTGGCAGTAATACTACATGCTTTGCAATAGTACTACACGCTTTGCAGTAGTACTACACGCTTTGCAGTAGTACTACACGCTTTGCAGTAGTACCACACACCTTGTAATACAACAAACTTTTTAGAAATACCACTCACTTTGCAATAACACCATACGCTTTGTAGTAATACCACACGCTTTGCAGTAATACCACACGCTGTGCAGTAATACCACACGCTTTGCAGTAACGCCGCATACTTTGCAGTAACACCACACGCTTTGCCCGGAATACTGTACCACAAGCTTTGCAGTAATACAACAAACTTTGTAGAAATACCACATACTTTGCAATAACACCACACGCTTTGCAGTAATACCACACGCTTTGCAGTAATACCACACGCTTTGTAGTAATATTGCACACTTGGCAGTAATACCAAACCCTTTGCAGTAATACTACATACTTTACAGTAATACTACATGCTTTGCAATAGTACTACATGCTTTGCAATAGTACTACATGCTTTGCAGTAGTACTACACACCTTGCAATAACACCACACACTTTGCAGTAATACCACAGGCTTTGCAGTAAAACCACACGCTTTGCAGTAAAACCACACGCTTTGCAGTAATGCCGCATACTTTGCAGTAACACCACACGCTTTGCAGGAATACAGTACCACACGCTTTGCTGTAATACCACACGCTTTGCAGTAATACCACACAATTTGCAGTACTACCAGTAATACGTGTATAGTACCTCACAGCCCGCCTCACTTAATGTCACAAACCCCGCCTACTCTACAAATACCACATTTAATTTTTTTTTTTTACCTTAAAACCTTGTGTGTTGTTAGCTGATGACAGCCATTTATAAGAGTTTGTGTATGTGTGTATACTTGTATGTGTGTATATGTATACGTCTATATGTATGTTTGTGTGTACATGTGTGTATACATGTATACTTGTGTACGTGTGTGAATGTTTTTATTGAATATAATAAGAAATTGTCAAAAATCTAGATATTTAAAACAAAAAATCACTAAAAGTAACAAACTAACCAATGTGACAGTTGTGTGATGATTATGTGACGGGCATATGATGGTCATGTGACAGTTGTGTGACGATTATGTGACGGCCATATGATGGTCATGTGACAGTTGTGTGAGGATTATGTGACGGGCATATGATGGTCATGTGACAGTTGTGTGAGGATTATGTGACGGGCATATGATGGTCATGTGACAGTTGTGTGAGGATTATGTGACGGGCATATGATGGTCATGTGACAGTTGTGTGATGATTGTGTGACGGTCATGAAGTGGTTGTTGCATGGTCATGTGACGGTCGTGTGACGGTCATGTAACGGTCGTTGGATGGTCATGTGACAGTAGGGATGATACTCGAAACCGGTTTTCTCGGTTGTTCGATAAGAAAAGAACCGAGTCCTCGGACTCCAATCCCTTTTTGAGAACCGGTACCCGTTATCGAGACCACTATAGTAACGAAAAAGAGTTGGTTCTTTATTCGAATCCCTGGGAACGAATCCCGTCCCGACCAGAAATGCTCCGTGGGACATCACAATAAATGGCGTCACGTAGCTCAGTCATTAGGCGCAGATAGCGAAAGCAGGAACAAAATGGACGGGAAAAAGCGCTCCAAGGTGTAATAAAGTTCAAAACAAAAGGTATAATCCAAATGAATAACTTTACTGAGAGATTTGAGCAGGGTACAAACACATGACGAACACTTTTACGACCAACCGGAAACATAGCAACCAGGCTAGCAACGTACCTCCTTTACGGCAGCTGTCACAACGTTCTTAAAGCAACCGCAGCACATACATATATGACATCTCCCTTTTTTAACTTTCGTTTTTCTTTCCTTGTAAACAAAACCAAATCACACTGTATATGTGTTGTCTGTCTAATTATAAATAATGCAGACGAGGCGTGTTGGTTGAGTTCTTGACGTTTACTTTCACAGCGTGCTCATTCTTAGCTGCTGGGTGACGATATGCAACATTTTTCGGGGCTACCGCGCATGCTCGTCACTCCCGTTGCATGCTGGGTAGTGTAGTTGTTATATTCCCTAGCTCATAACATCTTTCCCCATATAAGGAAATAATGTTAACTCAAAGTGTATTTCTTTTTTTAGCTTTAACTTTTCATTTTTTTAGCATTGTATCCACATTTGCAAAGAACTTTTCTCTTCATAGAATCTTCTTTCAATAAAGAAATAAAGTGCAAAAATGTCAAAGCATCATAACAAACAGTTATGTCAAATAGCAGCAGAAGTGCACTTTTTGGAAAGCTGTATTATTTTCAGTTTTGTGCCCAAGGGACTGATTTTATTTAACACTATATTAAAGTAGTATTTATACACCTATAGTGATCACAGAGACAGGTTGTTTTTGTGTTACTGTATATATTTGTTTTTCTGAAAAAATCCCACTTAATATACTTTGGGTAACAACAGTCAATATTTATTTATTTTATTTAATTTTTTTAGGGGGGTAACAGTCAATATTTATTTATTTATTAGATTAAATTGTTTTCTTATATAATAAAAGTGAGCTTTTGTTAAACCAAATATTGTGTGTTTTTTTCCATATACAACCACCTATCTGGACTCGATAAGAGAATCGATAAGGAATCGGTTCGATAAGAGGATTCGATAACAGGCTCGAACTCGATAATTTCTTATCAAACATCATCCCTATGTGACAGTCATTTGACCGTCAAGTGACGGTCATATGATGGTCGTGTGACAGCTGTGTGACCGTCGTGTGATGATTGTGTGCCCGCCATTTGATGTCATATGACGGCCATTTGACAGTCATGTGACAATCGTGTGAAGGTCCTGTGACGTCATATGACTGTTGTTTGACAGTCATGTAACGCTTGCATGAAGGTTGTGTGCTCGCCGTGTGATGGTCATTTGACAATCGTGTGACAGTCGTGTAACAGTCGTGTGCCAGTCATGTGACAATCGTGTAATGGTTATGTGACAGTCGTATGGCAGTCACGTCAGTCAGCTGTGATGCAACGAGCCAAAAGGCTCTTTTATTTGACATTTAATTTATGATCAGATATTTTTACATGTTGCAGCACAACAATATTGTACAGTCACATGTGACGATGGCTTCACTTTCTGTTCACTCTTTAAAGGAAAATATGTACACACTGTAACACACTGACTGTACCACACACACAATGTAACACGCAGACACACAGTGTTACCCACACACGCACAGACACACACAATGTAACACGTACACACACACTGTAACACACACACACAGGCTCTAACACACACAGAGACTGTAAAACACACTCACACACTGTAACACTCACACATACACACCGCACCGTAACACGCACACACTTACACACACTGTAACACGTACACTACACTGTGTACATACACACACAGTAACGCGCTCTCACACACACTGTAACACACACATCACTTTGTAACACACACACAGCAACACACAGTGACACTCACATTCACACAGACTGTAACACATACACATACATACACACACTGAAACACACAGACATACACTGTAACGCAACACACAGACACACACTGTAACACACACACACACACACACAGTGTTACCCACACACACGCGCAGACACACAATGTAACACGTACACACTGTAACACATACAGAGACCGTAACACACACTCACACACTGTAACACTGACACATACACAGCGCACTGTAACACGCACACACTTACACGCACACACTAACACACACTGTAACACGTACACTACACTGTGTACATACACACACACACACACACACACACAGCAACACACAGTGACACTCGCATTCACACAGACTGTAACACGTACACATGCATACACACACACTGCAACACACACACACACACACACACTGTAACAAACACACACACACTCAAACACTGTAACACGCACACACAGTGTTACCCACACACGCGCACACACGCACACACACAATGTAACACGTACACGCACACACTGTAACACACACACAGGCTCTAACACACACAGAGACTGTAACACACACTCACACACTGTAACACTCACACGTACACACCACACTGTAACACACACTAACACACACTGTAACACGTACACTACACTGTATACATACACACACACAGTAACGCGCTCTCACACACACTGTAACACACACACCACTTTGTAACACACACACAGCAACACACAGTGACACTCACATTCACACAGACTGTAACACATACACATGCACACACACGCGCACACACACACACACACACACACACACACACACACACACACACACTGTAACACACACACACTCAAACAATGTAACACACACACACACTAACACACCCACTCAAACACTGTAACACACACACACACTGTAACACACACACCTACTGTAACACACACACTCACAAACACACTGTAACAAATACACAAACTAGCTCAGTGGAGGTTTAATTAAAAATCGATCGTTGACAGGAAGAACAGTAACTAATTGAGGCAAAGTGTGGTTAATCATTTGCAGTCTGCCTGTGTGTGTGTGCGTGTGCGTGTGCGTGTGCGTGTGTGTGTCAAAGAGTGAAATGTGTGTGTTTCCTCCCACTCACATATTTTCTTGGCCATGATTGCTAAAGTGTTAGTTCTCCATGTGAAGGTACAGATTGTTGATTGGATGTGTTATTTCATATTCTGAACTCCTGCTTCTATGCCAGTGTCCAGAAGAGTTGTTCTCAGTCACGATACCGTGTATGATCCAAGAGGTGTTCCCATCCGATATCGATGTTAGTTAATGGGTTGTATTGTATCATCTTGCATGTAAAATGTGCGACACAAGCAGTCCTGCAACGTTTTCACCTGTGTGTGATATCATGTGCAATACAATCAGTCCTGCAGCGTGTTTACTTGTGTGTGATATCATGTGGGATACAAGCAGTCCACAAGCGTGTTTACTTGTGTGTGATATCATGTGGGATACAAGCAGTCCGCAAGCGTGTTTACTTGTGTGTGATATCAAATGCCATACAAGCAATCCGCAAGCGTGTTTACTTGTGTGTGATATCATGTGCGATACAAGCAGTCCTGCAGTGTGTTTACTGGTGTGTGATACCATGTGCAATACAAGCAGTTCTGCAGAGTGTTTACTTGTGTGTGGTATCATGTGCAATACAATCAGTCCTGCAGCGTGTTTACTTGTGTGTGATATCATATGCGATACAAGTAGTCCGCAAGCGTGTTTATCTGTGTGTGTGATATCATGTGCAATACAATCAGTCCTGCAGCGTGTTTACTTGTGTGTGTGTGTGTGTGTGTGTGTGAGATATATTATGTGCGATACAAGAGGTCTTGCAGCGTGTTTATCTGTGTGTGTGATATCATGTGCAATACAATCAGTCCTGCAGCGTGTTTACTTCTGTGTGTGTGTGTGTGTGTGAGATATATTATGTGCGATACAAGAGGTCTTGCAGCGTGTTTACTGGTGTGTGATACCATGTGCAATACAAGCAGTTCTGCAGACTGTTTACCTGTGTGTGATATCATGTCCGATACAAGCAGTCCTGTAGCGTGTTTGTGTGTAATATCATATGCGATACAAGCAGTCCGCAAGCATGTTTACTTGTCTGATATCATGTGCGATACAAGCAGTCCTGCAGCGTGTTTACTTGTGTGTGATACCATGTGCGATACAAGCAGTTCTGCAGAGTGTTTACCTGTGTGTGATATCATGTGCAATACAAGCAGTTCTGCAGAGTGTTTACCTGTGTGTGATATCATGTCCGATACAAGCAGTCCTGCAGCGTGTTTATTTGTGTGTGATATCATATGCGATACAAGCAGTCCGCAAGCATGTTTACTTGTCTGATATCATGTGCGATACAAGCAGTCCTGCAGCGTGTTTACTGGTGTGTGATATCATGTGCAGTACAAGCAGTTCTGCAAAGTGTTTACCTGTGTGTGGGATCATGTGCAATACAAGCAGTTCTGCAGAGTGTTTACCTGTGTGTGATATCATGTCCGATACAAGCAGTCCTGCAGCGTGTTTATTTGTGTGATATCATATGCGATATAAGCAGTCCGCAAGCATGTTTACTTGTCTGATATCATGTGCGATACAAGCAGTCCTGCAGCGTGTTTACTGGTGTGTGATACCATGTGCGATACAAGCAGTCCTGCAGCATGTTTACTTGTGTCTGTGATATTATGTGCGATACAAGCAATCCTGCAGCATCTTTACTTGTGTGTGATTCCATATGTGACACAAGAAGTCCTGCAGCGTGTTTACTACATTGTGTGATGTCATGTGCAATACAAGCAGTCCTGCAGTATGTTTACTTGTGTGTGATATCATGTGCAATACAAGCAGTCCTGCCACGTGTTTACTACAGTGTGTGATATAATGCGTGTTTACTTGTGTGTGTGTGTGTGATATTATGTGCGATACAAGCAGTCCGCAAGCGTGTTTTCTTGTGTGTGATATCATGTGCGATACAAGCAGTCCTGCAGCGTGTTTACTGGTGTGTGATACCATGTGCAATACAAGCAGTTCTGCAGAGTGTTTACTTGTGTGTGATATCATGTGCAATACAATCAGTCCTGCAGCATGTTTATTTGTGTCTGTGATATTATGTGCGATACAAGCAGTCCTGCAGCATGTTAACTTGTGTGTGTGTGATTCCATATGCGACACAAGCAGTCCTGCCGCGTGTTTACTACATTGTGTGATATCATGTGCAATACAATCAGTCCTGCAGCATGTTTATTTGTGTCTGTGATATTATGTGCGATACAAGCAGTCCTGCAGCATGTTAACTTGTGTGTGTGTGTGATTCCATATGCGACACAAGCAGTCCTGCCACGTGTTTACTACATTGTGTGATATCATGTGCAATACAATCAGTCCTGCAGCTTGTTTACTTGTGTGATATCATGTGCGACACAAGCAATTCTGCAGCGTGTTTACTTGTGTGTGATATCATGTGCATTACAAGCAGTCCTGCCGCATGTTTACTACAGTGTGTGATATCATGCGCAATACAATCAGTCCTGCAGCGTGTTTACTTGTGTGTGTGTGTGTGTGATATTATGTGTGATACAAGCAGTCCTGCAGTATGTTTACTTGTGTCTAATATCATGTGCGACACAAGCAGTTCTGCAGAGTGTTTACTTGTGTGTGATATAATGTGCAATACAAGCAGTCCCGCCACGTGATTACTACAGTGTGTGATATCATGTGCATACAATCAGGCCTGCGGCGTGTTTACTGGTGTGTGATAATATGTGCGATACAAGCAGTCCTGCCCTGTGTTTACTACAGTGTGTGATATCATGTGCAATACAATCAGTCCTGCAGCATGTTTACTTGTGTGTAATATCATGTGCGATACAAGCAGTCCTGCAGCGTGTTTACTTGTGTGTGATATCATGTGCAATACAAGCAGTCCTGCCGCATGTTTACTACAGTGTGGGATATCATGCGCAATACAAGCAGTCCTGCAGCGTGTTTACTTGTGTGTGTGGTATCATGTACGATACAAAATATCACACACAAGTAAACAAACATTAATGTTTGATGTTATATTTAAAATTGTGTATGTGAACTAGGGCTGCAACAACTAATCGATTAAAATCGATTATAAAAGTAGTTGCCGGTTAATTTAGTCATCGATTCGTTGGATCTATGCTATGTGCATGCGCAGAGGCTACTTTTTTTAATTGTATTTATTTATTTATTTTAAAAAAACAACTTTATTTATAAACTGCAACATTTACAAACAGCTGAGAAACAATAATTAAAATAAGTATGGTGCCAGTATGCTGTTTTTTTTTCAATAAAATACCGGAAAGGATAGAAATGTAGTTTGTCTCTTTTATCCGATTATTAATCGATTAATCGAAGTAATAATCGACCGATTAATCGATTATCAAATTAGTTGTTAGTTGCAGCCCTAATGTGAACCGTTCCTAATAAAAATCAACAAAATGGCATCCCTATGGGTTGTGTTTATAATGCTAAGAGAGACATGCTAGCATACATATGATACACTTATCATCAATAGACAATGGCTTATGGACAGTTACTTGTTAGTTTTTTGAAGGCGGCCATGTTGATAACATGTTATATACATTTTATCTAATTTCTCTGCCTTCTTGTTTTTAAATACACTGCTTGCCTATCTGTTTTATCCAGTGCTTTCATGATTTTATTTATATTTTTATTAATGTTTCTGTTTTATCTAGTGTTTATCTAGTGTGTGTCATGATTTCATTTCTATTTTAATTTTTTATTATATATTTTAACTTTAAAATTTTTTATTAAAACAATTTAAAAAAAATAATAATTTGTAGCACTTTGAGATTTTAACAAATGTAAAGTGTGTTACAAATGTATTCATTATTATTTATTATTATATACATACTGTACCCATGTTACACACATACTGTACGCATGTTACACACATACTGTACCCATGTCAGCCTCCTAAAGATCGTCTACATTTCCTACTCATTTGAATAAACACAAATAACTGTGTGTGTGTGCGTGTGTGTGTGTGTGTGATAACAATGCACACACACACTCCTGGTAGTCTTCCAATAAAACACAGGCATGTGAGCGCACACACACACACACACACACAGGTTATGTTAGCAGCAGGGGTCAGTTAGTTCCTGCGTGTGCTAATTGCTAATAAGTTGTGCTAACGAGATGTTTCTGCTCTCCCTATTAAAACTTTATTTAATCATGATCGTGTTGTTTTTATGCGCCGATCAACTTAATTATTGATCATATTGGATATGTTTATGTGGTGTAACTGTACCTAATGAAGTGAATTTTGGCACAGGTCAGGTGACATCGTGGTCCAGGTGGTCTAAGAACATGAACACCAGCATCACGTGGGTCCGACACCAGCACAAGAAACCATCAGAGGTGAGTGACCTTTTCGTGTACTATTTGTAGTATTTGCTTTTAATCTTGTAGTACTTAAACCTCCATATTGTATTGCTTACTCGTCCATGTTTTAGTAATTAAACCTCCATGTTGTAGTACTTAAACCTCCATGTTGTAGTACTTAAATGTTCATGTTGTAGCACTTATATGTCCATGTTGTAGCACTTATATGTCCATGTTGTAGTACTTACATGTCCATGTTGTAGTATTTAAACGTCCATGTTGTAGTACTTAAACGTCCATGTTGTAGTACTTAAATGTCCATGTTGTAGTACTTACATGTCCATGTTGTAGTATTAAACGTCCATGTTGTAGTATTTAAACGTCCATGTTGTAGTACTTAAACGTCCATGTTGTAGTACTTAAACGTCCATGTTGTAGTACTTAAATGTCCATGTTGTAGTACTTAAACGTCCATGTTGTAGTACTTAAACAGCCATGTTTTAGTACTTAAATGTCCATGTTGTAGTACTTAAACGTCCATGTTGTAGTACTTAAACGTCCATGTTTTAGTACTTAAACGGCCATGTTTTAGTACTTAAATGTCCATGTTTTAGTACTTACATGTCCATGCTGTAGTACTTAAACGTCCATGTTGTAGTACTTAAATCAATCAATCAATCAATCAATCAATCAATGTTTATTTATATAGCCCTAAATCACAAAAGTCTCAAAGGGCTGCACAAGCCACAGTGTCCATGTTGTAGTACTTAAACGTCCATGTTGTAGTACTTAAACGTCCATGTTGTAGCACTTGTATGTCCATGTTGTAGCACTTGAATGTCCATGTTGTAGTACTTAACTGTTGATGTTGTAGTACTTAAACATCCATGCTGTAGTACTTACATGTCCATGTTGTACTATTTTATCGTCCATGTTGTAATACTTACATGTCCATGTTGTAGTACTTAAACGTCCATGTTTTAGTACTTATCTGCCCGTGTTGTAGTACTTAAACGTCCATGTCGTAGTACTTAAACGTCCATGTTGCAGTATTTAAACATCCATGCTGTAGTACTTACATGTTGTACTATTTAAACGTCCATGTTGTAGTACTTAAACCCCCATGTTGTAGTACTTAAACCCCCATGTTGTAGTACTTATCTGGCCATACTGTAGTACTTATCTGGCCATATTGTAGTAATTATCTGGCCATATTGTAGTACTTATCTGGCCATGTTGTAGTATTTGAATGTCCATGTTGTAGCACTTAACTGTTGATGTTGTGGTACTTAAACATCCATGTTGTACTATTTTATCGTCCATGTTGTAGTACTTGCATGTCCATGTTGTTGTACTTAAACGTCCATGTTTTAGTACTTACATGTCCATGTTGTAGTACTTATCTGCCAATGTTGTAGTACTTAAACCTCCCTGTTGTAGCACTTATGTCCATGTTGTAGTACTAAAACGTCCACGTTGTAGTACTAAAACGTCCACGTTGTAGTACTAAAACATCCACGTTGTAGTACTTGAACCTCCATGTTGTAGTACTTGAACCTCCATGTTGTAGTACTTAAATGTCCATGTTGTAGAACCTAAACATACATGTTGTAGAACTTAAACGTCCATGTTGTAGTACTTAAACGTCCATGTTGTAGTACTTAAATGTCCATGTTGTAGTACTTAAATGTCCATGTTGTAGTACTTAAACGTCCATGTTGTAGTACTTAAATGTCCATGTTGTAGTACTTAAACGTCCATGTTGTAGTACTTAAACGTCCATGATGTAGTACTTAAATGTCCATGTTGTAGTACTTAAACGTCCATGATGTAGTACTTAAACGGCCATGTTTTAGTACTTAAACGTCCATGTTGTAGTACTTAAACGGCCATGTTTTAGTACTTAAATGTCCATGTTGTAGTACTTAAACGTCCATGATGTAGTACTTAAACGTCCATGTTTTAGTACTTAAACGGCCATGTTTTAGTACTTAAATGTCTATGCTGTAGTACTTAAACGTCCATGTTGTAGTACTTAAATCAATCAATCAATCAATCAATCAATCAATGTTTATTTATATAGCCCTAAATCACAAAAGTCTCAAAGGGCTGCACAAGCCACAATGTCCATGTTGTAGTACTTAAACGTCCATGTTGTAGCACTTGTATGTCCATGTTGTAGTACTTAACTGTTGATGTTGTAGTACTTAAACATCCATGCTGTAGTACTTACATGTCCATGTTGTACTATTTTATCGTCCATGTTGTAATACTTACATGTCCATGTTGTAGTACTTAAACGTCCATGTTTTAGTACTTATCTGCCCGTGTTGTAGTACTTAAACGTCCATGTTGTAGTACTTAAACGTCCATGTTGCAGTATTTAAACATCCATGCTGTAGTACTTACATGTTGTACTATTTAAACGTCCATGTTGTAGTACTTAAACCCCATGTTGTAGTACTTAAACCCCCATGTTGTAGTACTTATCTGGCCATACTGTAGTACTTATCTGGCCATATTGTAGTAATTATCTGGCCATGTTGTAGTACTTATCTGGCCATGTTGTAGTACTTATCTGGCCATGTTGTAGTATTTGAATGTCCATGTTGTAGCACTTAACTGTTGATGTTGTGGTACTTAAACATCCATGTTGTACTATTTTATCGTCCATGTTGTAGTACTTACATGTCCATGTTGTTGTACTTAAACGTCCATGTTTTAGTACTTACATGTCCATGTTGTAGTACTTATCTGCCAATATTGTAGCACTTATATGTCCATGTTGTAGTACTAAAATGTCCACGTTGTAGTACTAAAACGTCCACGTTGTAGTACTTAAATGTCCATGTTGTTGTACTTGAACCTCCATGTTGTAGTACTTGAACCTCCATGTTGTAGTACTTAAATGTCCATGTTGTAGAACCTAAACATACATGTTGTAGAACTTAAACGTCCATGTTGTACTATTTAAACGTCCATGTTGCAGTATTTAAACATCCATGTTGTTGTACTTACATGTCCATGTTGTAGTACTTTTAAGCAATGTAAAATAATTGTGAGGTATACAAATGTGTAAGCCTTATAACCCGGTGCGCCTAATGTACGGCATAACTCTGGTTGTGCTTACCGACCTCGAAGCTATTTTATTTGGTACATGGTGTAATGATAAGTGTGACCAGAAGATGGCAGTCACACATAAGAAGTACGTGTAAACTGCAAGATGACGGCAGTAAACAACACCAAAACTTTAAATGTTCCATTGAGATTATAGAACATTACACACGGCGCTCAAAAATCTGTCAAAATGTTTTCAGTACGACTTTGGTAAGTTATGAAGCCACACCGCTTGATGGATTGTCGGTGTATTCAACATACGAGTATTATTATGGTGTGTGTATAAGGTAAGACGTATTATCAACTCTTCTTACCTTCTGGTACCTGCTGATGTGTATTTGGGATCTGCATAAGTCCTGAAAATGTGCGCGGGTCCGCCATTGTAGTCCGTGCCGACACCGTAGTAGATAAGCGTGTTCTTTTTCTCTATCTTCTTGTTATGGTACATTCATCCTCCGCTGTTGCCATTTCTAATATGAAGTAGTGTAAAGTTCTTACTTATATCTGTCAGTAGGCTCGCTATGGAAGCGCTAAAACATACCGGTGTAGTGAGTATACATTATTCACCCAAGGAACTTTAGTTATTAGAGAGTTCCGGTCGGACGTTTTTCACGGGACACATTTCCGACGTTGTTGTTGCAGTAGTGAGCCACGAATGGTCTGGAAAATACGGTATTTACAATAATAACAATTTAGTGAAGTAACCACTCAATAATAACCACTGCTCTAGCACCATTCCTGTTTTCTTTTTACTGCAGTGCTCACACAACATTGTGGAGACGTTGTTTCCTTGTTTTCTTCATATGTGGGAATCTAACGCACGCAATGACAACCTGTCATTGCTCATTTTCATCTCTTCTTTTTGTTGAAAAAATACAAGTTGTCCATCTTGGCAGATACATGCTCTGTACGAAGCGACTTTTTTATCAACAAATTATAAACAAACAGGAAATAAACAACGCTTTAATAGCAATGTTCCAAACCAACCAACCTGCACAACAACTTCCTGTGTGTGTGTGCAACGACTTCCTGTTTGGGTGTGTAATGACTTCCTGTGTGTGCGTGCGTGCGTGTGTGTGTGTGTGTGTGTGTGTGTGTGTGTATGGGATTAAAAGTGAGAAAGACAAGAGAACAGAGAAAAGTGTCTCTTTTTTATCTGTGCCAGCTCCAACACTTCGAGCAATGTCATTAGAAGTAGTTCAAATTAAGGGGAACTGCACTTTTAAAAAAAAAAAATGTTGCCTGTAGTTCACAATAATTATGAGACAAAAAGAAGACAAAAATGTTTTTTTTTGTGTTTTTTTTTGCATACTAATTTGTAAAAATCAACTCCTTCTTGGTGGCTGCTAATGGGAGCAATCCATTCTGCCGCTAAATCACTTTAAAAATGTTTTAAAAAAACGTCAACAATATTTTAATTTACGTTCTGTAAACCTGTATAATAACCAAACTGTAGTGACATTGTTATTATAGGAGCGAACACTGAGGAACTCTTTTTTTTCTATTTTTGTAACTAGAGATGTCCGATAATGGCTTTTTTGCCGATAGCCGACATTCCGATATTGTCCAACTCTTTTAATTACCGATTCCGATATCAACCGATACCGATATATACAGTCGTGGAATTAACACATTATTATGCCTAATTTTGTTGTGATGCCCCGCCGGATGCATTAAACAATGTAACAAGGTTGTCCAAAATAACTAAACTCAAGTTATGGAAAAAAATGCCAACATGGCACTGCCATATTTATTATTGAAGTCACAAAGTGCATTATTTTTTTTAACATGCCTCAAAACAGCAGCTTGGAATTTGGGACATGCTCTCCCTGAGAGAGCATAAGGAGGTTGGGGGGGGGCGGGGTTTAGGGTAGGGGGTAGCGGGGTGTGTATATTGTAGCGTCCCGGAAGAGTTAGTGCTGCAAGGGGTTCTGGGTATTTGTTCTGTTGTGTTTATGTTGTGTTACGGTGCGGATGTTCTCCCAAAATGTGTTTGTCATTCTTGTTTGGTGTGGGTTCACAGTGTGGCGCATATTTGTAACAGTGTTAAAGTTGTTTATACGGTCACCCTCAGTGTGACCTGTATGGCTGTTGACCAAGTATGCATGGCATTCACTTGTGTGTGTGAAAAACCGTTGATATTATGTGATAGGGCCGGCACGCAAAGGCAGTGCCTTTAAGGTTTATTGGCGTTCTGTACTTCTCCCTACATCCGTGTACCACTCCGTACAGCGGCGTTTTAGTCATAAATTTTACTTTTTGAAACCGATACCGATAATTTCCGATATTACATTTTTTTAAAGCATTTATCGGCCGATAATATTGGCAGTCCGTTATTATCGGACATCTCTAGTTGTAACACATCGTCTTGGGACAGTATGCTAAGACATTAGCCGTAAGATAGCTACAGCAAGGGGTCAGCTAGCTTTTGCGTCACCAGCTGAATCGCTTTTGAGTTTGTAATGCACAACACAATGCGATAGGACACTAATCTGTACTGACTGAAAAACATTAACAGTCATATTACAGTATTTGTAAAGTATTTAATGTTTTGTTTGTACACAGCTAGCTCGACAGTATGTATTGTAGTGTACGGTGATGTGCTGCATGTATCATGATGAATATTATAGTGACTCACTTAATGGACAGTTGTCGTTTTAGTCCAGCTGCCCGGGGGAATTTTTTACAAGTTGACTTTGGGTAAGCACTCCATTTATATTTGCATAGTTTGACTCCAAATTCCACATTTATACAGTCAAGTCACGTGGAACTCACTCTATCAACTTCTGTCTGGTCCAACGTTTCACCCTCTTCTTCGGGCTCACTTCTATAAGCAAGATTAGAACACACACGTTTGTTTGTGGAAGTAGGAACACACAGTTGTTGCCGGAAGTTAGAAGTGTGTTGCTATGGAAACGGATATATATTCGCTGAGGAAAGAAGTTCCGGCAATGCTTAAAATGACCAAAAATAAGGTAAATATTGAACATATTACATATTGTCATGAACGTGTCTGTTACTACATTATATATATATATATATATATATATATATATATATATATATATATATATATATATATATATATATATATATATATATATATATATATATTTAAATATATATTTAAATATATATATATATATATAAATATATATATATATATATATATATATTTAAATATATATATATATATATATATTTAAATATATATATATATATATATATTTAAATATATATATGTATATATATATATTTAAATATATATATGTATATATATATATATTCCTAATGAGCTAATATTTGCGAAAAAATAACAAAGTTTACCAGTTCGAACGTTAAGAAGCTTGTCTCTTCAACCTATATTCAATTGAATAGACTGCAAAGGATTTGCAAATCATTGTATTCTGTTTTTATTTCCGATTTACACAACATGCCAACTTCACTGGTTTTGGGGTTTGTATTAATGTTCATATGTTTTGAATATGTTAACATTTGTGGAAACATTGCAGATTAAATATTAAAACATGTTTTTAAAAAAAAAAAAAAGTCTAATTAACCAATAATGTAATGACCACCTGGTCTTGGGCCCTCTGTTGAAGACCTGTGGACTACAAAAAATATCCTGACAAAATACATTTTATGTTATTTTCAACAAGCTTGTTAAAACAGCAATGGACATCCTTGGAGAAAGTTGTCCCAGAAGAGCTTGTGATGACAGCATCAGTGGTACTTGAAACAACAGCTCGTTTTCTCAAAAGGCAAGCAGACCTTTCACCACTTATACACCCCACCCCCACCCCTCATCGGAGGAAGGAAGGAAGGCGATGTAAAAGCGAGGGAGGCGAGAGGCACTCAAAAGAAAATGATTTCCTTCTTTTTCCTCTCAAAGGGAAATGTCACATCCCAGAAACCAATCACGTCATTCAGCATGAACAACACGTCTTTTTTACACCTTTCAATCATCATCGTCATCGTCATCATGAGCCGCCACCTGCCGCGCGCTCGCCACGCCAAGGCACATCCCAGCTTGACTGAGCGACATGTTCAAAGACACCTAACAAAGTAGGAAAAACATATGTTGCAGGCGTCAAAGGACACATGCTGATATAACAACTCTGTGAAAACGGTTTCAGTTATCCTCAGTGATATCATTAATGATATCATTAATGTCACTGAATTATCTTCAAAAACATGAGAGTCAAAAAACGGAATATTAGTGTTGAGAGGATAGATACCAAAAGTATCGTGAACCTGATACTTCTTCGATATTGGCATCAGTTCTAGTATCACAATATAATAATATTAATAATGAATGAGATTTATATAGCACTTTTTTCTAGTGATTAAAAGCACGTGACACTGAGAAGCTATCATTCATTCACACATTGATGATGGTAAAATACATTTATTATTATTAATAGTAATAATAATAATAAACACACTGATGGTGGTAATATACATTTATTATTATTTATAATAATTATAATAATAAACACACTGATGGTGGTAAGATACATTTATTATGATTATTGTTAATAATGATAATAAACACACTGATGGTGTAAGATACATTTATTGTGATTATTATTATTAATAATAAATACATTGATGGTGGTAAGATACATTTATTGATAATTATATTAATAATGATTGTAAACACACTGATGGTGGTAAGATACATTTATTAATAATAATAAACACGCTGATGTGGTCAGATATATTTATTATTAATGATAATAAACACTATGATGGTGGTGAGATACATGTGTTAATAATAATAAACACATTGATTGTGGTAGTTTAGATTTAATAATAACAATAAACTCACTGATCGCTTTGATCTACATGTAATATAATATTAAACAGCATAATGGTGGGAAGCTACATCTATTAATATGAATAATAAACACACTTATGTTGGTAAGATACATGTATTATTATTAATAATAATGCTATTAATGATAAATACACTGATGGTGGTAAGATACATTTGTTATTTTTAATAATAAACACACTGATGGTAGTAAGATACATTTATTAATAATAATATTAAACACACTGACGGGGGTCATCTACATTTTATGTAGATGACTGATGGTGGTAAGATCAATTTATTAATGATAATATACACATTTATTCTGGTCATTTAAATGTAATAATAACAAACACACTGATTGTTTTAATCTACATTTAATATAACATTAAACACCTCGATGGTGGTAAGCTACATTTATTAATATTAATAATAAACACACTTTTTTTCTCTCTCCTTTCAGCCTGTCTGTCTGTCTCTGGCCTCGTGTGTGTGTGTGTGTGTGTGTGTGTGTGTGTGTGTGTGTGTGTGTGTGTGTGTGTGTGTGTGTGTGTGTGTGTGTGTGTGTGTGTGTGTGTGTGTGTGTGTGTGTGTGTGTGTGTGTGTGTGTGTGTGTGTGTGTGTGTGTGTGTGTGTGTGTGTGTGTGTGTGTGTGTGTGTGTGTGTGTGTGTGTGTGTGTGTGTGTGTGTGTGTGTGTGTGTGTGTGTCTGTCTTAGTCGTCTTACTTGTTATATGTTTGTGCCATATGTCCCTTGTTTGCGTGACCTGAGTGAGGTGGGAGGGTGGGTGGGTGGTTTGGGTTTCAAGGGAAAGGGTGTGAATAATTTACTGACTTTAAAATTGTACTGTTTCGACTTGCACTTTTTTCTGTCTATTTGAAAATGCCAATAAAAAAAGTTGGATTAATAATAAACACACTGGTGGTGGTAAGATACATGTATTAATGATCATAAACACGCTGATGCGGTCAGATACATTTATTATTAATAATGATAATAAACACAATGATGGAGGTGAGATACATGTATTAATAATTGTCATGTCTGTGTTCAGGTTTTTGTTTGGCCATGTGCTGTTTTGTTTTTTGGACACTTCCTTAGTTCCTTGTTTCACTTCCTGGTTTTGTTTGTCACCATAGCAACCATTAGTTTCACCTGTTCCACGCTTGGACTCACACACACCTGTCTCACGTTTTCACAGTCATGTCATGCACCTGTTCACAGTTAGTCACGCACCTGTTTTCACTTTTCATGTCACTATATAGGCTTTTCTGTTTCTGTTGTTCGTCCTGGCTACATCACCCATTCATGCCATGTCCACAGTTCCTTGTCACGTTAGTTCTTGTTTCATCTCTTGTCACGTAAGTTTTTGTTTGTTTAATGTTCATAGTTCTCCGCCATTGTGCGCGCCCTTTGTTTTCCTAGTCAAGTTTTTTACCTCCTCTGTGAGCGCCTTTTGTTTGTACCTTTTGTTTGAGTTTATAGTAATAATTAAACTATGTCTTTACCTGCACGCCACGTCCGTTCCAATTCTTTTGCACCACGGGAGAGCAAACCACGCCACAGACCTAGTTTTGACAGATGTCGCCAGCATAAGAGCTCTCCCGCAAAAAATTTGGACCATTTTGACGAGGCAACGTGGGAGGTCCTCCGCGCGATGGAGGAAGAGACACTCCGCCATTCCCCCATGGAGCGCAGGGATCTCATGTGGGGTCCGACCGGCAAACTGGTGCCGATCAGCTCCCTTTGGCCCGGGGACGTTGGCACGTCATCCCTGTCCCGGAAGCGGCGCTCCAGACCGAGGATGTCAGGGAAGGTGAGCGGACAGCACGCTGCGCTCCTGCAGGCTCCTCCCCCTCCGGGCGGAAATGGAAATCAGCCAGCCTGGCAGCTCAAGGAGCACTCCACAGACCTGGAGATTGTTTTCCCAAATTCTTTACCGGTTCAATCCAAGCCACCCAAATTCCATGCCCCGCCCCCCAGGACTCATGCCACGCCCAAGTCAGAAATTTTTTTTTCACCCACAAAAGCCCAGGTGGGGGGTAAAGAAAGACATTTTGGACAATTTAGAGGGGAGGATTCTGCCCTCCTCCTGAACCCCCTCCGCCCACCCCAAAAGACGGTTCCAGACCGCGGGGAGCGCGTCTGGTATCCGCTCCTTGAGGGGGGGGCTAGGGCTGGGAATTGTTCAGGTGGGGTGGCTCAGCATCGTCACGCCAAGCCACAGCCTCCAGCACGACCACCACCACCTGTCTTTCGACCTGCCAAGCCACAGCCACCAGCACGACCCTCACCACCAGTCTTTCGTCACGCCAAGCCACAGCCTCCAGCACGACCCCCACCACCTGTCTTTCGACCTGCCAAGCCACAGCCACCAGCACGGCCGCCACCACCAGTTTTTCGACCATGCCAAGATCCACCTGCTCCACGCCCAGCTCCACGCCAAGCGCCACCAGTACCTGCTCCACGCCAAGCGCCACCAGTACCTGCTCCACGCCAAGCGCCACCAGTACCTGCTCCACGCCAAGCGCCACCAGTACCTGCTCCACGCCAAGCGCCGCCAGTACCTGCTCCACGCCAAGCGCCGCCAGTACCTGCTCCACGCCAAGCGCCGCCAGTACCTGCTCCACGCCAAGCGCCGCCAGTACCTGCTCCACGCCAAGCGCCGCCAGTACCTGCTCCACGCCAAGCGCCGCCAGTGGCTGCCCCACGACGCCAAGCGCCGCCCGTGGCTGCCCCACGACGCCAAGCGCCGCCCGTGGCTGCCCCACGACGCCAAGCGCCGCCCGTGGCTGCCCCACGCCGCCAAGCGCCGCCCGTGGCTGCCCCACGCCGCCAAGCGCCGCCCGTGGCTGCCCCACGCCGCCAAGCGCCGCCCGTGGCTGCCCCACGCCGCCAAGCGCCGCCCGTGGCTGACCCACGCCAAGACCAAAGCCAAGACCAAGAACCGCCAAGTGACCAAGACCCGCCAAGTGACCAAGACCAAGAACCGCCAAGTGACCAAGAACCGCCAAGTGACCAAGACCAAGACCCGCCAAGTGACCAAGACCAAGACCCGCCAAGTGACCAAGACCAAGACCAAGTCCAAGCACCGCCACGCCAAGACCAACCACGCCAAGACCAACCACGCCAAGTCCAAGACCAAGACCCACGCTGCCAAGACCATGACCCACGCTGCCAAGACCAAGACCGCCAAGGCCAAGACCACCCACGCCAAGACAAAGACCCCCCACGCCAAGCTTCGCCGCCTGACGCACCAAGCCAAGCTTCGCCGCCTGACGCACCACGCCAAGCTTCGCCGCCTGACGCACCACGCCAAGCTTCGCCGCCTGCCACGACAACGCGCCCACCTCCTCGTCGGCCAAGGATGTGGCCTTTCCATGGGCGTCCGCCACGCCAGGTGCGCCGACCTCCTCGTCTGCCACGAATGTGGCCATTCCCGGGTCGCCCACCTCGTCAGGTACAGCGGCGATCTACGCGTCGCCGCCACCTGATCCTGCCCCGGTGGATTCGGGGACACCTGGTCTGGCGACCCACCGCCATGTCCCCCTCCCCCCCTCCCATGACTCTTGATCCTGTTTTTTGTTTTTGGACATCTGGGATCTGTCCGTAAGGGGGGGGTTCTGTCATGTCTGTGTTCAGGTTTTTGTTTGGCCATGTGCTGTTTTGTTTTTTGGACACTTCCTTAGTTCCTTGTTTCACTTCCTGGTTTTGTTTGTCACCATAGCAACCATTAGTTTCACCTGTTCCACGCTTGGACTCACACACACCTGTCTCACGTTTTCACAGTCATGTCATGCACCTGTTCACAGTTAGTCACGCACCTGTTTTCACTTTTCATGTCACTATATAGGCTTTTCTGTTTCTGTTGTTCGTCCTGGCTACATCACCCATTCATGCCATGTCCACAGTTCCTTGTCACGTTAGTTCTTGTTTCATCTCTTGTCACGTAAGTTTTTGTTTGTTTAATGTTCATAGTTCTCCGCCATTGTGCGCGCCCTTTGTTTTCCTAGTCAAGTTTTTTACCTCCTCTGTGAGCGCCTTTTGTTTGTACCTTTTGTTTGAGTTTATAGTAATAATTAAACTATGTCTTTACCTGCACGCCACGTCCGTTCCAATTCTTTTGCACCACGGGAGAGCAAACCACGCCACAGACCTAGTTTTGACAATAATAATATTAAACACACTGATGGGGTCATCTACATTTTATAATATTTAACTAACTGATGGTAAGATCCATTTATTAATAATATACACATTTATTCTGGTCATTTAAATTGAATAATAACAATAAACACACTGATAGTTTTAATGTACATTTAATATAATATTAAACACATTGATGGTGGTAAGTTACATTTATTATTAATGGTAATAATAAACACACTTATGGTGGTAAGATACATGTGTTATTATTATCATTAAAATAATACTAATAAATACACTGATGGTGGTAAGATACATTTATTAATAATAATAATAATAAACACACTGATGGTGGTGAGCTACATGTATCAATAATAACAAACACACTGATGCTATAGGGATACATGTATTAATAATATTAAACACACTCATGGTGGTAAGATACAATTATTATTAATGATAATAAATACACTGATGTTGCTAAGATACATTTATTAATAATAATAAACACACTGATGGTGGTAAGATACATTTATTAATAATGATAATAAATACACTGATGTTGGTAAGATACATTTATTAATAATAATAATAAATACACTGATGGCGTTAAGATACATGTATTAATAATAGTATTAAACACACTGATGGTGGTAAGACACATTTAATAATGATAATAATAATAATATTAAACACACTGATGATGGTGAGACACATTTATTATAACAATAATAATAAACACACTGATGGTTTTGAGATGCATTTATTAATATTAATATACATTAATTGTTGTGAGATTCATTTATTGTTAATAATGATAACACACTGATGATGGTAAGATGTTCAAATGTAATGTTAGCTTGTAGTTCACGTTTGTGTCGCTGTGCCTTTAAGAATTTGTTTAGGTGCGAAGCATAACTTAATTTCCATAATGTCTGAACACTTAAATATTTGTGTGAATTGACGGATGTGATAGATGAGCATACCTTTGTACTACATGGCAGCCATTACACCAAATACTGATTTTTACATACATACATGCACACACACACACACACACACACACACACACGCACACACACACACACACACACACACACACACACACACACACATACACACTCTCCTTCCGAGCCGTGTGGACATTTGCCATCAGCCAATAGTTGGGGAGACGTGTCAGTGCTGTGACGCACTTGCTAAAATGAATTCCTCTCGCTGAGTGCAAGATGTCATGTGACGCGCTGAGACGAGCCAGGTAGCCATGAAAACCTCTCCCCTTCCTGCCTTTGCAAACGTAATAATACGCACTTTTATCTGATATATTTGGAAGGGACATTTTCAAACAGAAAAGTCTTTTTACCAATAGAAATACTAAAACAATATTTGATGATATTTATATAAAAGATACAATATATTGTCATAGCTATTTCATCATACCACATACATGAAGATATGAAATAATAACTGACCATTATTCATTTTGCAAAGGTAAATTTGTTGTGAAAGTCATCTTTTATATTATTCTGTATTTTTCTATCAAGCAGTGTAATTATAAAGACATGAAAGGTGATGTTTTTACATGTAAAAAGTAGTATTGTGTGCGTGTGATGTCACCTGGCCTTTGATAGCACTTTAGTACAGAGGTGACTCAGCAACGTGTGTGTGTGTGTGTGTGTGTGTGTGTGTGTGTGTGTGTGTGTGTGTGTGTGTGTGTGTGTGTGTGTGTGTGTGTGTGTGTGTGTGTGTGTGTGTGTGTGTGTGTGTGTGCGTGCCTATTACACACATTTGCAGCAATGTGTGTGTGCTTTCCATCCGGTGTGGTACGGTGTGTTGCTGTGCACCTACACGGACGCGAGGGCGTACTTCCTGATTTTTAAATGTCATCCTGCTTGTGTCCTCGTCGCGTGGCTCATGTGAAAGGCGGCAGTGGGCGGAGCCTGTGACGATCCGCCTACTTGTCTCCCGTCCAATAAAAAGCGAAACTGCATTTGAAGAACATGTGCTTCCGTTTCCATTAAAAGCAGGTGACATAACATTGAGTTTTGTGGTACGCCACAAATATTCATAACTTTAAACCAACAAATAATGCAACTAATCAATGCAGTGTTTCCCACACATTCATTTATTTGTGGCGGCCCGCCACGAAATAATTACGTCCGCCACAAATAAAATAAAATAAAATTTTTTTAAAATTTTTAAAAATTTTTTTTTAATTTTTAATTTTTATTTTTGTCCTGTCCAGCTTCTCAGGCAAATCATATAGTTGATGTAGATACCCATATAGGCTGTTCAGATTTACTTTACAACAGAGAAGTGTAGGATACTTCTCTTGTTGCCTTATTTGTATTTGACCACTACTGTGTTTATTTGTTACTGACTGTGGCAGGACACCTCTGCCTCTGTTTCACTTTATATTGCTGGTAAATAATATGGTTGTAGTAGTAGGCTAAAGTTAAATTATTTAGTATGCACTAATTAAAGGGGCAGAGCTTTAAGAGACATTTTAACTTTTATATTTTATAAGATATATTTTTTGTAAGAACCACAATTAATAAATATATTTCAGTGAATAACTTATTGTTCAAATCTGTATATAAATATGTACATAAAGTGTTGTAATTATATTGTAAAATGGATGGATGGATGGATGGACGTTTAAAACAAAACTGTTATTATTAATTAGTAAGTATACATTTTTTGAGCCTTTTTAGAGAAAATCATATCATTGTAGTAAATTATGCAAATTATTCGATGATGTCATGGTGACCACGCCCCCACCGCCACAGGCATCTTGGCAGTTTATGGGAAACACTGCAATGCATAAACCATGTGGATGTTTTTGTTGTCTTGTTTCATTTGATTGTTAGTATAAAGATTGGTGTTATCAATTATATTTGTATATATATTGATTACATTGGTATAGGGTACGGTATACCGGTACTAGTATAGTACCGCGATACTAATGAATCATATTCGGTTCTATACTGCCTCTAAAAAGTACCGGTCCCTCCCCCCTCCCCACGTCGTGTCATTGCTAGTTTTACGAGCACATGAGCATGTTCGGCAGCGCACAATCACGGAGTACTTACAAGCAGACAGTGCGTGTAGACAGAAAAGGGAGAATGGACGCATTTTGGCTTAAACACTAACGATAAAGGTGAAGTTATAACACTGAAACGCCCTCAGGAAGAGGTGCTAGGGTTAGGGACATGGCGCGGTCTGCAGTGTCTTAGCTACTTCTAAATCACTAATCCTCACCTCCATGGCGACGAATAAAGTAAGTTTATTACTAGTATCATCCCTGCAGGACGAGGAATAGCTAAACATGCTTCACTACACACCTTAGCTCACCGGCGTCACAATGTAAACAAACGCCATGGGTGGATCTACACCTGACATCCACTGTAATGATACCAAGTACAAGAGCGTATCTAGTCGATGCTACTATGATCACAGCAATATTTTTTGTCGTCACAAAATCTTTTTTCCTTTTTTAAAAATGTATATTATTGTTACGGCTCAGACTCCTGCCAAAGCCGCTCGTCCGTCTGTGCGCACCTCGGGACACGCCCACGGGTGCGTACATCCAGGGACGCGCCGCGCGCGTCTCCGCCCTGCAGCAGCCACCAGCTGCAATCACTCACCGGAGAGCTGCACACCTGGGACTGATGAGGGCGAGCTAGATAAAAGACCAGTGGACCCGAGGATCGGCGCGGGAACTTAGTTTTCTCATGGTGACCCTACCCTACGTCGCCTGGGCAGTGAGCTGTGCGTCTCACTTTTCCCTGGATCTCCCCCCTGTGTTTTTGGACTGCCTTCCTCGTTCCTGACTCCTCGCTCGCCCCTGGACTTGACGCCCCTCTCAGCCCCGCGGACCCCCGCTTAAATCCCGGATCACCTGCCTGCCCCCTGGACTTCCTCGTCTCTCGTTCAACACTTTGGTAACACACACTTCAGTTAAATTCTACACATAGTCTTACACCACACACAATCTTATTCTAGTTCACACTCCATTTCCTTAGTTTAGTTGTATTGTTTATTATTATTATATATTATACATATATAATAAATACTTGTACATACTCCCCCCTGGTGTCTTTTTGCCGTCACCTCCCCTAGTAAACCATAACAATTATGTTTATAAACTCAGGAAATACGTCCCTGGACACACGAGGACTTAAATTATGACCATTGTATGATCCTGTAACTACTTGGTATCGGATCGATACCCAAATTTGCGGTGTCATCCAAAACTAATGAAAAGCATCCAAACAACAGAAGAATAAGTGATTATTATATTTTAACAGTAGTGCAGATAGAACATGTTAAAAGAGAGAGTAAGCAGATATTAACAGTAAATGAACAAGTAGATTAACAATTCATTTTCTAACACTTGTCCTTAAAAATGTTGAAAAAATAATAGAATGGAAAATGACACAATATGTTACTGCATATGTCAGCAGACTAATAAGAAGACTTTGTTTGCTTACTTAAGGACAAAATTGATACATAGGTTTAAGGTACCGTAAGATTTTTTGTTAAAATAAAGACAATAATGCCATTTTTTGTGGTCTCCTTTATTTAGAAAAGTATCTAAAAGTATCGAAATACATTTTGGTACAGGTAGCAAAATATTGGTATCGGGACAACCCTACATTGGTATAATTGTCGACATTGGTATTGATTAATTACGTTTGCAAAATGATCGACTACATCAGTATAACCGGGGGCGGTATAGCTCGGTTGGTAGAGTGGCCGTGCCAGCAACTTCAGGGTTCCAGGTCCTAGTAACTGGCGTTGTGTCCTTGGGCAAGACACTTTACCCACCTGCTCCCAGTGCCACCCACACTGGTTTAAAAATGTAACTTAGACATTGGGTTTCACAATGTAAAAGCGCTTTGAGTCACTAGAGAAAAGCGCTATATAAAAATAATTCACTTCACACTTCACAACCGTAGATTAAATTGGTGTAACGATTGACTCTGTTGGTATAACGATCGACTACGTTGGTATAAATATCCATTTGTAATAATATGGTAGCTCTGCTGGCGCCTATCTTCTTTTTGTTGCAGTGCCTAGTTTACTGGGTCACGGTGCATAGCCGCCTGCGCGCACACCTGATGGTCATTTCCTCCTGACTACTTAAGCTCTCCACTCCCTTCAGCGCCAGTAGATTTCCTAATGATTCACCCTTCCAGTTGTGTGCATCTCCTCTGCTTTGGCTCCACTCACGCTTCTCGTCCCCCGTTGCTCAGTCCCAGCGTTGCGGTTGTAGTGTTAACTGTTACCCCTCCACACCGTCTTTGTGCTGTTTTCTTACACCATAAGCGTGTATCCTTACTTATTTTTTTGCTCACTCCATTTTGAGTGCTCTTTTTGTTATTATTTGTATTTTATTTTTCTGTTCTGCGGTTGGGTCCGATCCTGACAAATCTACAGAGGAAGAAAGCCTCCACTCTGCGCTCACTGTCTTTGGGCAGACTCTTGATTATCAAGACCACCTGCGGCGTGATTTGACGGCCGCTTTCCGGACGCTGTCGGCCAACGTCGGCACCCTCAGGAAGCGTGGCAATCAGACAAGCGCTGTGAATCATCCGGGGTGAGGTCACGCCGGGAGGGAGACATTCCCACTTCAACAGCGGCTAGTCTTCCCACTCCTCAGTAGCCCACTATTCCCCTCCTTCGTTTCACTGGTGAGTCTCGCTGCTGTGAACAGTTTTATTTATCAGCGCTCATTAGTTTTTCACCAGCAACCTGGTTCCTATTCCACTGACCAGGCTAAGATACTTTTTATCATGAGCCTGCTATTGGACAAATTATCCGCTTGGGCAATGGCGGTTAGTAACAACTCTCGTGCTGTGCGCTCGTCCCTACCTTTGTTTACTAAGGAAATAATGAATGTTTTTGATCACCCCCTTTTTTAGGGGGTGATCAAAAACTCTCTGTTGCCCCATTGACTTTCATATCCTCACTGTAGAGAGCCGATTTGGTGACGCCGCTTTATGCAGACTTTTTAGCAAGGCGTTAAATTGTCACATTAAGAACTGACTTGCTACCCGTGACAAAATTGCTACCCTTGACTGACTGATTAAATTAGCCATTCGTCAAGATTACAGAATTCGCGAGTGGAATAGAGAGGACGATAAGGACGATAGTGTCATGATCCAATGCCTGGATCATGTTTTGTTTAGTTAAAAACTCCCTTAGTACTGTTTCAGCACCCTTGGGTTTGTGTTTTGTTGGTTGCCATGGGTTCTGATTATTTCAGAGAGCTATTTATTCCTGCTTTTTGCCACACTCAGTCTGGCTGTCTTGTTTGCTCATGCAACAAGTTACGTTGGTATACTCTTTGTTTCCCGGTTCAATGCTAAGTTTTCCCGTTAGCTATTTCCTTAGCTTCCCGTGCAATTGGCACGCTTTTCTGTATTTTTGTATTTTGCCTGATTTATGGAAAATAAATCGTTTTCCTACCTGCACACTGCCTCCGGTGTTCTGTCTGCATCTTGGGGAAACGATCCGCGCATTACCATGCGACCCAACAGTAACTGATAGCCGATATTGTCCCTATTCACCCAATGGAGCAATATCGACAGTGGCAGGAGACGACCCCGTAATCGTTCATGCCATAACCACCTCTTCAGCCAATGCAGCTTAGAGGGCAAGTCACCGCTGGTGTGCGAGGTCGTCAACAAAGATTACGCCTCTGTCGCTATTGTGCAAGCCCGGACAGTCACATCTCCAAATGCTCCATTAGTCCCCTAAAACACACTCAAGCTGCTTCTTCTCCTGCAGGGAAACACCAAACAGCCGGTTTTTAATGGCGCGAGCTCTCAAGTCCTGGAAAAAGACTTGAACTTTCAGAGACATTGTAAGGGGTGTGAAGCAGTGTCAATATGATTGCTTTTATTGACTCGGGGGCAGACGATTGCTTCTTGGACTCGGACTTTGTGAAATTGCATAAGATTACTAAAATTAAGCTTTGCTCTCCTGAAGAGGTCCGGTCTTTAAATGGCCGTTTACTGGTGAGGGTGACACTCCAAACTGAGACGTGAGCTTTACAGTAATCGTGTAATCACCATGAAGCGTTACGCTTCTTTATCCTTCCATGTCAGTCTACAACCATTGCATTAGGGTCTTCCATGGCTGATACTGGATAATCCCAGTTTTGATTGGGATAGGACCACCATTTTAAATTTGAGCACCTTTTGCCAAGCTAATTGTTTGCGTTCCGCTGTTCCCTTGACGGCCACGCCTAGCAATGTTGATGAGCTCATTAATTTGTCAGAGGTTACTTGTCGTATATCATGACCTCAAACAGGTATTTAGTAAGGACCGTGCTCAGTCCCTTCCCCCACATTGTTCTTATGACTGGTCCATTAAACTCCTCCCATCGTTACCAGTGGTTAGACTTTATAATGAGTCCGGGCTGGAACAGCATGCATTAAATGACTATATTTCCTTGCCTTTTGCGGCGGATTTCATTGTCAAATCCAGACAAGTGGTCGAGTGGCCACCTCCTACATCAAGGAAGCATTTGCAAAAGTTCTTGCGTTTTGCTAACATCTACAAGCTGAACCTTTGACGAGGCTGACATCCACTAAAGTAACTTTCCGGTGGACCTCAGAAGCTGAGGCCGCCTTTTCCTCGCTAAATTAATTGTTCACTAAAGCACCGATACTTGTGCACGTTGGTCCTGCTTTATAATTTTTTGTTGAGGTTGATGCATCGGATACAGAATTTGCAGCAGTTTTGTCCCAGCGTTTCCTGGTTGACCAGAGGCTACACCCTTGTGCTTTCTTCTTGCGTCTCCTCACAACAGCTGAAAGGAACTATGATGTGGGGAGTAGAGAGCTGCTGGCCATTTTGCGCTACAGGGGTGGAGACACTGGTTGGAGGCAACTGCCACGCCATTCCTGGTCATCACCGATCATAGGAACCTAGCATACATTAAGACTACTCAAAGACTAAACTCTTGCCAAGCACGTTGGTCACTGTTTCTCACACACTTCAACTTCTCTATCACCTACATACCCGACGTGCTCTCCAAAGTTTTCAAACTGGCCATTGAGGAAAGCACTCCGGACACCATCAAACCTGCTGCTGAAGTTATGGGAGCACTACAATGGGAGGTGGAGGGAAGGGTAGCCAGTGCGGCTTCCAAGACTAAGGTCCCTCACAACATTCCTGCTGGCAAGATATTTGTACTGACTGAACTGAGGTCTGAAGTTCTGCAATGGGGACACGCGTCCAAAGTAGCGTGTCATCCTGGCATGAGGTGCATTCTGTGTTTGGTCTCGCAGAGAGTCTGGCGGACGGAAATGAGAAAAGACATCAAGGACTTTGTGAACGCCTGCTCTGCCTGTGCTGGAAAAAAAGCCTCTCCTTGCCCTCCCGCTGGGTTCGTCCACCCTCTGCCTATTCTGTGGTCCCACATAGCCTTAGATTTTATCACAGGCCTTCCAATTTCCTCGGGAAACTCAGTCATACTCAATGTGGGCGACCAGTTTTCTAAGATGGCTCACTTCATTCCCCTGTCGAGACTACCTACTTCCCTCGAGACTGCATAACTCCTGGTCAAGCCTATTTTCTGCCTACATGGTATCCCTCAGAAGCTGGTCTCAGACGGGGACCCCAATTCGCTTCCCAGGTTTGGAAGGCTTTTTGCATAGCGTTGGGAGCCACCCGGAGCCTTTCATCTGGTTATCATCCACTGACCAAAAACCAAATGGAGTGGGCTAACCAGGCCCTGGAGGCAGCACTCCGCTGTGTGTGCCAACTACACCCTTCACCCTGGTTCTCTCACCTCTCTTGGGTGTAGTATGCGTCACCAAATCTGCCCTCTGCTGCAAGGATTCAAAAGTCAATGGAGTATGGAGCTACAGAGAGCTTGCCTTGTTTAAAGTCCAACAGACGGCTGCCGGCTACTCTGCCTTTTAGGAGGTGTTAAAAAACATTTATTATAAAGTTAAAGTTATTTCCTTAGTAAACAAAAGGTAGTGATGAGCGTACAGCAGGAGAGTTGTTACTAACCACCAGGCCTAAGCGGCGGCTTTGTCCGGGAGTTGAAGAAAATTGGGCTCCCAAGGAATGGAAGGAATAGCCGCCGGTGAAGGTGGGAAGGTACCCGTCCCGGTGTGACCTCCTCCGGATAAGTCACAGTGTTCGTCTGATCGACACGCTGGCTGAGGGTGCCTGACTGAGGCGGCTTTCAAATCACACAGCAGCTGGTCGTGATTGTCCCGGGTCTGTCTTAAGCCAGTGAGCGCAGAATGGAGGAGTTCTTTCTTTGCAGGGTCTATGTTGGCCAGGAGATTCTGTCACGATCGGCTTATTAGGAGTAGGACGCCAACGCAGAGCAGAAAAATAAATAAGAATAATAACAAAAAGAGCACTCAAGAAGGAGTGAGGAAAACATTACATTAGGATGCACACTTAAGTTGTGAGAAACGGAAATTGCACACAGAAGCTGTGGAGAATAACAATTAACACTCCAAACGCAACGCCGGGACAGAGCTACAGGGAACGAGAAGCGTGAGTGGAGCCAAAGCAGAGGAGATGTACACGACTGGAAGGGTGAAACGTCAGGAATCCTCTGGCGTCAGGGTGAAGGGACTGGAAAGCTTAAGTAGTCAGGAGGAAATGAGTATCAGATGTGATGCGCTCCATGACCCAGAAACCAGGCACTGCAACAAAAAGAAGATAAGCGGCAACCGAGCTTCCAGATCATTACACAGAAGTCATAATTGGTTGAAGGCAGGGCCCTTGGTGTTTCGATCCTTGGCTACAGAAGCTAGCTCTTTGGATGTGGAATGTCACCTCGCTGGTGGGGAAGGTACCTGAGCTGGTGTGCGAGCCGGAAAAGGTCCAACTGGATCTAGTCAGACTCACTTCGACACACAGGAAGGGCTCCTGAGAAGGGGCCAGATCTGAACCCAAGTGGTGTTTTGCTATCAGACTTTTGTGCTTGTCACAGATTGTCCATAATAAACACCATGTTTAAACATAAGGGTGTTCAAATGTGCACTTGGCACCAGGACACTCTAAGCTGCAGTTCGATGATCAACCTTGTGGTTATGTTATCCACTGAATTTCTTGTCTCATGTTTGGGACACTCGGGCGAAGAGTAGACTGACCCAACCAGTTTACATGTGCTTTGAGGACTTGGAGAAGGCATTATAATGTGTCTCTCAGGAAGTCCGGTGGGGAGTTCTCAGAGAGTATGGTGTATCCCAGGGGTGGGCAATTAATTTTCACCGGGGGCCGCATGAGCAACCCGAGCACTGCTGGAGGGCCACACGACAATATTTCAATTAAATTTCGCTCAATATTATTTTTGATATACCGTAAGATAAATAATAATGATGATAATAATAATAATAATTAATAATAATAATAATAATAATAATTTAATTTAAACTAACTTAACTTTATTCAAAAGCAAATTGCTTTTGATGGTTTTATTTTTAACACTGTTTTACACAACACTGTGTAATGTCAATTTCTGCACAAGGTTAATTTCTGTCACTTTATCCTGCATTATCCAACATTTTTCCCCGTCAGATTTGGACAACCATCTGTTGTTAAAAATAGTTTTTAATCATATTTATTTTATATTGTTTTTTATATTGGTTTTATATGTAATTGTTTTTTCTTTTTATTCAGTCATTGGTGGAGCTAAGGATAATATTTGAATATTGTTTTTAATATTGTTGTGCAGCACTTTGGAAACATTTTGTTGTTTAAATGTGCTATATAAATAAAGTGGATTGGATTGGATTGTCACACCTGCCAGCTTGTCCCATTTCAGTCCTAACATGTCCAAACACGCATTTACGTATGGGAACAAGTCATTACCTGTGGTTGTCTCTTTAATTGACTGCATGGCTGCCAGCTACTCCGTGATTTGAAAGTCGGCAGTTATCCCACGTAAGAATATGAGCAGCTGGGCGGTGTCACGTACATCACAGATCTCATCCAATTAAAGCCAGCGAAAAACAGTCCATGTCTCCGGGCATATCAGCGCAACAGAGTCCAATAAGCACTCCTTAATAAACTCTCCGTCAGAAAACGCCTTACTTTTTCTGGCGCTTTTGTGAGAAATTACGAAACTTGTACTGACGGCTGCATCTCTGGGGGTGTGAAATATGGCAAAAAATCCTTGTTGGGTTTGCAGTTTTACCATCAACGCATCAGCCTCCCTTGCGCGCGCTTCATCAGACAGATTCCGGTATTTTCCCTCGTGCTTCGTCGTGTAGTGGCGATTCAAATTATATTCTTTAAACACAGCAAGCTGTGTACCACAAATTAAGCACACGGCTTTACCTTTAATTTCTGTAAAGAAATACTTGGCAGTCCATGTCTTGTTGAAAACACGCCATTCCTCATCAACTTTTCTTTTTTTAGCGTCTCATCACTTGTCTCTATGCACCTTCACTCACAGGTTCCCCCCGGACATACACTCATAAATAACACATTTCAAAATAAAAGCAGCACAGTTTTATTGCGCGCACGACATAGATGTTTTTTAAACTTTATTTTGTAATTTGTGATTGCGCCGTTCAATTCACTCACAATCGCACACACGCATACGTCCACACGGAAGTAATACAAATAACGCTTTTCAAAACAAAAGCAGCACCGTTGTATTGCACACTCGACATAGATACTTTTTGGAATTTATTTTGTAATTTATGATTGGCCTCACGCGGGCCGGACAGGAATGCGCAAAGGGCCGGATGCGGCCCGCGGGCCGTAGAATGCCCAGGTCTGGTGTATCCACTCCCTACATGATCAGTGTTAGAGCTTCCAGTGAGGGTTGGACTACGTCCGGGCTGCTCTTTGTCACTGATTCTGTGTACAACGTTTATGGAAATAATTTCTAGGCACAGTCACGGCGTTAGGAGGATCTTCTTTGATAACTGCAGAATTAGGTCTCTGCTTTTTGCGGATGATGTGGTCTTGCTGGCTTCATCTGACCAGGATATTCAGCATTTCTGTAGGATATAGTTTGTCTTAAGGTTGTGAAAATGCATTGGTACTACGATTAAAGGATTTCTGATTTTTATAAATGTAAAGTTGCAATTTGACAAGAGTTTTGTGTGAATACATCAATAACTTAGTCATTTGATGAAGAAGTTGCATTAAAAATTATGGGGTAGTAAGTGCAAACATATACAAGATGTGATTAGACCAGTGTTTTTCAACCTTTTTTGAGCCAAAGCACATGTTTTTAATTGAAAAAATCCGGAGGCACAACACCAGCAGAAAACATTAAAAAATTCATCTCAGCAGCCGATATTGACAATAAATAAAAAAAGTCTCGCAATTGTTGGATATGACTTTAAACCATAACAGACCATGCATCACTATAGCTCTTGTCTCAGAGTACTGTCACGACCTGTCACGTCACGCCGCGACTTATTTAGAGTGTTTTGGTGTTTTCCTGTGCGTAGTGTTTTAGTTTTTGTCTTTTGGTGGCTTTTCCTGTTTTGTTGGTGTTTTCCTGTTGCAGTTTGTCTTCCTTTGAGCGCTATTTCCCGCATCTGCTTTGTTTTAGCAAGCAAGACTATTTAAGTTGTTTTTATCCTTCTTTGTGTGGACATTGTTGATTGTCATGTCATGTACGGATGTACTTTGTGGACGCTTTCTGCTCCACACGCTGTAAGTCTTTGCTGTTGTCCAGCATTCTGTTTTTGTTTACTTTGTAGCCAGTTCAGTTTTAGTTTCGTTCTGCGTAGCCATCCCTAAGCTTCAATGCCTTTTCTTAGCGGCACTCGCCTTCTGTTTATTTTTGTTTTAAGCATTTGATACCTTTTTACCTGCACGCTGCCTCCAGCATATTGTGATCACGACAAAGCAATTAGCTACCTGCTGCCACCTACTGATATGGAAGAGTATTACACGGTTACTCTGCCGAGCTCTAGACAGCACCGACACTCAACAACAGCACATTATTTGCGGACTATAATTACTTGTTTGCAAAAAATATTTTTACCCCAAATAGGTTGAATTACATAATCTCCCACGGCACACCAGACTGTCTATCACGGCACACAGTGGTTGGGGACCACTGGATTAGACAACCACAATTTGTTTGGAGGGAATTTATGCTGCATTAAGTGCTGCTGAAAAAGTCCGAAATGTGAGCAAAAAGAAACTAAAAAAACGTTTCCTGCGTGTCTTTTGAAGGTGTTTCGGACCGACTTCATCACGGCCATGAAGCTGCCCGACTCGGCCCAGCTCGGCCCGGACGACTTCTACGTGCTGTCGGACCCTTGGAGGCAAGAGTGGGAGAAGGGGGTGCAGGTGCCCGCCAACATGGAGGCTAACCCACAGCCTGTGGTCCGGTAAGAGCGGACTAAATGCGGCACGGTACCTCTCAGCGTCCGTCTGCTGCTGACTCAGCTTTTATTTGGGTGGTGTCTACTAAAGATGACGTCTCTTAGTTTGGTTTTGATGAAGTTAAGGCTTCTTGTACCTGAGATCTAAAATCTTGCAGGCTTAAAGGCCTACTGAAATGAATTTTTTTTATTCAAACGGGGATAGCAGATCCATTCTATGTGTCATACTTGATCATTTCGCGATATTGCCACATTTTTGCTGAAAGGATTTAGTAAAGAACAACGACGATAAAGATCGCAACTTTTGGTATCTGATAAAAAAAAAAGCCTTGCCCCTACCGGAAGTAGCGTGACGTAGTCAATTGAACAGCTCCTCACATTTTCCTATTGTTTACAATGCAGCTAGAGCAATTCGGACCGAGAAAGCGACGATTACCCCATTAATTTGAGCGAGGATGAAAGATTTGTGGATGAGGAACGTTAGAGTGAATGACTAGAATGCAGTGCAAGACATATCTTTTTTCGCTCTGACCGTAACTTAGGTACAAGCTGGCTCGTTGGATTCCACACTCTCTCCTTTTTCTATTGTGGATTACGGATTTGTATTTTAAACCACCTCGGATACTATATCCTCTTGAAAATGAGAGTCGAGAACGCGAAATGGACATTCACAGTGACTTTTATCTCCACGACAATACATCGGCGAAGCTCTTTAGCTACTGAGCTAACGTGATAGCATCGGGCCCAAATGCAGATAGAAACAAAATAAATAAATCCCTGACTGGAAGGATAGACAGAAGATCAACAATACTACAATACTATTAAACCATGTACATGTAACTACACAGTTAATGCTTTCCAGCCTGGCGAAGGTTAACAATGCTGTTGCTAACGACGCCATTGAAGCTAACTTAGCTATGGAGCTAACGTGATAGCATCAGTCTCAAATGCAGATAGAAACAAAATACATAAACCCCTGACTGGAAGGATAGACAGAAAATCAACAATACTATTAAACCATGAACATGTAAATACACGGTTAATGCTTTCCAGCCTGGCGAAGGTTAACAATGCTGTTGCTAACGACGCCATTGAAGCTAACTTAGCTATGGAGCTAACGTGATAGCATCAGTCTCAAATGCAGATAGAAAGAAAATACATAAACCCCTGACTGGAAGGATAGACAGAAAATCAACAATACTATTAAACCATGAACATGTAAATACACTGTTAATGCTTTCCAGCCTGGCGAAGGTTAACA
This sequence comes from Entelurus aequoreus, assembly GCF_033978785.1. Classification (NCBI taxonomy): domain Eukaryota; kingdom Metazoa; phylum Chordata; class Actinopteri; order Syngnathiformes; family Syngnathidae; genus Entelurus; species Entelurus aequoreus. Next base: position 52,830,203 of record NC_084744.1, read on the forward strand.
ATGCTGTTGCTAACGACGCCATTGAAGCTAACTTAGCTATTGAGCTAACGTGATAGCATCGGTCTCAAATGCAGATAGAAACAAAATACATAAACCCCTGACTGGAAGGACAGACAGAAAATCAACAATACTATTAAACCATGAACATGTAAATACACGGTTAATGCATTCTAGCTTGGCGAAGCTTAAAAATGCTGTTGCTAACGACGCCATTGAAGCTAACTTAGTATAATGGGACCTCACAGAGCTATGATAAAAACAGTAGCGCTCCACCTACGCCAGCAGGCCTTCATCTGCTCATCAACACCCGTGCTCACCTGCGTTCCAGCGATCGACGGAAGGATTAAGGACTTCACCACGATCATCCATGCGGTCGGTGGCTAGCGTCGGCTAGCGCGTCTGCTATCCGAGTCAAAGTCTTCCTGGTTGTGTTGCTGTAGTCCGCCGCTACAACTTTCTTCTTTGCAGTCTTCATTGTTCATTAAACAAATTGCAAAAGATTCACCAACACAGATGTCCAGAATACTGTGGAATTATGAGATGAAAACAGAGCTATTTTGTATTGGATTCAATGGGGTACTGATACTTCTGTTTCACTGGTTACGTCACGCGCATACGTCATCATCCAAAGACGTTTTCAACCGGAAGTTTAGCGGGAAATTTAAAATTGCACTTTATAAGTTAACCCTTCCGTATTGGCATGTGTTGCAATGTTAAGATTTCATCATTGATATATAAACTATCAGACTGCATGGTCGGTAGTAGTGGGTTTCAGTAGGCCTTTAAGACACAGTTAATTTTTAAAAAATGACAAGTTTGCTTCTGTGCCGAACACAGGAAGTGATGAATGTCTCTTTGCACAATGTTAACACTGGAAAACTTGCAAATATTTCACACACACGCGCGCGCACACACTCACACAGTCACACATTCACACACAAGCAGATGGATGAGAACAGATTGTCAAGACGAAGACAAAAGATAAAGATAAGCATTAATTACACTCTTTATTGTTTTAAATAATTAATTGTAGAAGATCTAAAGCAGGGGTGTCAAAAGTAAGGCCCGTGGGCCGGATCAGGCCCGCAAAACGGTTTTATCCAGCCTGCGGGATGAGTTTGCTAAGTATAAAAATGAGTCGAAATTTTTGAATGAAAGAAACAGCTGTTCTAAATGTGTCCACTAGATGTCGCAATAGCGATTCTTTGTATCTTTGTAGATGATGCTACATATGTAAACAAAAAAAAAAACCATATGTTAAATGATAAATGGGTTATACTTGTATAGCGCTTTTTCTACCTTCAAGGTACTCAAAGCGCTTTGACAGTATTTCCACATTCACCCATTCACACACACATTCACACACTGATGGCGGGAGCTGCCATGCAAGGCGCTAACCAGCAGCCATCAGGAGCAAGGGTGAAGTGTCTTGCCCAAGGACACAACGGACGTGACTAGGATGGTAGAAGGTGGGGATTGAACCCCAGTAACCAGCAACACTCCGATTGCTGGCACGGCCACTCTACCAACTTCGCCACGCCGTCCCAGTGCACCAGTGCACCAGTTGAGGAAAATGAGCAAACTACATAAATAACATCCTGTAATTTGATTTTGATATTATTTTTTTATTTTGATGGATTGAAAATTAACACCAATGAGTTGACTGATGAACATTATCATATAATTGATTTATAAAGTATAAATAACGACAAATACAGATAGAATACTATTAACCCCAACATGTAAGTGGAAAAAAACCAACAACATTATGATTTGTACATTTCCAGAATGTGCTTTTTCTATTTTTAAACAAATAAAACAATCTGAAGTTGTCTCTATTTTTAAGTTATCGTGCCGTGATTTTACCAGTACGGCCCACTTGGGAGTAGATTTTTTTCCATGTGGCGCCCCATCTAAAATGAGTTTGACACCCCTGATCTAAAGCAACATGTCATTGATAAAATTTAACTTTTTAGTCTTTCATTCATCCTTTTTTTCCCCTGTCTAGTCTGTCTGTCTTTTTAACACAAAACAGACGGTGGAAACTGGAGGAAAGCTTCTATAAAAGTAATGACAAAATATTATGCAACTCACATTGTCCGTTAAATAGTAGGAATGTATTCAATTCCATTTCCATTCTTGGGCTGACGATTTGATTCAGAATCGATTCTGAAGTCAACACGATTCTCGATTGAACAGATTCCCGCAATATATTATTTTGTATAGTAATCATAAGAAAACGTTTTTTTCAAAACGGGTAACGGTTACAAAAGCTCCTTAGGCTGCTGATGTATGATTTGTATGCACAGCGAGTAAGTGTGGATATGACCTACAAAACATATTTAAAAAAATATATATTCTTAAAATGTTTTATTGGATTCAGAATTGTAGTAAATATGAATTGAAATTTGATTGGGATAGGATAGACTTTATCTATCCCACACTGAGGAAATACAGATACAAAAAGTCCACAACAATAAAGTAAGGGAAACATCAAAACATAAAAAAACATTAAAAAGAGCACAGGGCTGATGCAACCAGCTGCCAATTCAGTGGCTCTATTTCTACATACAGCTACAAAGTGAAACAGAGACAGTACCCTTTTACGGTACCCTTACCAAATAGATTTTAGCGCTATAGATCGCTCTCAACAGTTCAGACATGTTCCTAATGTGCGGGGGTAAATGATCAAAAAGATCATAAAGACAACACTTTTGGTTTTGCTCCCATTTTTCATGACTTGAACTCAAAGATCTAAAACTTTTACTATAAACACAAAACACCTATTTCTCTCAAATATTGTTCACAAATCTGTCTAAATCTGTGTTAGTGAGGATTTTGTCTTTGCCAAGATAATACATCGCACCTCACAGGTGTGGCATATCAAGATGCTGATTAAACAGCATGATTATTGTACAAGTGTGCCTGCGACTGCCCACAAAAAAAGGCCACTCTGAAATGTGCAGTTTTATCACACAGCACAATGCTACAGATGGCCCAAGTTTTAACGGAGCGTGCAGTTGGCATGCTGACTGCAGGAATGCCCACCAGAGCTGTTGCCTGTGAATTGAACGTTCATTCCTCTACAATAAACCATCTCCAAAGGTGTTTTAGAGAATTTGGCAGTACATCCATCCGGCCTCACAACCGCAGAACACGTGTAACCACAACAGCCCAGAACCTCCACATCCAGCAGGTGCACCTGAAAGTACATTTTCAACCCCAATACTTGCAGTGTGCAAAAGATGGCGCCATATCACAAACAATTACAAACCGTTTCAGTCCTCTGCTTGGGTTTAATGCCAACTATTTAACACAAAACATTACGGGCATTAGCGGGAAAAAAATCCATAAATTAGCCGCTCCGTCTTATAAGCCGCAGGGTCTAAAAGTAGCTCCTTTTAGTCCGGAAGACATCAATACGGTATTTGTTTTCCCATTTTTGTTAAACTCCAGTGATTTTTGAGGTTAAGGTTACAAGGAACACCCAAAACATTAACACATTCCTAAAATCACAAATTATTGGAAAACTTTGTTTTTTAAATGAGGGTTGTACGGTATACTGGTACTAGTATAGTACCGCGATACTAATGAATCATATTCGGTACTGTACCGCCTCTAAAAAGTAACGCATTAAGTAACGCATTTTGGCTTAAAAACCAAAGATAAAGGTGAGGCTATAACACTGAAACGCCCTCAGGAAGAGGTGCTTTAAGACATGGCTAGCTAGCTCGCGGCTAAAGTCCAGCCGCAGTCTGCAGTGTTTTAGTTACTTCTAAATCACTAATCCTTGCCTCCATGGCGACAAATAAAGTAAGTTTGTTACAAGTATCATCCCTGCAGGACGAGGAATAGCTAAACATGCTTCACTACACACCGTAGCTCACCGGCGTCACAATGTAAACAAACGCCATGGGTGGATCTACTCCTGACGTCCACTGTAATGATACCAAGTACAAGAGCGTATCTAGTCGATACTACTATGATCACATCGATATTTGTTATCGTCACAAAATCTTTTTTCCTTTTTTAAAAATTCATATTATTTTTATAAAGTCAGGAAATACGTCCCTGGACACTTTAGGACTTTGAATATGACCAATGTATAACTACTGTCTATAACTACTTGGTATCGGATCGATACCCAAATTCATGGTATCATCCAAAACTAATGTAACGCATCCAAACAGAGGAATAAATGATTATTACATTTTAACAGACGTGTAGATAGAACATGTTGCAAGAGAAAGTAAGCAGATATTAACAGTAAATGAACAAGTAGATGAATAATTAATTTTCTACCGCTATTTTGACAAAATAATAGAATGATAAATGACGCAATATGTTACTGCATACGTCAGCAGACTAATTAGGAGCCTTTGTTTGCTTACTTACTAATAAAATTAAAGTTGTCTCGTATGTTCACTATTTAATTCAAGGACAAAGATGCAATAATAAACATATGTTTAATGTACCAGAATATTTTTTGTTAAAATAAAGACAATAATGCCATTTTTTGTGGTCCCCCTTTATTTAGAAAAGTATCGAAAAGTATCTAAACACATTTTGGTACCGGTACCAAAATATTGGTATCGGCACAACCCTATTTAAAACATTGCAACTTACCAAATGTTTTAGGCCACAACAATGACAAAGGACAGTTGAACCCTGCAGAGACGCATCATATTCATGTGTGAACAGTAGGGGTGTAACGGTACGTGTATTTGTATTGAACCATTCCGGTACGAGGGTTTCGGTTCGGTTCGGAGGTGCACTGAACGAGTTTCCACACTTACGTATTAAGTAGTGTACCGCACGTTGTGTAAACAATGCACACCCAGGCACAACACACGGCATGCTAGCAACGACCAGGCTAGGACAACATGCATAAGCCAGAGCTGGAAGACCCTCCTGCCTCGTTAAGATCTCCCGTTTGGGAACACTTTGGCTGCGCGATACAACAATGGAGGACGGAGGTTTGCCGATATTGTTCAGCAGCTGCTTCTGACAACACGTCAAACATGCTAACCCATTTGAAGCGTCACCACCGCATTCAAGCAGCCTCTCCTCGGCGAGTCAGGCAGGTGTTATGAGAGTAGCGTGTGTGTGTGTGTGTGTGTGTGGCCCTTTAATATGTGACAGCATGTGAGGTGAGTGACGTATGTGAATGTGTGGGCGAGAGAGGTGAGGGAGCGGTAGCGTGAGTGCGGGGAGTGGCTAGTGTTTTGTTGGATTGGCTGTGTGCAAGACCTCAATAAAGCCACGATTTGCAACTAATCGCCGGACTCCTCATTTACCGTGGAGACCCACTGCCGGGTAGAGTTAAAGGTGTTGCCCCCGAGAATACATCGGCCCTGGAGGAGTGTCTCCCCTGCGCTCCTCGACTACAGTCCGGGAGCCGGAAGCAGGAAAGGTGCAACACAGGGCTAAAGCAATAACAAATGTTTTTATAGCAGCAGATTTAAGACCATATTGCATTAAAAACTAGATTTTGACCCACTTCTATGGTGGAAGAACAATAAGCCCATATATCCTCTTACTGCCAAGCTAGCCAGGCTGGGGGGGGGAAGAAAAGTTAATCTGAGGCTGAGTTGACTTGAAACTGTTCAATGTTGCACTTTTTATATGTAGAAGAAAAGTTTTGTCATTTTATGTAATCTGAGCAACAATTTGAGGCAGTTTAATGTTGATTAACATGGACCCTGACTTAAAGGCCTACTGAAATGAATTTTTTTTATTTAAACGGGAATAGCAGATCCATTCTATGTGTCATACTTGATCATTTCGCGATATTGCCATATTTTTGCTGAAAGGATTTAGTAGAGAAAATCGACGATAAAGTTTGCAACTTTTGGTCTCTGATAAAAAAAAAAGCCTTGCCCCTACCGGAAGTAGCGTGACGTTGTCAGTTGTTCACTTCCTCATATTTTCCTATTGTTTTCAACGCAGCTAGAGCTATTCGGACCGAGAAAGCAACGATTACCCCATTAATTTGAGCGAGGATGAAAGATTCGTTGATGAGGATCGTTAGAGTGACGGACTAGAATGCAGTGAAATACTTTTTTTTTTTTCCGCTCTGACCGTAACTTAGATACAAGCTGGCTCATTGGATTCCACACTCTCTCCTTTTTCTATTGTGGATCACGGATTTGTATTTTAAACCACCTCGGATACTATATCCTCTTGAAAATGAGAGTCGAGAACGCGAAATGGACATTCACAGTGACTTTTATCTCCACGACAATACATCAACGAAGCTCTTTAGCTACTGAGCTAACGTGATAGCATCTGTCTCAAATGCAGATAGAAACAAAATAAATAAATCCCTGACTGGAAGGATAGACAGAAGATCAACAATACTATTAAACCATGTACATGTAACTACACGGTTAATAATTCTCAGCCTGGCAAAGCTTAACAATGCTGTTGCTAACGACGCTAAGGCTAACTTAGCAACTTAGCAACCGGACCTCACAGAGCTATGATAAAAACATTTGCGCTCCACCTACGCCAGCCAGCCCTCATCTGCTCATCAACACCCGTGCTCACCTGCGTTCCAGCGATCGACGGCGCGACGAAGGACTTCACCCCAACACAGATGCGAAGGCGGCTAGCATCGGCTGGCGCGTCTGCTATCCAAGTAAGTCCTTCTTGTTGTGTTGCAACAGCCAGCCGCTAATACACCGATCCCACCTACAACTTTCTTCTTTGCAATCTCCATTGTTCATTAAACAAATTGCAAAAGATTCACCAACACAGATGTCCAGAATACTGTGGAATTATGAAATGAAAACAGAGCTTTTTGTATTGGCTTCTATGGGCTACCGATACTACTGTTTCACTGGCTACGTCACGCGCATACGTCATCATCCAAAGGCGTTTTCAACCGAAAGTTTAGCGGGAAATTTTAAATTGCACTTTATAAGTTAACCCGGCCGTATTGGCATGTGTTGCAATGTTAAGATTTCATCATTGATATATAAACTATCAGACTGCGTGGTCGGTAGTAGTGGGTTTCAGTAGGCCTTTAAACAAGTTGAAAAACGTATTCGGGTGTTACCATTTAGTGGTGAATTGTACGGAATATGTACTGTACTGTGTAATCTACTAATAAAAGTCTCAATCAATCAATCAATCAATCAAAAAAAGCACTTTATATGTAGAAAGGTTTTGTTAAGAAACCATTCTGAGCCTTATCTTATTTAGTTTTTATTTTATATATGTTGACCACATTAACCCTGGCAATGGACCCTGTGTGTATACCTGTATATATGTTATGCCATTGTTTACAAATTTGATAAATAAATAACCAAAAAATGTATATTTTGTTGTTTTCTTACTGTACCAAAAATGAACCGAACCGTGACCTCTAAACCGAGGTACGTACCGAACCGAAATTTTTGTGTACCGTTACATCCCTAGTGAACAGTATTATGTTGAAGTATGTGCTCGTTGGAGATACAAGTTTGCTTGTTTGATTTCTGTCAGTGGAGTCTTGCAGGAGTTAAGTTAATGAAAGATGACATCATCTGTAAAAACTCTTGTTAAAAAAAAAAAAAGTAGCTGCGTCTGCGGCTGCCTTTGACTTTTTGGTCTTCCTGGCCAGGTGGCGCCATTTTTTACATTCACTTAACCACTTTTGGACATTTTAGTGAAAAGGGAGAACTTATTTTTTCTTGTTTGGATGTAAAACTTTTGATTTGTGTGTTACGGTAACTTAAAACAAAGCTCTTATTGATATAAAACATTGTTTTATATGACCCTGAAAAAAAAAAAAAGGTTCATCATGATTTTCTTCCTCTTCTCTTGGCACTCGCCTTCTTCCTGCGTCTGGTCACCTCCCTCTCACCTCCCCAGGGGAAGTCATCACGCCTGTTGCGTAACGTGTGCAGACCGCCGACCCAGACGCACAATTATTACAGCCGCACGTGAACACTTGTGTATGACACGTGACAGCTGCTATTTCATTTTGCACTTTATAGGACACACATACACACGCACGCACACACGCAGTAGGGAAGTGGACTGTGTTGTTTTGTGGTTGTGTTGAGGAAAGCTGCAATGTGTGCGGCGTGAAAACATGCTGACACAGCAACTTTTTAACTTTGTTAGAGCGGCAGGTCAGATTTGGAGCAAGTGTGGTTACAGCAAAAGCGTGTTGTTGTTTCTCATTTTAGTTTCTACTTAAAATTGTTGGCACTGTTCAGTGTAATAGAAATATTCTTTTAATTTGCATTTTATAGCTGAACAATAGCGGACAATAACACACATGACGTGAACGATAACATGTTTGGGAGGAATGTACTAATGCCTAAACCACTTCCTGTTCACTGCACACACTTTACTTCATGCTGTCTTACTGTAACTTTGCATTCATAGCATATACTTACTGTACATATACAGTATACAATATATCTGTACAGCTATACTTCTATACATATATTATTCTATACATCTATGGCAGTGGTAGCAGACCGATGTTGGTTGGTCGGACAGGAAAGTAGACATTGGTTGGTTAGTCGGCGGGGTAGTAGACACCGGTTGGTTGGTTGGACATGGAAGTTAACATCAGTTAGTCGGGCGTTGACGTTGACATTGTTTGTTAGTCTGGGGTGGAAGTAAACATCAGTGAGTTAGTCGGGCATAGCAGCAGACATTGGTTGGTTAGTTGGGCGTGGAAGTCAACATTGGTTGGGTAGTTGGGCATGGAAGTTTAGTCGGCTATGGAAGTTGACATCAGTTAGTTAGTCGGGTGTTGAAGTTGACATTGTTTGTTGGTCTGGGGAGGAAGTAGACATCAGTTAGTCGGGCATGGCAGCAGACATTGGTTGGTTAGTCGGCGATGTAGTAGACATTGGTTGGTTAGTTGGATATGGAAGTTGACATCGGTTCGTTAATCGGGCGTTGCAGCAGACAGTTGGTTCGTCGGACAGGTAAATAGACATTGGTGGTTAGTCGGGCAGGAAATTAGACATTGGTTGGTTAGTCGGCAAGGTGGTAGACATCGGTTGGTTAGTTGGACATGGAAGTTGACGTTGGTTAGTTAGTCAGCGTTGCAGCAGACATCATTTGGTTGGTCGGACAGGTAAATAGACATTGGTTGGTTAGTCGGGCAGGAAAGTAGACATTAGTTGATTAGTCGGCAGGGTAGTAGACATTGGTTGATTCGTTGGACATGGAAGTTTACATCGGTTGTTTACTCAGGTGTGGAAGTTGACATCAGTTAGTCAGGCTTTGAAATTGACATTGTTAGCCTGGGGTGGAAGTAGACATCAGTTAGTCGGGCATGGCAGCAGACATTGGTTGGTTAGTCGGCGGGGTAGTAGACATCGGGTATGGAAGTTGACATCAGTTAGTTAGTCGGGCGTTAAAGTTGACATTGTTTGTTAGTCTGGGGTGGAAGGAGACATCAGTTAGTCGGGCATGGCAGCAGACATTGGTTGGTTAGTCGGTGAGGTAGTAGACATTGGTTGGTTAGTTGGACATGAAAGTCCAGTTGGTTGTTTAGTGGGGTATGGAAGTTGACATCAGTTAATTAGTCAGGCGTTGAAGTTAACATTGTTTGTTAGTCTGGGGTGGAAGGAGACATCAGTTAGTTAGTCGGGCATGGCAGCAGAAATTGGTTGATTAGTCGGCGGGGCAGTAGACATTGGTTGGTTAGTTGTTTCGTCGTGTATGGAAGTTGACATCGGTTAGTTAATCGGGCGTTGCAGCAGACATCAGTTGGTCCGTCGGACAGGTAAATATACATTGGTTGGTTAGTCGGGCAGGAAAGTAGACATTGGTTGGTTAGTCGGCGGGGTAGTAGACATTGGTTGGTTAGTTGGACATGGAAGTTTACATTTGTTGTTATGTACTGTATATGGAAGTTGACATCAGTTAGTCGGGCGTTGAAGTTGACATTGTTTGTTAGTCTGAGGTGGAAGTAGACATCAGTGAGTTAGTCGGGCATGGCAGCAGACATTGGTTAGTTAGTTGGGTGTGGAAGTCAACATTGGTTGGGTAGTTGGGCATGGAAGTTGACATCAGTTAGTTAGTCGGGCGTTGAAATTGACATTGTTTCTTAGTCTGGGGTGGAAGTAAACATCAGTGAGTTAGTCGGGCATAGCAGCAGACATTGGTTGGTTAGTTGGGCGTGGAAGTCAACATTGGTTGGGTAGTTGGGCATGGAAGTTTAGTCGGCTATGGAAGTTGACATCAGTTAGTTAGTCGGGTGTTGAAGTTGACATTGTTTGTTGGTCTGGGGAGGAAGTAGACATCAGTTAGTCGGGCATGGCAGCAGACATTGGTTGGTTAGTCGGCGATGTAGTAGACATTGGTTGGTTAGTTGGATATGGAAGTTGACATCGGTTCGTTAATCGGGCGTTGCAGCAGACAGTTGGTTCGTCGGACAGGTAAATAGACATTGGTGGTTAGTCGGGCAGGAAATTAGACATTGGTTGGTTAGTCGGCAAGGTGGTAGACATCGGTTGGTTAGTTGGACATGGAAGTTGACGTTGGTTAGTTAGTCAGCGTTGCAGCAGACATCATTTGGTTGGTCGGACAGGTAAATAGACATTGGTTGGTTAGTCGGGCAGGAAAGTAGACATTAGTTGATTAGTCGGCAGGGTAGTAGACATTGGTTGATTCGTTGGACATGGAAGTTTACATCGGTTGTTTACTCAGGTGTGGAAGTTGACATCAGTTAGTCAGGCTTTGAAATTGACATTGTTAGCCTGGGGTGGAAGTAGACATCAGTTAGTCGGGCATGGCAGCAGACATTGGTTGGTTAGTCGGCGGGGTAGTAGACATCGGGTATGGAAGTTGACATCAGTTAGTTAGTCGGGCGTTAAAGTTGACATTGTTTGTTAGTCTGGGGTGGAAGGAGACATCAGTTAGTCGGGCATGGCAGCAGACATTGGTTGGTTAGTCGGCGAGGTAGTAGACATTGGTTGGTTAGTTGGACATGAAAGTCCAGTTGGTTGTTTAGTGGGGTATGGAAGTTGACATCAGTTAATTAGTCAGGCGTTGAAGTTAACATTGTTTGTTAGTCTGGGGTGGAAGGAGACATCAGTTAGTTAGTCGGGCATGGCAGCAGAAATTGGTTGATTAGTCGGCGGGGCAGTAGACATTGGTTGGTTAGTTGTTTCGTCGTGTATGGAAGTTGACATCGGTTAGTTAATCGGGCGTTGCAGCAGACATCAGTTGGTCCGTCGGACAGGTAAATATACATTGGTTGGTTAGTCGGGCAGGAAAGTAGACATTGGTTGGTTAGTCGGCGGGGTAGTAGACATTGGTTGGTTAGTTGGACATGGAAGTTTACATTTGTTGTTATGTACTGTATATGGAAGTTGACATCAGTTAGTCGGGCGTTGAAGTTGACATTGTTTGTTAGTCTGAGGTGGAAGTAGACATCAGTGAGTTAGTCGGGCATGGCAGCAGACATTGGTTAGTTAGTTGGGTGTGGAAGTCAACATTGGTTGGGTAGTTGGGCATGGAAGTTGACATCAGTTAGTTAGTCGGGCGTTGAAATTGACATTGTTTCTTAGTCTGGGGTGGAAGTAAACATCAGTTAGATAGTTGGGCATAGCTTCAGACATTGGTTGGTTAGTCGGGCATGGTAGATAACAGACAGCAGCGGTAGCAAACATTTGTTGTTAGTCAGGCGTGGCAGCAGACATTAACTGGTTAGTCAAGCGGGGAAGTAAACATTGGTTGTTTAGACGTGCATGGCGGTAGACTTTGGTTGATTAGTCGGGCTCGGAAGTTGACATCGGTTGATTAGTCAGGTGTGGAAGTTGACATTGGTTGGTTAGTTAGGCATGGAAATTGACATCAGTTAGTTAGTCGGGTGTTGAAGTTGACATTGTTAGTCTGGGGTGGAAGTAAACATCAGTTATGTAGTTGGGCATGGCTTCAGACATTGGTTGGTTAGTCGGGCATGGTAGATAACAGACAGCAGCGGGAGCAAACATTTGTTGTTAGTCAGGCGTGGCAGCAGACATTAACTGGGTAGTCAAGCGGGGAAGTAGACATTGGTTGTTTAGACGGGCATGGCGGTAGACTTTGGTTGATTAGTCGGTCTTGGAAGTTGACCATCGGTTGATTAGTCAGGTGTGGAAGTTGACATTGTTTGGTTAGTCGGGCGTGGCAGTGAGCATTGGTTGGTTAGTTGGGAGTGGTAGTCGACATTGGGAGTGGTAGTTTACGTAGGTTTGTTAGTCGAGCGTGGCAGCAGGCATCAGTTAGTTGGTCAGACAGGTAAATAGACATCGGTTGGTTAGTTGGGCATGACTGCAGACATTTGTTGGTTAGTCGGGCATGGTAGCAGACAATTTTAGTTTTTTTCCGGTGTGATAACAGACAGCAGCAGTAACAAACATTTGTTGTTAGTCGGGTGTGGCAGCAGACATCAACTGGTTAGTCAAGTGGGGAAGTAGACATTGGTTATTTAGACGGGCATGGCTGTAGACTTTGGTTGATTAGTCGGGCTTGGAAGTTGACATCGGTTGATTAGTCAGGTGTGGAAGTTGACATTGTTTGGTTAGTCAGGCGTGGCAGTGAGCATTGGTTGGTTAGTTGGGCGTGGTAATAGACAATGGTTGATGAGTTGGGAGTGGTAGTCGACATTGGTTGGTTAGTTGGGAGTGGTAGTCGACGCTGTTTTGTTAGTCGGGCATGGAAGTTGACATTGGTTAGTTAGTCGGCGTGGCAGCAGACATCAGTTAGTTGGTCGGACAAGTAGATAGACATCGGTTGGTTAGTTGGGCATGACTGCAGACATTTGTTGGTTAGTCGGGCATGGTAGCAGACAATTTTAGTTTTTTTTAGGTGTGATAACAGACAGCAGCGGTAGCAAACATTTGTTTAAGTCGGGCGTGGCAGCAGACATCAACTGGTTAGTCAAGCGATGATGTAGACATTGGTTGTTTAGTCGGGCGGGCTAGTAGACATTGGGTGTTTAGTCGGGCATGGCAGTAGACTTTGGTTGATTAGTCGGGCGTGGAAGTTGACATCGGTTGGTTAGTCAGGCGTGGAAGTTGACATTAATTAGTTAGTCGGGCGTGGCAGCGAGCATTTGTTGGTTAGTCGGGCATAAAAGTAGACAGTGATTGGTTAGTATGGCCTGGAAGTAGGCATTGTTTTGGTTAGTTGGCCATGGAAGTTGACATCGGTTATTTTTTGGGCGTGGCAGTAGACATTGGTTGGTTAGTGCGGTGTGGTAAAATACATTGCTTGGTTAGTCGGGTGTGGTAGTAGACATTGGTTGGTTCGTCAGGCGTAGAAGTAGGCATTTGTTGGTTAGTCTGGTGTGGTAGTAGACATTAGTTGGTTAGTCGGGCGTGGAAGTAGACATCGGTTGGTGATTCGGGTGTGGTAATAAACATTGGTTGGTTAGTCGGGCGTGTCAGCAGACATGGGTTGGTTAGTCGGGCATGGAAATAGACATTGGTCGGTTAGTCGGGCGTGGAAGTAGACATCGGTCGGTTAGTCGGGGGTGGAAGTAGACATCGGGTGGTTAGTCAGGCATGGTAGCAGAATTGGAAATATGATGGCGTCCATAACTGCTTTATTAATAACCCAAAAGAACCACCCCCTGTCCCTTAAAGACTGCTGCTGGACACTGCGGTTTTGGACAAGACCTTCTCCTGTTGGCTGACGTACAGCAAACCAAAAGTCGCGTCCTTTTTTGAGAGGCCGCCAGCTGCTGGACGGCTGTGACGTGGCTGGCAATGACGAGTAGTTGGGTCTGAAGTGGAGCGACGGTGCTCGTTCCAAAAAGTGAGTCAGATTAAACCCGTTCACCTATGCGAGGAAGATGCGAGTCAGCAGTTTGTCGTCTGCATCAGGTGTCCAACATTTGGCAAGGTGCTGATGTTTGTGAGCAAAGTAGCGTGAGAGACTTGTCTGACCGGATACTTGCTCCCGTTTCCCCAACTATAAGACGTCCATGTCTTCCTTCATGTCCTCTCAGCATGGCCGTCATATATTTGTCCTTCTTCAAAGCTCAAATGAAAGACACACAAGGTCTTGATTTGTTTGATGGCCGCCTGACAACGAGCGAGCACTCAGCACATTATTACTTTGCTGCACGTCACTGCTGAGGCAAAAAGCAAATGTTATTGTTTGAAACTTTAAGACCGGTCATAAAATAATACACAAAATATTGCTGTAAGTATTCGTCGTGTAACTCTTTTACTCCACACGAAAGTGTAAATATGAGGAACACACTCTGTGTTGCCTGTGCTATTATTGTTATGCCACATACACACACATATATTACACAGAATAAACATGAATATGCCACATACACACATATATTACATATATTAAACATGGATATGCCACACACACATATATTACATATATTAAACATGGATATGCCACACACACATATATATATTACATATATTAAACATGAATATGCCATATACACACATAGTCTATAAATTAAACATGAGTATGCCCCATACACACATATATTACATATATTCAACATAAATATGCCACATACACACATATATTACATATATTAAACATGAATATTACACACACACACACAAATATTACATATATTAAACATGAATATGCCACATATATTACATATATTAAACATGAATATGCCACATATATTACATATATTAAACATAAATATGCCACATACACACATATATTCCATATATTAAACATGAATATGCCACATACACAAACATATTACACATATTAAACATGAATATGCCACACACACATATATATATTACATATATTAAACATGAATATGCCACACACACACATACCTGTATATTACATATGTTAAACATGAATATGCCATATACACACATAGTCTATAAATTAAACATGAGTATGCCCCATACACACATATATTACATATATTCAACATAAATATGCCACATACACACATATATTACATATATTAAACATGAATATTACACACACACACACACATATTACATATATTTAACATGAATATGCCACATATATTACATATATTAAACATGAATATGCCACATATATTACATATATTAAACATGCCACATACACACATATATTCCATATATTAAACATGAATATGCCACATACACAAACATATTACACATATTAAACATGAATATGCCACACACACATATATATATTACATATATTAAACATGAATATGCCACACACACACAGACATTACATATATTAAACATGAATATGCCATATACACACATAGTCTATAAATTAAACATGAGTATGCCCCATACACACATATATTGCATATATTAAACATAAATATGCCACATACACACATATTACATATATTAAACATGAATATTACACACACAAACATATTACATATATTAAACATGAATATGCCACATATATTACATATATTAAACATGAATATGCCACATATATTAAACATAAATATGCTACATACACACATATATTCCATATATTAAACATGAATATGCCACATACACAAACATATTACATATATTAAATATGAATATTTCACATACACACATATTACATATATTAAACATAAATATGCCACACACACACACACACATATATTACATATATTAAACATAAATATGCCACACACCCACACATATATATTACATATATTAAACATGAATATGTCACATATACACATATATTACATATATTAAACATGAATATGCCACATACACACATATTAAACATGAATATGCCACATACACACACATTACATCATTAAACATGAATATGTCACATGCACACAAATATTACATATATTAAACATAATTATGCCACACACACACATACTACTAGGGATGATGTTTGATAAGAAATTATCGAGTTTGAGCCCATTATCGAATCCTCTTATCGAACCGATTCCTTATCGATTCTCTTATCGAGTCCAGATAGGTTGTTGTATATGGAAAAAAACACAATATTTGGTTTAACAAAAGCTCACTTTTATTTTATAAGAAAAAAATAAAATAAATAAATAATTATTGACTGTTACCCCCCTAAAAAAATAAAAAAATAAAAATATTGACTGTTGTTACCCAAAGTATATTAAGTGGGATTTTTCAGAAAAACAAATACATACAGTAACACAAAAACCACCTGTCTCTGTGATCTCTGTGTATAATGCAGAGGACAAATTTCACCATAATCTTTAATCTTAAATAATAATATAGTGTTAAATAAAATCATGTCTCATGAATTGAACAGACGTCGCCAACCCGGAAGTGCCCAAACTAATGACACGTAGTATTTTCATATCGCCACAAAGTGTCAGTAAGAGTCTACAATCAAATGGGCAGAACATTGCCGTCCCACAGGGCATTTCCTGTGGGAAGGGATTCGTTCCCAGGGATTCGAATAAAGAACCAACTCTTTTTCTTTACTATAGTGGTCTCGATAACGGGAACTGGTTCTCAAAAAGGGATTCGAGTCCATGGAATTGGTTCTTTTCTTATCAAACAACCGGGAGAACCGGTTTCGAACATCATCCCTACATACTACATATGTTAAACATTATTATGCCACATACACACATATATATTACATATATTAAACATAAATATGCCACTAACACACATCTATTAAACATGAATAAGTCACATGCACACATATATTACATATATTAAACATGAATATTCCACACACATATTACATATATTAAACATGAATATGCCACATACACACATATATTACATATATTAAACATAAATATGTCACATATATTACATATATTAAACATGAATATGCCACATACACACATATATTAAACATGAATATGTCACATATACACACATTAAATATATCAAACATGAATATGCCACATACACACACATATTAAACATGAATATGCCACATACACACATATATTAAACATGAATAAGCCACACACACACATATTACATCTATTAAACATGAATATGTCACATGCACACATATATTACATATATTAAACATAAATATGCCACACATACTACATATGTTAAACATTATTATGCCACATATACACACATATATTACATATATTAAACATAAATATGCCACTAAAACACATCTATTAAATATGAATATGTCACATGCACACATATATTACATATATTAAACATAAATATGCCACACATACTACATATGTTAAACATTATTATGCCACATATACACACATATATTACATATATTAAACATAAATATGCCACTAAAACACATCTATTAAATATGAATATGTCACATGCACACATATATTACATATATTAAACATAAATATGCCACACATACTGCATATGTTAAACATTATTATGCCACATATACACACATATATTACATATATTAAACATAAATATGCCACTAAAACACATCTATTAAATATGAATATGTCACATGCACACATATATTACATATATTAAACATAAATATGCCACACACACACATACTACATATGTTGAACATTATTATGCCACATATACACGCATATATTACATATATTAAACATAAATATCCCACTAACACACATATATTACATATATTAAACATGAGTATGTCACATACACACTAGGGATGTACTGTATATTGTTAAGAGTTTATCGATACGATACCCTTATCAATATCGGTATTTATCGGTAATCTTATCGGTACTATATGTAATTTGTGGAAATAAAGATGTGAAAACATGCATTTTAATTAGCATTTATATTAGCACAAGATGTTGAACACCTCCAACATGATGTACTGTAACATCTGAGAGCAGGAAAATATTTGATCAAGTCTTAAACCAGTCAACTATGTGTGTAGTGCAAGGTGAAATGCAGTTATGTCATCTTCTTGTAAAGATGACACTGATCCATCAATGTTTCTATTCATTACAATTACACTCAGCTGGAAATTATATTTATATATGGCATTCATGTGCAGAGAACATAATTTTTGCATGATATATCATGTCAAATATATCATATAAATCAAAACAAGCAATTAGCATGTTATGTGGGTGTGCACTTTGTAACAATAGGGATTGTTGTGTGTGTGTATGTTGCACACAGATGTGTTGGATTGACGGACCAGAATACTGAGTGTGGACAGCTACCGGTGTATGTGTGTATTATTTTTGTTTTTAAAGACTCAGTGAAACATGTTTAAGCCAGATGTGTTTTAAAGGCACGCAAACCTGTCAGTCACAGCGGGCGCTGTCTTGCTTCAAAGCAACATTATAGATTATCATATTACCTCAATTTTTCACTTTTTTGAGTGGATTAATATTGGCCCGTGGATTAAAGGATCGCTAGGAGGACAGTTGATAAAACGCGGTCGTGACTCGTCGTTAGTAAAGTGCTTTCACTTCAAACTGACACAGCGTGTGTAACTTTGAGGAACTTTTGAGGAAGAAATGTTGTTTGTTACAAACTTATGTGTGGTGTTGCTTCCTTATTTGTCATTATTCAAAGCTGATTTTAATGTGTAGCAGCAGCTGAACTGAATGTGACAGTGTGTCATTACGTCGGTCAGATGGGTAAAGAAATACTGATAGAAGTATCGTTAGTCCACAATCTTCATGGTTCTCGTGGACCAACCTAATTAGGAACTGGTACCAAAAAATAAAGGTACTGCAAAACATGAACTTGTTTTTAAGCAAAAACATTTCGACATGAAAAAAACACAAATGTGTAAAACCAAATTGTTCATCTTTGATTATCTATTTAGAACCGTGGTTCTCAAACTTGTTTTCACCAAGTACTACCTCAGAAAAAATTTGGCTCTCTAAGCACCGCTATAATGACCCACATTAAAATACGGTAGCGTAGTAGGCCTGCATATTCATTGTGAACAAGGCAGAGTTTTTTTTTTACAAGTATATTTAATATTTTGGCCACTGTAACATTACACAGTTTTAACAGTAACACTGTGTTTGAATATAGAAAAATAAAACATTGTGCTTTAGTCAAGTGATTCTTTGGCGTACCACTAGATGGAGCCTGCACACCACAAGTGGTACATATGCCACAGTTTGAGAATCACTGATTTAGAACACAAAGCAGTTTGGCCCACATGGATAAAGTCTAATGAACAAGCTTTTTTCTTCAACAGTTTGGCCTATTCCAAAATAAATACAAGTGATACCTCTCACATTTAATACACCAGCTTTGTGCCTCACTGATAACTTTCCAGCCCGGAATGCATCATTTAATGGTGGTATCTATCGGGCTGGAATAAGATTTGCGCTGGTGTTGACATTATAAGGGTAGATAGATTACTTTATTGTCATGGTAACTAATACACAACAAGATTCAGTTTGGATCACAAAGTGAAACCCACAAGAAGTACGCACACAAACCAACAACCACATATACACTACACACGTGAGGCAAGCACAAAGTGCCTAAAGAATATGCAGTGATCATAAAACAAGGAACCTCTGTACTAAAAAGACAGCAAAAGTGTATAAAAATAATAGTGAAGTGTATTAATAAGATAGTAAAACATGTATTAAATGATGGTAAAAAAAAAATTAATTAAATAATAGTAAATACATATTAAAAAGATGGTGAACATTTATTAAAATAATAGTAAAAATGTATTAAAAAGGTAGTCAAAATGTACTAAAAAGATGGTCAAAATGTATTAAAAAGATGGTAAAAAATATTAAAATAATAGTAAATGATGGTCAAAATGTATTAAAATATTGTAAAAATGTATAAAAAAGATGTATTAAAAAGAGAGTAAAATGTATTAAAATTATAGTAAAAATGTACTAAAAAGATCTTTAAAATATAGTAAAAATGTATTAAAATGATAGTGAAAATGTAATATAGTAAAAATATATTAAAAATATAATAGAAATGTATTAAAATTATAGTAAAAATTTATTAAAAAGATAGTGTAATGTATTAAAATTATAGTAAAAATTGATTATTCTTGATTTTACTAATGGAATTAAAATTAGTAAAATTGTGTTAAAATGATAGTAAAATTGTGTTAAAGTGGTAGATAAAATTTGTTAAAATGATAGTAAAAATTTGTTAAAATTATAGTAAAATTGTTAGAATGATAGTAAAAATGTATTAAAAAGATAGTATAATGTATTAAAATGATAGTTAAAATGTGTTATGATAGTACTAATGTCATAAAAAGATTGTACAAATTTATTAAAAAGATAAATGATAAATGGGTTCTGCTTGTATAGTGCTTTTCTACCTTCAAGGTACTCAAAGCGCTTTGACAGTATTTCCACATTCACCCATTCACACACACATTCACACACTGATGGCGGGAGCTGCCATGCAAGGCGCTAACCAGCAGCCATCAGGAGCAAGGGTGAAGTGTCTTGCCCAAGGACACAACGGACATGACTAGGATGGTAGAAGGTGGGGATTGAACCCCAGTAACCAGCAACCCTCCGATTGCTGGCACGGCCACTCTACCAACTTCGCCACGCCGTATTAAAATGATAGTAAAAATTTATTAAAATGATAGTAAAAATTTGTTTAAATTATAGTAAAGATGTGTTAAAAAGATAGTATAAATATGCTAAAAAGATAGTAATTTTTTTTTTAAATAATAGTAAAAATTTAATACAATAAAAATATATTAAAAAGACAATATAAATGTATTAAAATGATAGTAAAATATATTAATATGATAGTACTGATGCCATAAAAAGTTGGTAAAATGTATTATGATAGTACTAATGCCATAAAAAGATAGTAAAATGTATTAAAATTATAGTAAAATTGTGTTAAAATAATAGTAAAAATGTGTTAAAAAATATGGTAATTATGTGAGAATGATAATAAAAAATTTGTAAAAAGATAGTAAAAATGTATTAAAAAGACAGTAAAATTGTATCACAGGCCAGTTTTTAGTGCATTACTTAGGAACACTGACAAAGTTAAATAATAAATAATAGATAAGTGACCATCGCAGGATTATTAATATGACTTCACTTAAAAAAATGTGGTTTCTGAAAATGAATGTCAGCTTACGGCGAGACGTTACAAACAAGTTATATTTATGGACCGTTGGTTTTACAGTCTCCATCTCTCCAACTCTGAGTCACAGCCGGTGAGGTAAGGCAGTGACATGACGCTGTGTTGCGCCTTTTAAATAACAGTACGCCAGTCCCAGAGTCCAAAATAAAATAGTTTTCTCCTCCAAAATATGTTTTTTAGACGAGACAAATGCACCGGTCTCCAATATGTGGCTCCAGCTTTCTGCGCTTTTGGTCATCACTGATGGTGGGTCAGAAGATACGTAAACCTGGATGTTTTATGAAACATCCTGTGTTACATATGCATAAGTCACTTTAGGAAACAAACATGTCCCTCCATGTGTGTGTCACTTTAAGAAACCAACATGTCTCTCCATGCGTGTGTCACTTTAAGAAACCAACATGTCTCTCCATGCGTGTGTCACTTTAAGAAACCA
>NC_084744.1:52854110-52914110 GCF_033978785.1 Entelurus aequoreus
AGAGAATTTGTTAGTTAAGGTGGTGACTCTCCAGGGGGAGTGGACCGGGGAAGGGGGTTGTTTGGGTGTAAATGCATATACAGTATATATGTGTGTATATATATATATATACATTTATGTGTGTATATATATTTATATATATTTTCAGTATATATGTTTGTAGCTTTATAAATGTGTACCGTAATTTCCGGACTATAAGCCGCACCTGACTATAAGCCGCACCAGCTAAATTTAGGGGAAAATACAGATTGCTCCATATATAAGCCGCACCCGACTATAAGCCGCAGGGTTTTGATGTGTAATTACCGTAGTATATAGGGGTTCCTGCTACCACGGAGGGAATTGTCGGGACAGAGATGACTGTTTGGGAACGCAAAGCGTCCCATTTATTAACAATAAATCTTTCAATCATTCAATCAAACTTTCACATCTTTGACATGGCGAACAGCATTCGTGCAGAGTACAAATAATACAACGGTGCAAAGTAATACAAAGTACTCGCCTGTACGTTATCAAAATAACCAGCCTACCGGTATATGAAAAGTCAGTCTTTAATCATTGTGTCATCGTCTTCCTCCTGCGTACTAAAACCACCGAAATCCTCTTCGTCGGTGTCGGAGAAGAACAGGCCGTAAATAAGCCGCACCCTTGTATAAGCCGCAGGGACCAGAACGAGGGGAAAAAGTAGCGGCTTATAGTCCGGATATTATGGTATATATATGTGTGACACCCCCAGTCGGAGTCTCCTCACTTATTTTTGTTCTGACGTATGCATTGTTGATCTGATCAAGGTAAAAGAGCTTGTATGCTCAAAATGAATTGCATGATTAATATATGTGGTTACATAAATAATGCCATGATTTTTTTGTAATTAATCAGTGATTATTTACAAAAAAATGAAAGAGTTAATTCAGGTCATTAATAATCACCTGAATTAACTCTTTCATTTTGACCGGTTTGATATATATATATATATATATATATTTGTATTATGATAATAGAAAATAAGGCTTTGCTACACATCCTAAAATAAAGCTCCTTCATTTAGTTACAGATGTGGGAGATATAACTCGCATGATGGTGAAATGTAATGTTAGCATGTTGCTCTCGTAGCTATGCTAGTGTTGCATCTATTACAGTGTTTGTAAAAAGTGGATCAAGTACACAATAACGCCTCTTTGAGACACACACAGCTCATTTGCATTAAAGCTACAAACACACCGTAGTGTTTACTAAAAGTACTGTGTACACTCCCATAGACAAAGTATGAATGGAAGTAGTAGTAGATAAGTACACGAGAGCGACCCCGAGAGGGACAAGCGGTAGGAAATGGATGGCTGGATAGTAGTATGCGTTTAAAGAAGGGCTGCTGGGGATGTTTACTTCCTGACTGTGCCAACAAAACATGTCAGCTCCTCCCACTGCGTCTCTTTCCCAACTAACCGAGCGGAAGATATGAATGAAAACATTCCCGCCGGCCCTGTTTTCCCAAACACTGCATCCCCCCCCCCCAGACCCCCCTTTTCTTTCCTCACCTTTTGTCAAACATTATTTGCACATTTCTCAGGCTAGCGTGCTGGGGCGGGGCTTGTTTGTGGAGACACTGTGGGAGTTTACAGACCACCAGTGTTTGTGTGTTTGTGTTTGTGTGTGTGTGCGCGCATGCGTTTGTGTGTGTGTGTGGTAGCCTGCAGTGCCTTAGCGTAGTAATGTTAATAACTCTGACTCATATCCATGACAACAAGCACACTGTACTGGCATCTCAACCACAGGACAAAATGGCAGCTCACAAACGCATGCACAAGCACACACACACACACACACACACACACACACACACACACACACACACACACACACACACACACACACACACACAAACACACATTCTGGTTATCATTTGGAATGGGGACCAAGTTTTTGATCATCACTTGGGGGGACCACCCTTTCTACAGGTTGTGGAGGCATAAAAAAAATGAGGTAAAATGGCCACTGCCCAGTTAGCTCATACACGTCTTTAAAGGGCTACTGAAATGATTTTTTTAAATTTAAACGGGAATAGCAGATCCATTCTATGTGTCATACTTGATCATTTCGCGATATTGCCATATTTTTGCTGAAAGGATTTAGTAGAGAAAATCGACGACAAAGTTCGCAACTTTTGCTCGCTGATAAAAAAAAAGCCGTGCCCCTACCGGAAGTAGCGTGACGTCACAAGCGGTAGTGCTGCTCACAATTCCCCGTTGTTTACAATGGAGCGAGAGATATTTGGAGCGAGAAAGCGACGATTATTCCATTAATTTGAGCGAGGATGAAAGATTCGTGGATGCGGAACGTTAGAGTGACGGACTAGAATGCAGTTCAAGAGATATCTTTTTTCGCTCTTACCGTAGCTTAGGTACAAGCTGGCTCATTGGATTCCACACTCTCTCCTTTTTCTATTGTGGATCACGGATTCGTATTTTAAACCACCTCGGATACTATATCCTCTTGAAAATGAGAGTCGAGAAGGCGAAATGGACATTCAGTGACTTTTATCTCCACGACAATACATCGACGAAGCTCTTTAGCATGAGCTAACGTGATAGCATCTGTCTCAAATGCAGATAGACACTAAATAAATAAATACCTGACTGGAAGGATAGACAGAAGTTCAACAATACTACTATCAGGAGACACCAAACCAAACACTGGACATGTAAATACACGGTTGATGTGTATTCGACGCCTGTCGAAGCCTAGCAATGCTGTTGCTAACGACGCTAACTTAGCAACGGCAGCTCGTCAGAGCTATGATAAAAACATTAGCGCTCCACCTACGCCAGCCAGCCCTCCTCTGCTCATCAACACCCGTGCTCACCTGCGTTCCAGCGATCGACGAATCGGTCGGCGGCCCGGAGACGTAGGAAGTCAAGGTGAGGTCGCCGGCGCTAGTGTCTGCTATCCAACAAAGTCCTCCTTGTTGTGTTGCTACAGCCAGCCGCTAATACACCGATCCCACCTACAACGTTCTTCTTTGCAGCCTCCATTGTTCATTAAACAAATTGCAAAAGATTCACCAACACAGATGTCCAGAATACTGTGGAATTATGAAATGAAAACAGAGCTTTGTGTATAGGATTTTTCCGGCTCCGAATACTTCCCTTGTCCTCGTGACGTCACACGCATATGTCAGCATAATAAAACGTTTTCAAGCGGAAGTGTGGCGGGAAATTTAAAATTGCACTTTATAAGTTAACCCGGCCGTATTGGCATGTGTTGCAATGTTAAGATTTCATCATTGATATATAAACTATCAGACTGCGTGGTCGGTAGTAGTGGGTTTCAGTAGGCCTTCAAATCTCTGGATTGATGAAGTAATGTGCTGATCATTCTTACTGGGGACCCTGGGGAAAAAGAGTTAATATGGTTCATGGGGACCACATTTTAATAATTTTGCATAATTCACACAAATTTGTACGTGACTACTGAGGACCATTTATTAAAAAAAAAAAAAGTTCAAATTAAATATGACATGATCCTCAGAATACAGCACTACAGCTGTCCTCTTATAGAAAGTTTCACCACTTCAATGTTAAAGCAAATCCTGCATCTTCTGTGACATTACTGAAAACTGCTATTTAGCAGTAATGAAGTTGTCTGCAACTCCAACTACCATATATAGAAGGATGGAAAATTCTGAATGTGAATCATACTTTACGGCAGGGGTGTCAAACTCAAATACAGAGTGGGCCAAAATTTAAAGCTGAACAAAGCCGCGGGCCAGGGTTGAACAAATTAACCTTTTAATAGGGACCCAAACAAGTTTTGCATTGAATATTGAACAAGCAAGGCTTATATAACTTTATAGTGACATGCAAAATCGAGTTTCAAATAATAATAATAATAATTAAAAAATATCAATGGCATATCAAATACAATTTAAATAAAAATGTAATGCCTCTTTTCTATTTGCAGCCTTCTGAGGTAAATATCAACATTAACTTTTTCCACAGGCTAATACATTTGAAAATAAAATAACAATGAATAAACCAACCATTCAGGACTTTAAACTGCTCAGTTTGCAACACACTGATCTAATCTGATGTGCCCAAGCCAGATACCTGCCATCTTTTCTTGGATGCTAGTTCATTAATGTCAAGGCTCAGGCTTGGAGCTGAGGCAACTAAGGCTGCAGCTAACGATTATTTTTCTATCGATTAATCTATAGATTATTTTTTCGATTAATCGGTTAATCTATAGATTATTTTTTCGATTAATCTATAGATTATTTTTCCTTTTACCGATTATTTTTTTATTCAAAATGAAGATGAAAAAATAAATGTAGGCCCGTTTTTTCAAAAGGCATGGCTTTTATTTACAAAAAAAAAGAAGTATGGCCACCCAGTCAACATTGACAACAACATGACTAAATATTCTGTAACAATGTAAACATTTAAAACTTTTAAAATTTAACAAAATTAAAAGTAGCTTATTTGCTTTTTAATGTGCAAATATAAGAGTCAACATCCAGTGCAAATCTTAATATTCTGCAATAGTATAAGCATTTCAAAAGTAAAAGTATTGCTTATTTTGCTTTAAAATGTGCAAAAATAAAGATAAACATCCAATACAAAAAAGTGCAAAACGAAATATTCTGTAACAACAGTGTAAACATTTCAACAAAAGTGAAAGTATTGCTTATTTGCTAAAATGTGCAAAAATAAAGATAAACATCCAATACAAAAAAGTGCCAATCTAAATATTCTGGAGCACTGTAAACATTAAGTATTGCTTTTAAAATGTGCAAAATAAACATCCAGTCCAACACAGTACACAATAACCAATTCTACTAATTCCAGTGAGTGTCTAACAGTTGTAATGAAGAAAGGTTAGCATGTCTACATGCTTTGGTTCTTTTCTTATTTACAATATTCCCAGCAGCTGAAAATAGGCGCTCAGAAGGGGTCGATGTGGCTGGAACTGAGAGCTAATTAGCCTTCACCTCAAGCCAGGATTGCGAGTGAGCTGAGCTGCAGTTTAAGTTTCTAGAAGGTCAACGGGCTCATAGTGATGTTACTAGTAGTTGACTGGGAGGTGTTTATTATCATTTGGGGAGAGTCCGCTGCCTGATGCTCACCTGCTAAACACCTATCTGCTCCACCCTGAAGCGCTGACTACATGCGCTCTGAATACGCACTGCTGATTGGCTGATAATGCTTTGTGTGTACCAATCAGATGGTTGTGTGGGTGGGACAATGCTGCGTGCTGAGACAGAGGCAGACGGAGCAAAGCAGCTTGCTAAGACTTTAGCTTAGAAACTCGTTCGGTACACCCCCGTACCGAACCGAAAGCCCCGTACCGAAACGGTTCAATACAAAACACGTACCGTTACACCCCTAGCAGATACAAATGACACATTCATGTTTTTGTGTAATGATGACAACGTATGCTCGCGCGGACGATTGACTAGTTGATGGTTTTCTTTCAAATGTTCGTTCATAGCCGTTGTGCTGCTATGATAGGCCATTTCCGCTCGACACAGTGTGCATACAACAACATTATTAGGCCGTTTATTGAAATACTCCCACACTTTTGACCACTTTTGGCATGCTTTTCCCCCCTCGCTCGCACCGCTCGCATCGTCTTCTTTGATCGTCTGCTTTGCGCTTCGCCATGACGGTAGTGTGACGTCATTATGCGACGCGTCGACGCACAAAAACGGCGTCGACGTATTTACGTAACCGATGACGTCGACTACGTCGACGCGTCGTTTCAGCCTTAGAGGCAACCTTCATTATCGAACGAAGGTGTTCATCAGTCATTATATCTCGTAGTCCACCCGGACGACAGTCTTGGGGGCGTGCCTTAAAGGCACTGCCTTTAACGTCCTCTACGAGCTGTCGTCACGTCCGCTTTTCATCCATTCTAACAACGTGCCGGCCCACTCACAAGAAATGTGCGACTTCTGCACGCACACACACGAGAATGCAACGCATACTTGATAAACAGCGATACAGGTAACACTGAGGGTGGCCGTACAAACAACTTTAACACTGTTAGAAATATACGCCACACTGTGAATCCACACCAAACAAGAATGACAAACACATTTCGGGAGAACATCCGCACCGTAACACAACATAAACACAACAGAACAAATACCCAGAACCCTTTGCAGCACTAACTCTTCCGGGACGCTACAAAATACTCCCCCGCTACCACCAAAATTTCCTTTGAGTCCTCTTAATTCAATTTATATTTGCATGTCTCCTGAAAAATGATCTGCATGTAATATTGGCTGCATTTCAGATCGTTGTTTGTGGGCCATGTTGTTCCAGACCACAGCAAAAGTTACCCAGCTTGCAAACATTGTAATAAATCCATTAGAAGAAGACAGCCTGCCGTTTCCTTTAACTTGGACACACACATCTATACCTCTGGCATTTCTGAGCCAGTAATTTCCAGGAGTTATCTCACCCTCTGAGAAGCCTTCATTTTACTAATTATTTCGAATGTTGTTAAAATGTGTAGAATAAATATTACATTTCAACATATTTGCGTCAGCCTGCGACACATAGTCATTTTGATAGTAGGCTAATATACCTAATATAGACACGTATATAATGTCAGACAGATATTTTTTTTGTATTTTTGGTCCAATATGGCTCTTTCAACATTTTGGCTTGCCTACCCCTGACTTAGTGCTTGTTATTGGTGTTATGTCACAGCCTTTCATTGAGGTAAAATACAAATATAAAAAAAGAACAAAATAGCAACACTAGTGTTTCCGCCATCTTTAGGGTTTTGAAGATGTAAACAAATGAGTCGATTATGAAAGATTTATGCTGCACAACTTCCATTTTCAAAAGCATTATTTATCTTCAAGTCCCTCTGATGACACACATTTGCAGACACGTGACATTTCCGCGTTTTTAAACAATAATTTCTGCGTTAAAAATATGAGTTCTGCGGGTTTTTTTAATGATATACCAGGGGTGCGCATTACCTCGATCGCGAGCTACTGTTCGATAGTGGAGGGTGTGTCAGTCAATCGCCAGCCAGACATTGAAAAAATACACCTAAAAATTAGCAATCATCAATCTTCGCCAAGATGTCACTTTCGTCACTTGATTGACATTCACGGCACCCGATGGTCTTCTGGCTGCTGCCAGATCATTATTAAGAAAAAATGACAGACAGGAAGGCGAGAAAACACTTTTTATTTCAACAGACTCTCGCGCCGTACCTGCCGTCAAAACTCTAAAGACAGACTGCACAGTTCCTGTCTTCACAATAAAAGCCCTGCTTCATCCTGCCTGAGCTAACAAAATAAGAGTCTCAGGAAGCTAGCGTGCACAAGCTAGCAAGCTACGGAGTTATGAAAAAAATCTTCCCATATTCAGCATGGCCTTCACCTATTTGACAATTATACTGAGCTATAAATGAATAATCAATTTCATTTCTCAAGAAGATGTAACTGCTGCTAAAGAGGGAGTTTGCGGTGGCCAAACGACGACAACAACAACAAAGTTGTTGTGTTCGGTCATGTCACATGACCCGATTGGCTCCCACCGGGTCCTGCAGAGTTCTCAACCTCATTTCCTGTCCTTGTTGAGACATTTCAAACTGGAGGCGATAAAGAGCAGACAAAGTTCACCACTTCACTTTTTGCACACATATAGAGGATCTTTACAGTCCTTTTTTTATTTTCTATTTAAGATTTATTTAGGATTTTCAATTTTTACTACACATATACAGCAGTATACATTGAAATGTTGGCAATGCAAATGCCCACAGAACACCACAAACAACAGGGGGAAGGAGACAATAAAAAGACACATTTCAATAAGACTAAGCTTAACAATTAGTGGAGAAAAAAAGTATATATAAGTTTACATACACTTGTAAAGAACATGATGTCATGACTCTCTTGAGTTTCCAATTATTTCTACAACTCTTGTTTTTTTGTGATAGAGTGATTGGAGCACATACTTGTTGGTCACAAAAGACTTCCATGAAGTTTGGTTCTTTTATGAATTTATTATGGGTCTACTGAAAATGTGAGCAAATCTGCTGGGTCAAAAGTATACATACAGCAATGTTAATATTTGGCAAGTTTCACTGCAATAAGGCGCTTTTGGTAGCCATCCATAAGCGTCTGCTTGAATTATTTACCACTCCTCTTGACAAAATTGGTGCAGTTCAGCTAAATGTGTTGGTTTTCTGACATGGACTTGTTTCTTCAGCATTGTACACACGTTTAAGTCAGGACTTTTGGAAGGCCATTCTAAAACCTTCATTCTAGCCTGATTTAGCCATTCCTTTACCACTTTTGACGTGTGTTTGGGGTCATTGTCCGGTTGGAACACCCAACTGTGCCCAAGACCCAACCAGGTAATCTCTCTGTAAAGCACCAGTTCCATTGGCAGCAAAACAGGCCCAGAGCATAATACTACCACCACCATGCTTGACGGTAGAAGTCGTGTTCCTGGGATTAAAGGCCTCACCTTCTCTCCTCCAAACACATTCCTGGGTATTGTGGCCAAACAGCTCAATTTTTGTTTCATCTGACCACAGGACTTTCCTCCAGAAGGTCTTATCGTTGTCCATGCGATGTCAGATACACACACACCCACGTAAACAAATACAGTAAAGTGTTATGAAAAAAATGAAACCAAGGATACACATATATGTATACAAACATACACATAAATGGAGTGGAAGAGGTTTAATGTTAGAATGGAACTTGGAGTGGAAGAGGGTTAGTGTTAGGATGAAACATGGAGTGGAAGAGGTTTAGTGTTAGGATGAAACATGGAGGGGAAGAGGGTTAGGGTTGAGGTTAGTGTTCGGATGAAACATGGAGGGGAAGTGAGTTAGGGTTGAGGTTAGTGTTAGGATGGAACATGAGTTACGATGGAACATGGAGTGGAAGAAGTGTTAATTTTAGGATAGAACATGGAGAGAAAGAAGAGTCAGGGTTGAGTTTTGGGTTAGGATGGAACATGGAGTGGAACAAGGGTTAGTGTTATGATGAAACATAGAGTGGAAGAGGGTTAGTGTTAGGATGGAACATGGAGGGGAAGAGGGTTTGTGTTAGGATGGAGCATGGAGGGGAAGAAGGGTTAGTGTTAGGATGAAACAGAGTGGAAGAGGGTTAGGGTTGAGGTTAGTGTTAGGATGGAACATGGAGGGGAAGAGGGATAGGGTTGAGGTTAGTGTTAGGCTGAAACATGGAGGGGAAGAGAGTTAGGGTTGAGGTTAGTTTTAGGATGACTTAGACTTAGATTTAGACAAACTTTAATGATCCACAAGGGAAATTGTTCATTGGAACATGAGTTACGATGGAACATGGAGTGGAAGAAGTGTCCATGTTAGGATGGAACATGGAGTAAAAGAGGGGTAATGTTATGATGGAACATGGAGAGAAAGAAGAGTCAGATTTGAGTTTTGGGTTAGGGTTGAACATGGAGTGGAAGAAAGGTTAGGGTTATGATTAAAATTGGAGTGGAAGAGGGTTAGTGTTAGGATGAAACGTGGAGTGGAAGAGGGATAATGTTAGGATGGAACATAGAGGGGAAGAAGAGTCAGGGTTGAGTTTAGGGTTAGGATGGAATATGGAGTGGAAGAAGGGTTAGGGTTATGATGACACTTGTAGTGGAAGAGGGTTAAAGTTAGGATGGAACATGGATTGGAAGAGGGTTAATGTTAGTATGGAACATGGAGCGGAAGAGGGTTAGTGTTAGTATGGAACATGGATTGGAAGAGGGTTAATGTTAGTATGGAACATGGAGCGGAAGAGGGTTAATGTTAGGATGGAACATGGAGCGGAAGAGGGTTAAAGTTAGGATGGAACATGGATTGGAAGAGGGTTAATGTTAGTATGGAACATGGAGCGGAAGAGGGTTAGTGTTAGTATGGAACTTGAATTGGAAGAGGGTTAATGTTAGTATGGAACATGGAGCGGAAGAGGGTTAATGTTAGGATGGAACATGGAGCGGAAGAGGGTTAATGTTAGGATGGAACATGGAGTGGAAGAACGCCTTCGAACTGGCGTTGAACTCCAACAGTGGTCTGTGAGACTGGAGCAGAAGAACAAACCTCATATCATCTTTCCTCCTTTACAGTCTTCCAAATGCGGTACATGGTCTATAAGCAGTTGATGACGGCCCTGTGGTCTTACCTATCATCGATCTTCCCTACGATGTCACATTCCTCACTTGATTGACATACACGGCAACCGAGGGTCTTATGAGATGACTGCTGGCTGCTACAAGCTCAGTTTGAAGAAAAATCTGACAGGCAGGGATGCCAGAAACACTTTTTATTTCAACACAGACTCTCTCTCCCGAACACTTGCCATCGAAAGTATAAAAAATGACCGTACAGTTCTCGTGTTCGCAATAAAAGTGCTGGTCCATCCTGCCTGCGTTAACAAAATATAGGTCTCCGAAAACCAGCGCATACAAGCTAGCTTTATGTTTATATAAATATGAGGTAGTTCACCTGGACTTGGTCCTTTGATAAGTAGCTAAGTAGCTGGCCTACTGATCGAAAGGATGGTACACACCTCGACTGGAACCATTACTTCCCACACAAAGAAGAAGAATGTCTGGTCTGCGTCGTTTTTAACGCTAAGCTTTTTGGTTTCAGGCTACTGCCAGAGTCGACAGCTGTGCTCAACCCCTCGCCCCGGCCTGCGCCAGGCCCACTGTACAGCTGCTACGACCTGGACGACACCGACGTGTCCTGGCTGGACCTCGCCAACCAAGAGTTCAGTCACATGGGTGAGTGCCACAACCTTTGCCCCTATTTCCTGATTTGACTGTTAGCATCGGGCTAAAGTTCTATTAGCTGATAGTACTAATAATTTTAATTATGAATAAGTCCTTCCAAGATTCCGCAGGCTTTTTTTTTTTTTTTTTCTTTTTCAGAAAGCTGCGGCAAATGTTGCCATTTTTTTTAGACCTATTTCTTTTCAATAACATTGAATACATTTTTGATTTTATGAATTTTTTATCAGTGTTTTAAGGGTTCCTTGTATCCTTAACCTCAACAAATACAGGCAGGATTTCAGCACAAATTGTAAAACAAATCCTGCATTTTTACTCGTTGTATAGTAGACAGATTTCAAAGTAGACACTAGATGGCAGTAAAAGCACATAATAAATACAAAAATAAATAATTATTATATATTGTATATATGATATAGACATAATATAATATATCAGTATGTATAATATACTGTACATATATTATGTAAATATTACGTACATATGTTATATTTTATATCGCTATATTTAGTCTATTTATACCTGCATTGTCCTTTCCATCCTTACACTTTCCATCATTGTAACTGAGCTACTGTGTGGAACAATTTCCCTTGTGGATCATTAAAATTTCTCTAAGTCTAATCATTTTAAAATTACTGTACTGTTTTAATTCATTAGAAGTGCCGGTAATACAGTCACCCCTCGCTACATAGCGCTTCAAATATTGGTGCGTCATTTAAAAAAAAACGTTCTACAACATTTGTGCCCTAAAGTAATAATTTTCAAGCATGAAAATGGCTAAATGAAGTACAAATATCAAGTGATGTATCATGTTGTAATTGTATGCATTTTAGAAATAAACTCAAACCATAACCATACTACAGTAGAATTGGCCACTAAATGAGACCAAACCAATCAGAGCATGCTGTTAAATATGGTGGCCACTGGTTGGCTGAGCCTCAGACAGCATTACTATATCGGCGTAAAGGTGACTAAAGCATGTTATTTCATCTTGATGTTGCTTTTTTAATGTTAAAAGACGCATCTGGAAGGCATTAGACAAGTTTTATATGCTTTAACTATGAAAATATTAGATTCATAATTATGATTCCCGCTTTGTGGAAATGTATTTCGCGTGGTCGGGACAAATTAACAGCGATATAGAAGGTGTATTTGCAAAAGTAATTGATTATAATTATAGAAAGAAACACCACAAAAAGCTTCCTTATTGTCCGCTGTCTGCTCTGTCATCCACAAGTTGCGGACATTCTCTGTGTATGTTTTACATTTGAAAAGTCTCTGTCCATCTCAAACATTCATTGATGTTCCAAGACTTTTACAAGCGCACTTTAAGAGCATTTGTGAACTGTTGAGATTTTTGTTGGTAAATGCAGTGTTTCCCACACATTCATTTATTTGTGGCGGCCCGCCACGAAAGAATTACGTCCGCCACAAATAGAAATTTTTTTTAAAAAAAATACTTTTTTTTTTTTTTTTTTTGTCCTGTCCAGCTTTTCAGGCAAATCATATAGTTGATGTAGATGACCATATAGGCTGTTCAGATTTACTTTACAAAAGAGAAGTGTAGGATACTTCTCTTGTTGCCTTATTTGTATTTGACCACTACTGTTTTCTGTTTATTTGTTACTGACTGTGGCAGGACACCTCTGCCTCTGTTTCACTTTATGTTGCTGGTAAATAATAAGGTTGTAGTAGTAGGCTAAAGTTAAATTATTTAGTATGCACTAATTAAAGGGGCAGAGCTTTAAGAGACATTTTAGCTTTTATATTTTATAAGATATATTTTTTTGTAAGAACCACAATTAATAAATATATTTCAGTGCATAACTTATTGTTCAAATCTGTATATAAATATGTACATAAAGTGTTGTAATTATATTGTAAAATGGATGGATGGATGGATGTTTAAAACAAAACTGTTATTATAAATTAGTAAGTATAAATTTTTTTAGCCTTTTTAGAGAAAATCATATCATTGTAGTAAATTATGCAAATTACTCGAAGATGTCATGGTGACCACGCCCATAGCCACGCCCCCACCGCCACAGGTATCTTGGCAGTTTATGGGAAACACTGAATTGAGATACGATGCGAGAACATCATCACACTTCAACACATCGAACATGTAAATGCTGCCTCTTCGCTCGGTCAGCAATGCAAATGAAATTATTTTCTTAATTGTCTTACCCTGGATGAATGAATGTTAACGTAATTTTTGTATACTACGTTACCCAGAAATCTTAGCGCTGTAGACAGGAACAGGAAATAGGTGTGCGCTTCAATAATTGTGTGGTTTGATCAATGAATAGTTGATTTATTGGTGCATGTTGTTGTTCCTGCTTGGTCTACACAAGAAACAAATAGAAGTTTTGATTAGAAAGTTGACGTGCGCGTTAATTAGTGAAAATGATGCTGATTTTCCAAAATGTGCTGGCAAGTTGTTGACATTGGACAAAAGCAGCGCGTACTCTGCAGGGATTTGTGTGCACTCACGATATCGCAAATAACTGTAATAATAGCTAAATAATATAATCTTCATAAGTCTAATGAGTATAATAATAATACCGTATTTTTCGGACCATAGGTTCCTTGGGTGAATTGTGTAGACTCACTACACCGGTAGTTTTTAGCGCTTTTATGGCGAGATATAAGTTAGAACTTTATGGTACTTTATATTAGAAATGGCAACAGCGGAGGATAAAAAGGCTCATAACAACAAGACAGAGAAAAAGAAGAAGCATATCGACTACGGCGTCGGCACGGACTACAAAGGCGGACATGCTCACATTTTCAGGACTTATGCAGATCCCAAATACAGGTCAGCAGGTACCAGACACACCATAATAATACTCGCATGTTGAAGCCCAGTAGAATCCATCACGCGGTGCGGCTTCATAGCTTGCCAAAGTCGTACTAAAACATTTTGATAGATTTTTGAGCGCTGCGTGTAATGTTTTATATTTTCAAAGGAATCATATAACATTTTTGTGTTGTTTACTTGAGTCATATTGCAGTTTACACGTATCTCTTATGTGTGACTGCCATCATATTGCAATCTACACATATCTCTTATGTGTGACTGCCATCTACTGGTCACACTTATCATTTCACCATGTACCAAATAGAATAGCTTCGAGGTCGTTAAGCACAACCAAAATGATTCAGTGCATTAGGCGCACCGGGTTATACGGCGCACTGTCGAGTTTTGAGAAAAAAGGAAAGTATTTTAAATGCGCCTTTTAGTCTGAAAAATACGGTAATTGTAATAAGTCAACTCGATGCGATTTGTTTTTTGCAGCCCAACCAGAGCTGGACGAGCTGACGATGGAGGTGGTCCTGGTGGAGTTTGAGCGCGTGTGCGAGGAGAAGATGCAGCAGGCCATCGAGGCAGAGGAGGGTCTCGGCATCGAGTACGACGAGGACGTGGTGTGCGACGTGTGCCGCTCGCCCGAGGGCGAGGACGGTAACGAGATGGTCTTCTGCGACAAGTGCAACGTCTGCGTGCATCAGGTTGGTCGGGATTTCAACTTGCAACTTTGAATTCCTTTTTACAGGTTTTGTTCTTCCACACCTAACTCATCCAAGCACGCCTACTGTTACGCTTTCTGCAGAAACATGCTTTTTTTTATTTACTTAAACATATGTTTGAAAAAAACAACACACAATTTACAGTAAAATACCGGCAGCTGTGGTTGCCAGGAATTCACAGTAAAAAATACATTCACGATGTATAGGACATTACGGTATGTTGATGTTGAATCCGTTAATTTTACAGTACTAACTTGTTTTGCTAACTGTTGATTACTGTGAAAAAAACTGATATATTGTTAACCTGTTTACAAAAAAAACCTATAGAATTTACGGTAAAATACTGGCAGCTGTGCTTGCCAGGAATTCACAGTGAAACAAATTATTCTCAATTTTAGTGTTGCCAATCAGCCTATACCCAGGTGCATGTCATTGGAGGTGGGAGGAGGCCGGAGTACCCGGTGAGAACCCACACAGTCATGGGGAGAACATGCAAACGCCACACAGAAACACCCCTAGCCCGGGAATCGAACCCAGGGCCTTGTCACATTGCGGCACGTGTGCTAACCACTGCTCCACCGTGCTGCCCTTACACCAATACTAGTATCTGCAAAATGCCTGTGTTTCTGAGACATGAGAATTTTAACTTAAAAGAGTTTGTACAACCTTTCACTGGTCAACTCACAACATGGCCTTCTGCAACATGTTCCTTCAATTGAACTATTAAAAATTAGCCTGAAATGCTCCATATCTGTTAAATATCTGTATCTGTTAATCTATATTGACTTTTTCACCATGTCCCTGGTAAACTCTGACCTCGGGCGACTTAAGGTCAGAAAAAGGTAATCACCTAGCGCAGGGGGTCCCCAAACTTTTTGACTCGGGGGCCGCATTGGGTTAAAAAATGTTTGCATATATATATATATATATATATATATATGTATGTATGTATGTATGTATGTATGTATGTATGTATGTATGTATGTATGTATGTATATATATATATACATTGTCTTTATATTCCGGCGAGTTAGTCCGTTTTGTCATTTAAAGGCCTACTGAAAGCCACTACTACCGACCACGCAGTCTGATAGTTTATATATCAATGATGAAATCTTAACATTATAACACATGCCAATACGGCCGGGTTAACTTATAAAGTGACATTTTAAATTTGCCGCTAAACTTCCGGTTCGAAACGCCTCTGCGGATGACGTATGCGCGTGACGTAGCCCGGCGAACACGGGTATGCCTTCCACATTGAAGCCGATAGGAAAAAGCTCTGTTTTCATTTCATAATTCCACAGTATTCTGGACATCTGTGTTCGTGAATCTGTTTCAATCATGTTCATTGCATTATGGAGAAGGAAGCCAAGCAAGCAAAGAAGAAAGTTGTCGGTGCGAAATGGACGTATTTTTCGAACGTAGTCAGCAACAACAGTACACAGCCGGCGCTTCTTTGTTTACATTCCCGAAAGATGCAGTCAAGATGGAAGAACTCGGATAACAGAGACTCTAACCAGGAGGACTTTTGATTTGGATACACAGACGCCTGTAGAGAACTGGGACAACACAGACTCTTACCAGGATTACTTTGATTTGGATGACAAAGACGCAGACGTGCTACTGTGAGTATGCAGCTTTGGCTTTTTTTTGCGTATGTACGTAACTTTTTTAAAATATATAAGCTTTATGAACCTTGGGTTAGGTGAACGGTCTTTTGGGCTGAGTGATTGTGTGTGTTGATCATGTGTTTGAATTGTATTGGCGTGTTCTATGGAGCTAGGAGCTAGCAGAGGAGCTAGGAGCTAGCATAACACGTACCGTACCGTAAGTGCGCGTCACATACGTAACTTTTTAAAAATATATAAGCTTTATGAACCTTGGGTTAGGTGAACGGTCTTTTGGGCTGAGTGATTGTGTGTGTTGATCAGGTGTTTGAATTGTATTGGCGTGTTCTATGGAGCTAGGAGCTAGCAGAGGAGCTAGGAGCTAGCATAACAAACACGCAGGTGTTATTATGCAGGATTAATTTGTGGCATATTAAATATAAGCCTGGTTGTGTTGTGGCTAATAGAGTATATATATATCTTGTGTTTATTTACTGTTGTAGTCATTCCCAGCTGAATATCAGGTACCGTGAGTATGCAGCCTTGGCTGCTAAACATTCGATAACTTGACCGTATGTGCGCGTCACGTACGTAACTTTTTAAAAATATATAAGCTTTATGAACCTTGGGTTAGGTAAACGGTCTTTTGGGCTGAGTGATTGTGTGTGTTGATCAGGTGTTTGAATTGTATTGGCGTGTTCTATGGAGCTAGGAGCTAGCAGAGGAGCTAGGAGCTAGCATAACAAACACGCAGGTGTTTTTATGCAGGATTAATTTGTGGCATATTAAATATAAGCCTGGTTGTGTTGTGGCTAATAGAGTATATATATATCTTGTGTTTATTTACTGTTGTAGTCATTCCCAGCTGAATATCAGGTCACCCCCGGCTCTCACAGCATCTTCCCTATCTGAATAGCTTCCACTCCCCACTAGTCCTTCACTTGCACTTTACTCATCCACAAATCTTTCATCCTCGCTCAAATTAATGGGGAAATTGTCGCTTTCTCGGTCCGAATCTCTCTCACTTCGTGCGGCCATCATTGTAAACAATAGGGAACTTTGCGTATATGTTCAACTGACTACGTCACGCTACTTCCGGTAGGGGCAAGCCTTTTTTTTATCAGATACCAAAAGTTGCAATCTTTATCGTCGTTGTTCTATACTAAATCCTTTCAGCAAAAATATGGCAATATCGCGAAATGATCAAGTATGACACATAGAATAGATCTGCTATCCCCGTTTAAATAAAAAAAATTCATTTCAGTAGGCCTTTAACATCAATTAACATTGATGTTCATCAACATTTAACATTGTCACATTATTGATGGGAAAATTTATTTTTACACAATATGATTTGCCTGAGCGGCTAGGAGACACCGAGAGTAACAAGCGGTAGAAAATGGATTAGAAAAAAATAAATAAATAAATTTAAAAAATTAAAAATTAAATAAAAACTTTTTTTTTTAAATTGGGACTTCCTGTGGGCTGGATTTTGGATGCTGGTGGGCCGGATCCGGCTCGCGGGCCGTAGTTTGGGGACCCCTGACCTAGCGGGATAGCAAGATCAGAGCAAGTGAAAAAAGTATGTGGTGAATATTTCAGTGTTTAAATACAGTAAGAACATAAATGATACTGCAAGTCGTATCCAAAAATGTCTATGTAGACTGTAAAAAATTACCGTAAAAACTTTGGCACGCAATTGTTAAATAGCAACAGTAAAACACCGTAAAATCGAAGCAATTTTATTTGGTACATGGTGCAATGATAAGGGTGACGAGTAGATGGCAGTCACACATAAGAGATACGTGTAGACTGCACTATGAGGGCAATACGACTCAAGCAAACAACACCAACATTTTATATGTTCCATTGAAAATATAGAACATTACACACGGCGCTCAAAAATCTATCAAAATGTTTTAGTGCGACTTTGGTAAGATATGAAGCCGCACCCCTTGATGTGCTTCAATATACAAGTATTATTATGGTGTGTGTATAAGATAAGACAAATTATCTGGCGTTTTGTTTCGCCATATTATGCAAAAGCCACTTTTCTTACCTTCTGGTACCCGCTGATCTGTATTTAGGATCTGCATAAGTCCTTAAAATGTGCTGTAAAACATAATCTATGCAACATTTTGACCAAAGAACCACCATTACATGTTATGTAGACCACAAGGAAGTGTTTTACATTTAGAAAAAAATAAATAAAAATAATATGACTCCTTTACTGCGCCCTATAATCTGGTGCGCTTTATATACAGTGGGGCAAAAAAGTATTTAGTCAGCCACCCATTGATTGTCAATGGGTGGCTGACTAAATACTTTTTTGCCCCACTGTATGAAAAAAGCTCCAAAATAGGCCATTCATCGGCAATGCACCTTATAATCCGGTGCGCCCTTTGGTAATCATGCAGCCCTAGTGCCATCATATGAATAGTCTAAGATTGGTTCTGTGTGCTAGGCATGTTACGGCATCCTGAAGGTGCCGCAGGGCAACTGGTTGTGTCGGATGTGCGCCCTGGGCGTCCAGCCCAAGTGTCTGCTGTGCCCCAAGAGAGGCGGCGCCCTCAAGCCCACCCGCAGTGGAACCAAGTGGGTCCACGTCAGCTGTGCCTTATGGATCCCTGAGGTGAGCGGGCTTTTCATCAGCCTATATTACAAATATTTGATAGGATATCAAACATTTTCCACACATTAGAATAGTTTTTATCCATTTGAAATAGGGGTGTCAAAATGTACCATGTATGTATGCCTAGGGATGGGTACCCCATTAGTTACTTTTATAAGCACCATCCAAATTCTGTCGGTACTACCTGATACCAATTTACATAAAATATTTCATTTTTCGAGAGCTTTGTTACATGTGATGCCACGTCAGGTTACAAACTCAAACACTTGGCGGGCAAACAAGCGTATTCGTAGTAAACTGTCTCTAATTAATGTTGTCATTTTCCATGCAAACAAAGCCAACATGTCTGATAGAAAGCGCTCAAAAGTAAGACTGCACTATTCAAAATGTGCTAGCTCTATGCTAATTTACATTGGATATGCCATAAACATGCTACTGATTAGCATTAGCAATTTCAACACCTCCTTCCCCTAACGACAACGTTACAATCAAACTAGAGATGTCCGATAATGGCTTTTTTGCCGATATTCCGATATTGTCCAACTCTTAATTACTGATTCCGATATCAACCGATACCGATATATACAGTCGTGGAATTAACACATTATTATGTCTAATTTTGTTGTGATGCCCCGCTGGATGCATTAAACAATGTAACAAGGTTTTCCAAAATAAATCAACTCAAGTTATGAAAAAAAAATGCCAACATGGTACTGCCATATTTTTATTATTGAAGTCACAAAGTGCATTATTTTTTTTAACACGCCTCAAAACAGCAGCTTGGAATTTGGGACATGCTCTCCCTGAGAGAGCATGAGGAGGTTGAGGTGGGCGGGGTTGTGGGGGGTGGGGGGATAGGGAGTAGCGGGGGGTGTATATTGTAGCGTCCCGGAAGAGTTAGTGCTGCAAGGGGTTCTGGGTATTTGTTCCGTTGTGTTTATGTTGTGCTACAGTGCGGATGTTCTCCCGAAATGTGTTTGTCATTCTTGTTTGCTGTGGGTTCCCGGTGTGGCGCATGTTTTTAACAGTTTTAAAATTGTTTATACGGTCACCCTCAGTGTGACCTGTATGGCTGTTGACCAAGAATGCCTTGCCTTCACTTGTGTGTGTGAAAAGCCGTAGATATGTGATTGGGCCGGCACGCAAAGGCAGTGCCTTTAAGGTTTATTGGCGCTCTGTACTTCTCCCTACGTCCGTGTACACAGCTGCGTTTTAAAAAGTCATACATTTTAATTTTTGAAACCGATACCGATAATTTTGAAACCGATACCGATAATTTCCGATATTACATTTTAAAGCATTTATCGGCCGATAATATCGGACTGCGGGCGTCTCTAAATCAAACAGATGATGTGTAGTAAGTACAATATTTACAGTATAAACACTTTGTAGGACTCATCAAAAGACAAGACTTCCACATTCATCTTTATGGCAAAGACTACTTCCTGGCTACAGCAACACACAGAGGACAAACTGAAATTAATGCATACTAGCAAATGATACTAAAGAGTGTAAGAAAACTAAATATAACAACTGGACATCGCAGATAAATGTAACATTATTTTAATTGGAGTTTATTATTAAACAAATAAACATTTATTAACGCATGAACACACACAAAAGTACAGGAAATTATAACTGTTGAGTAGCGGTATGGATCCCTAAGTACCTGGGATTCAAATGTGAAAGGTGCCCATCCCTGAATACAATATTTATATTTATGGTGTAGCAGAACAGCATTAACTACAGTTTTGATTGGGCGTAAAGCACTTTTTGATTACAGTACGTTGCTATGTGTTACAGGTGAGTATAGGATGTCCAGAGAAGATGGAGCCTATCACCAAGGTCTCCCACATCCCCGCCAGTCGGTGGGCTCTGTCCTGCAGCTTGTGTGGCGAGCACACAGGAACCTGCATACAGGTGCGAGCTAGCATCATACTTCACTTTAGTACAGTGAACAAAACGGTACAGTAGTAAGAAATATTTTGATGGGCCTGCTATCTGTGATGTGAACCTCTGGCCCGGGGTTGATTGAAGCTAAAAAGCTAGCGTAAAATGTTTGCATGCTAATGTTAACATGTTATAATGGGAACCATTAGCACACTTGGCGAAAAGTATCAAAATCTCCAACTTTAGTTTTAATTATCAAAATTAGTGTTGGCATGATAACATCGGTGATGGCGGCAAGTATCAAAAGCCATGATTTTTAGGTTTAAACAAATAAATGAGCTAAAATGCTAGCATAAAACACTAGCCTTCTAATGTTAGCCTGATAACATAGTTAAAGTAAGCATACTTCTAAGATAGTGCCAAGTATCAAAATCCACGATTTTTAGGTTTAAACGTACAAAACTAACTAAATTACTAGTATATAGCATGCTAGCACCTGACCAGATAGGAGGAAATACCAAAAGTGACGAGGCAGGTCTATAAAGTTCCTACATCCTATCTGGTATATACAGTATTTGTATTTTTATATGAGTAATATAGCTAAAAAATTAAAATGCTAATTGCTTGCATGCTAGCATTTAGCAAGATAACAAGTCCTGAATGTACTGAATGTTTAGATGTTAATAAATGAGGAAACTAAGAAGAGGTAATGTCGCCTCATTCTGCTGTTTCCTGAAAAAAACCTACTATTGTAAGTAGAGATGTCCGATAATGGCTTTTTTTGCCGATATCCGATATTCCGATATTGTCCAACTTTTAATTACCGATACCGATATATACGGTCGTGAAATTAACACATTATTATGCCTAATTTTGTTGTAAAGCCCCGCTGGATGCATTAAACAATGTAACAAGGTTTTCCAAAATAAATCAACTGAAGTTATGGAAAAAAGTGCCAACATGGCACTGCCATATTTATTATTGAAGTCACAAAGTGCATTTTTTTTAACATGCCTCAAAACAGCAGCTTGGAATTTTGGGCATGCTCTCCCTGAGATAATTCTGATACCCACTACAACTATGGGAAATACTATACTTTGACTTTCACAAAGTGCATTATTTTTTATTTATTTTTAAACATGCCTTAAAACAACAGCTACAAAAACAATGAAGGCACACAGCTTCAGTCCAGAGTATACTAGAGTAATAAAGTAAACAATAGCATAGTCCTCATTTAGTGCAAGAGTGCCTGGTGTACTGTATAACAGAGAATTATAAACTGGGCTCACATCCATCTTCCGCTTGTATTCATCGTGTATCTCCTTATGATTCTTGAAGAGGTGGGAGATCAAATTGCTCGTATTAAAGGAAGACGTCTTGGTTCCTCCTCGCATAACCAACTTTTTGCAGTCATTGCCAATTGCCAGTTTTTTTATCCGTCAGAAGACACTTTAAAATAATCCCAAACCATAGACATGGTGTCGTTAGTCAGTCACAGAGCTGGCTGGCTTGTTAGCCACGGCTACAGCACCGGCAACAACACACTCTTGGTGTTGTTATGCTGCGCTCGCCGCGGTTTGATGAGGTCATCAAGCGTCGCCAGTAAACCTCTCATGCTGCAGTCGTCAACTCATGTGTTGTGTGTGGGAGAGGCGATAATTTCCGATATTACATTTTAAGCATTTATCGGCTGATAATATCTTACTAATTGTAAGTGTGCGTACCTAATCAATGGCCCAAGTGTACCTAATCAATTGACCGATTGAGGGTATTTTCCTCTTATAGTGTCGCCATGGTAACACAAATTGTTCCAAAAATGAAGTCCCACTGTAGTACCAATCGAAACCTTTCCAACGATATAAGATATGTTGGGGTTCGTTGGCCGGTTCTTACCATATTAAACACGGCAGAATAAGATAGAAGAAGCAGGAGAATAAAAGTTGAAGCAAAATTAGAAAGCATGTGAATTAGTGCTTGCTTCGCAGAAGTGAAAAGTTAACTGCTCTTTATGTTGTCATGCTTCCTTGCCGGCAGTGTTCCATGCCCTTGTGTGTCGTGGCCTTCCACGTGACCTGCGCCTTCGACCACGGTCTGGAGATGAGGACCATCCTGGCCGACAATGACGAAGTCCGCTTCAAGTCCTTCTGTCTGGAGCACAGCGGCAACTGCGCCTCCAACGGAGCGGCGACCCGACCCGACCGGCCGTCCGAGCTCGTGTCGCCGGCACATCCGGTCTCGGCGTCCGAGAAAGCTGAGCGAGACCAGCTGGAGAGGGACAAGGTGAGCCAGAGGAAGCAGAAGCTCCAGGAGCTGGAGGACGAGTTCTACCAACTGGTGGACCCCGCCGACGTGGCCGAGAACCTGGCAGTGCCCTTCACGCAGGTGCGTTGGCGAGCGGAACCATTAACGGCTTTTGGCAGAAGCGCGCGTAGCAATGATAGCTTTTTTTCTCCAAGGTGGACTTCCTCTACCAGTTCTGGAAGCTGAAGAGGAAGGCCAACTTCAACCAGCCTCTCGTGAGCTTAAAGAGGGATGAGGTGGACGACCCGGCCCAGCAGGAGCAGGACGTCCTCTACAGGCGCCTTAAACTCTTCACGCACCTCCGACAGGACCTGGAGAGGGTGAGTCCGACCCGGTGCCGCCTGTTGGTCACAAATGGAAGTATTAAAGGCCTACTGAAATTATTTTTTTAAATTTAAACGGGGATAGCAGATCCATTCTATGTGTCATACTTGATCATTTCGCGATATTGCCATATTTTTGCTGAAAGGATTTAGTAGAGAACATCGACGATAAAGTTCACAACTTTTGGTCGCTGATAAAAAAAGCCTTGCCTGTACCGGAAGTAGCGTGACGTCACAGGTTGAAGGGCTCCTCACATTTCCCCATTGTTTACACCAGCAGTGAGAGCGATTCGGACCGAGAAAGCGACGATTACCCCATTAATTTGAGCGAGGATGAAATATTCGTGGATGAGGAACGTGACAGTGAAGGACTAGAGTGCAGTGCAGGACGTATCTTTTTTCGCTCTG
The DNA here is from genome assembly GCF_033978785.1 of Entelurus aequoreus. Taxonomy (NCBI): domain Eukaryota; kingdom Metazoa; phylum Chordata; class Actinopteri; order Syngnathiformes; family Syngnathidae; genus Entelurus; species Entelurus aequoreus. Next base: position 52,877,578 of record NC_084744.1, read on the forward strand.
ACCGTAACTTAGGTACAAGCTGGCTCATTAGATTCCACACTTTCTCCTTTTTCTATTGTGGATCACGGATTTGTATTTTAAACCACTTCGGATACTATATCCTCTTGAAAATGAGTCTCGAAAACGCGAAATGGACAGTCACAGTGACTTTTATCTCCACGACAATACATCGGTGAAGCACTTTAGCTACGGAGCTAACGTGATAGCATCGTGCTTAAATGCAGATAGAAACAAAAGAAATAAGCCCCTGACTGGAAGGATAGACAGCAGATCAACAATACTACTATCAGGAGACACCGAACCAAACACTAGACCTGTAAATACACGGTTAATGCTCTGCCGCCTGTCGAAGCCTAGCAATGCTGTTGCTAATAACGCCATTGAAGCTAACTTAGCTACGGGACCTCGTCAGAGCTATGATAAAAACATTATCTCTCCACCTACGCCAGCCCTCATCTGCTCATCAACACCCGTGCTCACCTGCGTTCCAGCGATCAATGGCGCGACGAAGGACTTCACCCGATCATCGATGCGGTCGGCGGCTAGCGTCGGATGGCGCGCCTGCTATCCTCAAAGTCCTCCTGGTTGTGTTGCTGCAGCCAGCCGCTAATACACCGATCCCACCTACAGCTTTCTTCTTTGCAGCCTCCATTGTTCATTAAACAAATTGCAAAAGATTCACCAACACAGATGTCCAGAATACTGTGGAATTTTGCGATGAAAACAGAGCTGTTTGTATTGGATACAATGTGTCCCAATACTTCCGCTTCAACCGTTGACGTCCCTTGCAAACGTCATCATACATAGATGTTTTCAAGCGGAAGTTTCCCGGGAAATTTAAAATTGCACTTTATAAGTTAACCCGGCCGTATTGGCATGTGTTGCAATGTTAAGATTTCATCATTGATATATAAACTATCAGAATGCGTGGTCGGTAGTAGTGGGTTTCAGTAGGCCTTTAACAACCAGTGAATGTCCACACTGCAAAAACTGAAATCTAAGTAAGATTAAATATCTCAAATAAGGGTGATATTTGCTTATTTTCTGTCTGATAAGATAATTCTTCTCCCTAAGCAGATTTTATGTTAGTGTTTTAAGGGTTTTGGTCCTAAATGATCTCAATAAGATATTACAGTTTGTTGCTGAGATTTGATGACCTATATTGAGTAAAACATGCTTGAAACTAGAATAACAACTGTTGCAAAGCTGTGTCATTAACACTCACAAGTATAAAACTACTGTATTTTCCGCACTATAAGGCGCACCGAATTATAAGGCGCACCTTCAATGAATGGCCTATTTAAAAACGTTGTTCATATATAAGGCGCACCGCATTATAAGGCGCACCTTCAATGAATGTCCTATTTAAAAACGTTGTTCATATATAAGGCGCACCGCATTATAAGGCGCATAGAATAGACGCTACAGTAGAGGCTGGGGTTACGTTATGCATCCATTAGATGGAGCTGCGCTAAAGGGAATGTCAACAAAACAAATAGTGATTGTACTGACACTTCTACTTGCTGCTCTCTGTTCAACAACCCATTTCGCTTTGTTCCCTCGGAAACTCTGTTTAGTCTTCTTTACTTGGCGCGGGTCATCATGTTGCTTCCTCCACTTCCGCACCATTGATTCGTTAAAGTTAAATTCTCTCGCTGCTGCTTTATTCCCGTGTTCTACTGCGTGACTTATCGCCTTGAGTTTAAACTCTGCGTCGTAAGCGTGTCTCTTAATAGGAGCCATTTTTGGGTCTTTACATAAAGTTTAGGTCTCGCAACTACGGTAATCAGCCGCCGACTTCATTTTCCCCCGTAGAAGAAGAATTTCTTCTTGTAAGCAGCCGTAGAAGGGGGAAAATGAAGTCGGCGTAGTTACAGTAGTTGCGAGGTCCATATATAAGGCGCACCGGATTATAAGGCGCACTGTCAGCTTTTGAAGAAATTGGAGGTTTTTAGGTGCGCCTTATAGTGCGGAAAATACAGTACTTTTTTAAAGTAATAATTTCTTACTTCAAGCATGAAAAAAATAAATCAAAATTATGTCTCATAATTAAAACAGATGACAGCCAAATGGACTTGCTGTTTTATTTTCAATGAAACAATAGAAAATACGTACTCATATGCCGTATTTTTCGGACTATAAGTCGCAGTTTTTTTCATAGTTTGACGGGGGGTGCGACTTATACTCAGGAGCGACTTATGTGTGAAATTATTAACACATTACCGTAAAATATCAAATAATATTATTCAGCTCATTCACGTAAGAGACTAGACATATAAGATTTCATCGGATTAAGCGATTAGGAGTGACAGATTGTTTGGTAAACGTATAGCATGTTCTATATGTTATAGTTATTTGAATGACTCTTACCATAATATGTTACGTTAACATACCAGGCACGTTGTCAGTTGGTTATTTATGCCTCATATAACATACACTTATTCAGCCTGTTGTTCACTATTCTTTATTTATTTTAAATTGCCTTTCAAATGTCTATTCTTGGTGTTGGGTTTTATCAAATAAATTTCCCCAAAAAATGCGACTTATACTCCAGTGCGACTTATATATGTTTTTTTCCTTCATTATTATGCATTTTCGGCCGGTGCGACTTATACTGCGGAGCGACTTATACTCCGAAAAATACGGTAGTAGTACAGTTGGCACAGTACAGTAAACTGACAGTTAATATTTAAACATTTAACATGCACATTCAGATAAATTCCTCAAAATTACAATAAAAAAATGTTGGCCGGGGGCCGGGCTGTATATATGCGCACTAATTGACTGAAAGAGCACGCACTTGGCGCGATGATGTCATGTTATCGATGGAAAAATGCCTTTTTAGACCATATGATTTGCCTGAGCGGCGAGGAAACCCCGAGAGAACAAGCGGTTTCCTTGTTGCCTTTCTATTAAGAACAATACATTTGTTTTTAGTGTAAGTTTGCTGGTTTCAAGAAATGTAATATCATTATGTCAAGATAATGGCACTAGCATTTACTTAATTTAAGAATATTTTTCAACATATTGAGCAAAAAGGTCTCTTTTTTTTTTTTTCTACCAAGAAATGTGCACTTGTTATTAGTGAGAATATACTTATTTTAAGGTATTTTTGGGTTCATTGAGGTTAGCTAATTTTACATGTTTTGGAAAGTCTTGACAAGCCAAATTTTCTTGTTCTATTGGCAGATAATTTTGCTTAGTTCAAATAAAATACCCCTAATTTTTAAAATTATTTTCTTGTTTTTGAACACTGACTTTTTGCAGTGCACAAAATACTTTGGTATTAATGATAAACCAGCCTAGGCCATTCAGATGCATGTTATTCAATATAAAGATGTTTTTCGAAGTAATTATGGCCAATAATGCGTAATTAATAGACAATACATTATATAGCCATTCATACAATATATTACTTCAATCTGTTTTCACATTTAAAAAAAAATAAAAAATTTTAAGGTGTGTTGGCTTTTATTTTGCCATGGTGGGGCACCACTATCAATGACATGTATTTGGGCCACATCGCAGTTGTAGTGGCCCTTAGTGAAAAGCAGTTTGACACCCCTCTTCTAGTCAGACATACTTTGCTAGCGCGGCTAATGTGCCCATACAGAAAATAAATGACATTTCTTACATTGCACCAGTCCTTCCTAGGCAGACGGTTTGTGTTGTTTGTTACTTGGAGGTGCTAACTACCGGACTCGGCCTGGACCTCCTCAAGTCTTTTAGAAACTCCTTTCTTGTGACGGTGTTGAGCTGCAGTTGTCACCACCTTGTCTCGTCCCCAGGTGCGTAACCTGTGCTACATGGTGACCAGGAGGGAGAAGATGAAGCTGAGCTTGTGTGATCTGCAGGAGAAGATCTTCCACCTGCAGATCCAGCTGCTGGAAGAGGATCTGGTTGGAGGTAAGCTATATACTTTTCATTTCTTCTGTGGTGTCCCCCAGGGCTCAGTTCTAAGTCGCCTCTGTCTTTTTTATGTCGGTGCCACCATAAAGAGTTGTTGACTTTGTTACACAAATCACACGCTGCTTTATCTTGGCACCAAAACACAAATACACCCCCAGTTCTTGTCAAATAAAAAACAGCAGTATGCACCTTTTTATTTAAAGTTAAAGTACCAAGGATTGTCACACACACACTAGGTGTGGCGAAATTATTCTCTGCATTTGAACCATCACCCTTGCTCCCCTCATCTCCCAGGGGGTGATCAAGGGTGATTTAAATAAAAAGGTGCATACTGCTGTTCTTTAAATAAAAAGGTCTGTACTGCTGTTCTTTAAATAAATAGGTCTGTACTGCTGTTCTTTAAATAAAAAGGTCTGTACTGCTGTTCTTTAAATAAAAAGGTGCGTACTGCTGTTAAATAAAAAGAGGCACACTGCTGTTCTTTTAATAAAAAGAGCGTACTGCTGTTCTTTAAGTAAAAAGGTGCGTACTGCTGTTTTTTTAAATAAAAAAGGTGCGTATAGCTGTTCTTTAAATAAAAAGGTGCATATTACTGTTTAAATAAAAAGGTGCGTACTGCTGTTCTTTAAATAAAAAAGTGCGTACTGCTGTTTTTTTTATAAAAAGGTGCATACTGCTGTTTAAATAAAAAGGTGTGCACTGCTGTTCTTTAAATAAAAAGGTGCAGACTGCTGTTCTTTAAATAAAAAGGTGCGTACTGCTGTTCTTTAAATAAAAAGGTGCATACTGCTGTTCTTTAAATAAAAAGGTGCGTACTGCTGTTCTTCATATAAATAGGTGCGTACTGCTGTTCTTTAAATAAAAAGGTGCGTACTGCTGTTCTTTAAATAAAAAGGTGCATACTGCTGTTTTTTTAAATAAAAGGTGCGCACTGCTGTTCTTTAAATAAAAGGTGCGCACTGCTGTTTTTCAAATAAAAAGGTGCATACTGCTGTTTTTAAATAAAAAGGTGCGTATTGCTGTTCTTTAAATAAAAAGGTGCCTACTGCTGTTCTTTAAATAAAAAGGTGCTTACTGCTGTTTTTTAAATAAAAGGTGCGTACTGCTGTTCTTCAAATAAAAAGGTGTGTACTGCTGTTCTTTAAATAAAAAGGTGCGTACTGCTGTTCTTCAAATAAAAAGGTGCATACTGCTGTTTTTTAAATAAAAGGTGCACACTGCTGTTCTTTAAATAAAAGGTGCGCACTGCTGTTCTTCAAATAAAATGGTGCATACTGCTGTTTTTAAATAAAAAGGTGCGTACTGCTGTTCTTTAAATAAAAAGGTGCTTACTGCTGTTTTTTAAATAAAAGGTGCACACTGCTGTTCTTCAAATAAAAAGGTGCACACTGCTGTTTTTAAATAAAAAGGTGCGTACTGCTGTTCTTCAAATAAAAAGGTGCGTACTGCTGTTCTTTAAATAAAAAAGGTGCATACTGCTGTTCTTCAAATAAAAAGGTGCATACTGCTGTTCTTTAAATAAAAAGGTGCGTACTGCTGTTCTTCAAATAAAAAGGTCTGTACTGCTGTTCTGTAAATAAAGAGGAGCACACTGCTGTTCTTTAAATAAAAAAGGTGCGTAATGCTGTTCTTTAAATAAAAAGGTGCGTAGTGCTCTTTAAATAAAAATGTGCGCAGTGCTCTTTAAATAAAAAGGTGCACAGTGCTCTTTAAATAAAAAGGTGCATACTGCTGTTGAATAAAAAGGGGAACACTGCTGTTCTTTAAATAAAAAAGGTGCGTACTGCTGTTGTTTAAATAAAAAGATGCATACTGACGTTTTTTAAATAAAAAGGTGCGTACTGCTGTTTAAATAAAAAAGGTGCGTACTGCTGTTAAATATAAAGGGGCACACTGCTGTTCTTTAAATAAAAAGGTGCACACTGCTGTTCTTTAAATAAAAAAGGTGCGTAATGCTGTTCTTTAAATAAAAAGGTGCATATTGCTCTTTAAATAAAAAGGTGCGTAGTGCTCTTTAAATAAAAAGGTGCGTAGTGCTGTTCTTTAAATAAAAAGGTGCATAGTGCTCTTTAAATAAAAAGGTGCATATTGCTCTTTAAATAAAAAGGTGCGTAGTGCTCTTTAAATAAAAAGGTGCGTAGTGCTGTTCTTTAAATAAAAAGGTGCATAGTGCTCTTTAAATAAAAAGGTGCGTAGTGCTGTTTTTTAAATAAAAAGGTGTGTAGTGCTCTTTAAATAAAAAGATGCGTAGTGCTGTTCTTTAAATAAAAAGGTGCGTAGTGCTCTTTAAAAAAAAGGTGCGTAGTGCTGTTCTTTAAATAAAAAGGTGCATGGTGCTCTTTAAATAAAAAGGTGCGTAGTGCTCTTTAAATAAAAAGGTGCGTACTGCTGTTAAATAAAAAGGGGCACACTGCTGTTCTTTAAATAAAAAAGGTGCGTACTGCTGTTCTTTAAATAAAAAGGTGCATACTGCCGTTTTTTAAATAAAAAGGTGCGTACTGCTGTTTAAATAAAAAGGAGCGTTCTGCTGTTGTTTGAATAAAAAGGTGCATACTGCTGTTTTTTTTAATAAAAAGTTGCATACTGCTGTTCTTAAATAAAAAGGTTGTTGTTCAAATAAGATGCAAACACAAATAACTTTTTTCTTATTTACCGTAATTTCCGGACTATAAGCCGCACCTGACTATAAGCCGCACCAGCTAAATTTAGGGGAAAATACAGATTGCTCCATATATAAGCCGCACCCGACTATAAGCCGCAGGGTTTTGATGTGTAATTACCGTAGTATATAGGGGTTCCTGCTACCACGGAGGGGATTGTCGGGACAGAGATGACTGTTTGGGAACGCAAAGCGTCCCATTTATTAACTATAAATCTTTCAATCATTCAATCAAACTTTCACATCTTTGACATGGCGAACAGCATTCGTGCAGAGTACAAATAATACAACGGTGCAAAGTAATACAAAGTGCTCGCATGTACGTTATCAAACAGTCTTTAATCATTGTGTCATCGTCTTCCTCCTGCGTACTAAAACCACCGAAATCCTCTTCGTCGGTGTCGGAGAAGAACAGGCTGTATATAAGCCGCACCGTTGTATAAGCCGCAGGGACCAGAACGAGGGGAAAAAGTAGCGGCTTATAGTCCGGAAATTACGGTAATAATTTGCTCCTTTGAAAACGAAAAATACTACTACCACTTTTTTTGCAACAAAAAACAAAGCTTCGTCCTAAAAAACCTGTTTTCATTTCAATTGAGTTCCTCGTACCTCTCACACACAGTAAGTACCCATCATAGCACCTTCCACTTTGCACACTCCAACTCCAGTTCAAATGAGTGTTCATGTGCATCTTACATTATTAGGTTTTTTTATTCATCAAGTAAAGTTAAGTCAAATATTCCCATTTTTATATCGCGTTTATTTTTCCTCTGCGAGTAATCACTTTATTCTTTTTTTCCTCGGAAAGGGGAGGAGTCAGCAAAATGTCACTGTAAGAAAATAAAAACAACTATTCTATTTTATGCTATTATTTTATTTTCCATTCTATTTTATACATTTATTTGCTTTTTTAAAAATGTTTATTCTATTCTGTCCATTTATTTGCTTTGCTTTTCTATTTTGTTTTATATTCTATTCTGTGCATTTCTGTGCTTTTCTTCTCTATTTTCTTTTCAGTCAATCAATCAAACTTTATTTATATAATACTTTTCTTACACAGGCAAGTGGCAAACACCAAGTGCTGTACAACAAATAAATAGAAGAAGAGAAGAAAACACGGCATGGCACTTAGCATTTGAGGAAAAACGCCACCTTTGAGGCGTCCACACTGGAGAATAACTCAAATTAACGCCATCTAAAAAAATAGATTTAATATAAATATTACATTAATTAGTTAATAAAACATAACATTGAGAGAATAATAGTAGTAGTAATAATAATTAAGTTAATATTAAGATACAAAACAACACAATCAAATTATAGAAAACATAATAATTTAAGATGATCAGTAAAAAGCCTGACTAAAAGTGTGTCTTTAGCCTTTTTTTTTTTTAAATTTAAAAAAAAAGCCCTGACCCTGAAGCGGACAGGGAGCCAATGCAGCTACTTTAAAACTGGTGTAATATGCTCCCGCCGTCTGGTCCTTTTCTTTGCTTTTCTATTTTATTCTTTTAATTTCTTTGCTCTATTCTATTATTTTATTTTTTTATTCTATTTGTTTTTATTTTCTTTGCTTTTCTATTACTTCTTTTCTTTGCTATTTTATTCTATTAGCGCTACAGCCAGCAGTGGAGAGGAACATTAGGTTGAAATGATTGGTTGCGGGTATTTACTTTTATTTCAAAGCACAGGAAGTTTTACAAACAACTCTTCATGTGAGAGAAAAGTGATTCATCAAAGGGTTTTTTATTATTCACAACGAATCATCAAACATCTTTTCCGCCTCCTGATTGGTCGCCACATTTATAATAATAATAATTATTATTAATAAGCTTGTCTTTTGTTCTTTCAGGTTTGTCCAAGTCCTTCCCGTTGGACAACTCGTTGTTTGACAGCTGGCTGGCCCAGTCGGTGAAGATCACAGCGGACGACGTGCTCAGCAAGTGGACTCTGGCTTCCCAGCATCGCGACAAACATGGCCGCCTGCTCTCCGACCAGGTACTTTAGAGTAGTCAGTGTACAGCGTGGATACTCAAGTTATATACTTTAGAGTAGTCCGTATACAGCTTAAATACTCAAGTTATATACTTTAGAGTAGTCCGTATACAGCTTAAAAATACTCAAGTTATATATTTTAAGAGAAGTCAGTGTACAGCATGGATACTCAAGTTACATACTTTAGAGTAGTCAGTGTACAGTGTGGATACTCAAGGTATATACTTTAAGAGTAGTCATTGTACAACTTGTATACTCAAGGTATATACTTTAGAGTAGTCAGTATACATGCTCAAGTTATACACTTTAGAGTAGTGAGTGAAAAAGTAGTTGTTGGGAGAATAAAAGTTGTTGTTGGTAGAGTAAAAGTAGTTGTTGGCAGAATAAAAGTAGTTGTTGGTAGAGTAAAAGTAGTTGTTGGTAGAATAAAAGTAGTTGTTGGTAGAGTAAAAGTAGTTGTTGGTAGAATAAAAGTAGTTGTTGGTAGAATAAAAGTAGTTGTTGGTAAAGTAAAAATAGTTGTTGGCAGAATAAAAGTAGTTGTTGGTAGAGTAAAAGTAGTTGTTGGTAGAGTAAAAGTAGTTGTTGGTAGAATAAAAGTAGTTGGTAGAGTAAAATTAGTTTTGGTAGAGAAAGTAGTTGTTGGTAGAGTAAAAGTAGTTGGTAGAATAAAAGTAGTTGTTGGTAGAGTAAAAGTAGTTGTTGGTAGAGTAAAAGTAATTGTTGGTAGAATAAAAGTAGTTGGTAGAATAAAAGTAGTTTTGGTAGAGTAAAAGTAGTTGTTGGTAGAATCAAAGTAGTTGTTGGTAGAGTAAAAGTAGTTGTTTGTAGAATCAAAGTAGTCGTTGGTAGAATAAAAGTGGTTGTTGGTAGAGTAAAAGTAGTTGGTAGAGTAAAAGTGGTTGTTGGTAGAGTAAAAGTAGTTGGTAGAATACAAATAGTTGTTGGTGGAATAAAAGTAGTTGTTGGTCGAATAAAAGTAGTTGTTGGTAGAGTAAAAGTAGTTGTTGGTAGAATAAAAGTAGTTGTTGGTAGAATAAAAGTAGTTGGTGGTAGAATAGCAATAGTTGTTGGTGGAATAAAAGTAGTTGTTGGTGGAATAAAAGTAGTTGGTGGTAGAATAGCAATAGTTGTTGGTGGAATAAAAGTAGTTGTTGGTCGAATAAAAGTAGTTGGTGGTAGAATAGCAATAGTTGTTGGTGAAATAAAAGTAGTTGTTGGTCGAATAAAAGTAGTTGGTGGTAGAATAGCAATAGTTGTTGGTGAAATAAAAGTAGTTGTTGGTCGAATAAAAGTAGTTGTTGGTAGAATAAAAGTAGTTGTTGGTAGAATACAAATAGTTTTTGGTGGAATAAAAGTAGTTGTTGGTCGAATAAAAGTAGTTGTTGGTAGAGTAAAAGTAGTTGTTGGTAGAATAAATGTAGTTGTTGGTAGAGTAAAAGTAGTTGTTGGTAGAGTAAGAGTAGTTGGTAGAATACAAATAGTTGTTGGTGGAATAAAAGTAGTTGTTGGTCGAATAAAAGTAGTTGGTAGAGTAAAAGTAGTTGTTGGTAGAATAAAAGTAGTTGTTGGTAGAATAAAAGTAGTTGGTGGTAGAATAGCAATAGTTGTTGGTGGAATAAAAGTAGTTGTTGGTCGAATAAAAGTAGTTGGTGGTAGAATAGCAATAGTTGTTAGTGGAATAAAAGTAGTTGTTGGTCGAATAAAAGTAGTTGTTGGTAGAGTAAAAGTAGTTGTTGGTAGAATAAAAGTAGTTGTTGGTAGAATACAAATAGTTGTTGGTGGAATAAAAGTAGTTGTTGGTCTAATAAAAGTAGTTGTTGGTAGAGTAAAAGTAGTTGTTGGTAGAATAAATGTAGTTGTTGGTAGAATACAAATAGTTGTTGGTAGAGTAAAAGTAGTTGTTGGTAGAGTAAGAGTAGTTGGTAGAATACAAATAGTTGTTGGTGGAATAAAAGTAGTTGTTGGTCGAATAAAAGTAGTTGGTAGAGTAAAAGTAGTTGTTGGTAGAATAAAAGTAGTTGTTGGTAGAATAAAAGTAGTTGGTGGTAGAATAGCAATAGTTGTTGGTGGAATAAAAGTAGTTGTTGGTCGAATAAAAGTAGTTGGTGGTAGAATAGCAATAGTTGTTGGTGGAATAAAAGTAGTTGTTGGTCGAATAAAAGTAGTTGGTGGTAGAATAGCAATAGTTGTTGGTGGAATAAAAGTGGTTGTTGGTCGAATAAAAGTAGTTGGTGGTAGAATAGCAATAGTTGTTGGTGAAATAAAAGTAGTTGTTGGTCGAATAAAAGTAGTTGGTGGTAGAATAGCAATAGTTGTTGGTTAAATAAAAGTAGTTGTTGGTCGAATAAAAGTAGTTGGTGGTAGAGTACAAGGAGCTGTTGGCAAAGTACAAATAAAAATATATATAAATAGTACAATCACAACAAACACACTATGATGCAAAGTATTTATTTGGTAGAGTAAAAGTAGTTGTTGGTAGAATAAAAGTAGTTGTTGGTAGAGTAAAAATATTTGTTGAACCAGCAAATCTTTCTGTAATTTTTTTGCAGCTCCTTCAGGGCGAAAAGAACCTTCTGAATCTCATGATGGAAAAGTCCCTCGAGTCCACTTGGAAAACCCCTCAGCTGGGTCGTAAATCCCGAGGGAGCTGCAAGCCTCGTGCTCGTGGACTCCCGCTGTCCTCCGGCACCACGCCACACAGCACGCTTTTGTGCACCAGGTCTGCATCCAGTGCGTCCGCCGCCAAGAAGCTGTTGCTTGGCAAAGTGGAGGAAAAGCCAGGAGGTCAGGTGGTGCACAAGGGGGAGCGATCCAGAGGTTCCTCCAGGGTCCTACACCACCACCACCTTCATCACCACCAGACCAGGAGTTCTGACCTTCACAGGGACCCGGCGCTGCAGCCGCCCATTTCCAAAATGGACTCATGTCACATCTCGGAGGACCACGGTCCGTGGGAGAGCAACAGTGACGCGTCATCTCCGATGTCATGCTCCACGCCGCGGCTCCGCCTGTCCCGTCAGGTTAAAACCAGAATGCGGAACGTCGGTGGACCGGGACCTACTGCTAAGGACTTGTCCTTACTGGACCCTGCCGAAACGAACGGCTACTTTTCTGACGGAAAGCAGAGCGGCCGCAAACTCCGCTTGGCACAGTTGCATTCCGCCAACGAGGACCTGCTGAGGCGGAGCGTGATGGCGTCCTAAATAGGAACAGCAGACTTGTTCTTTTACTAGCGTTTTGACTCCACCTGTGCCCTGTCCAGCATCCCTGCAGCTGATTGGCTTCCTAGGAGTATTTGAATGTAGCTACTAGCGTACCGGCTAATACAGGAAACAGACTTTCAGCCTAAGTCTCAAGTTTCCGAACGTTTTGAGTCCACCACCAAGAAACACTTTGGGGCATTGTTGTAAATATTCCTACGGAGATGCTTTCAGGGTCCAAATGAACAGCAAGTGGTGTCGGAAAGCACAACTATCTAGCAAGTAGCGTTAGCACTGGCTGCTTTGTAGTTTGTGATTAGAAATGGAAAATCTTAAAACCCCTTCAGAAAAAAATTCTGATGATTTAAAAAAAAAAATATTTTGCCTAAAAAAATAATATCAAACTGTGCCTTCTCGCACCCCCCAACCCTGCGCCGCCACCTCAATCAAATGGCCGTCAACAAATTTGTAACAATCAAAGCCAGAGAACGGCCTCGGCTCTAACGAATGTCGCCGCCAGCAGGCTCATGTGGACCTTAATGAATCATTGCAGAGTGCCTAAACAGATGTAGAAGCAGCTTTGCCATCAATCAAGTCTCTTATCAGCGCAAAGAGCTTTCCTTTCAAGCCCCAAACCTCCCCCCGTCCATCAGATAAGCCGGATCGGAATGATCCATCAGGCTTGCCGGGTTGGTCCATGGATTGGTCCATCGGGCGTGCCAAAGGGGACCCTTTTTGGTCCATGGATTGGTCAATCGGGCATGCCTGGTGGGACTCTTTCTGGGAATGCCGGGTTAGTCCATGGATTGGTCCAATGGGCATGCTGGGTTGGTCCAACAGGCATGCCGGGTGGGACTCTTTGAGCATGCCAGGTTGGTCCATCTGGCATGCCGGGTTGGTCCCTCTGGCATGCCGGGTTGGTCCAATGGGCATGCAGGGTTGGTCCAACAGGTATGCCGGGTGGGACTCTTTGAGCATGCTCGGTTGGTCCAACTGGTATGCTGGGTAGAACCCTATGGACATGCCAGATTGGTCCAACAGGCATGCTGGGTTGGTCCAACAGGCCTGCTGGGTTGGTCCATCAGGCATGCCGGGTTGGTCCAACGTGCATGCTGGGTAGGACCCTTTGGACATGCCGGGTTGGTCCAACAGGCATGCTGGGTTGGCCCAACAGGCATGCTAGGTTGGTCCATCAGGAATGCCGGATTGGTCCAACGGGCATGCTGGGTAGGACCCTTTGGACATGCCGGGTTGGTCCAATGGGCATGCCGGGTTGGTCCAACAGGCATGCAGGGTTGGTCCAACAGGCATGCCGGGTGGGACTCTTGGAGCATGCCAAGTTGGTCCATCGGGCATGCTAGGTAGGACTCTTTAGACATGCCAGATTGGTCCAACGAGCATGCCGGGTGGGACTCTCTGAGCAAGCCGGGTTGGTCCAATGGGCATGCAGGGTTGGTCCAACAGGCATGCCGGGTAGGACCCTTTGGACATGCTGAATTGGTCCTTTTTGGCATGCCGGGTGGGACTCTTTGAGCATGCCAGGTTGGTCCCTTTGGTCATGCCGGGTCGGTTCTTCGAAAATGCCAGATTAGTCTATCGGACTTTTGTTGTAACTCGGCGACACGTTACGTCGTTAAAATAAAAGAAGATATTTGCTGTTTTTGTGCAGAAGGCGTTCTGTGCTTATCTCAGGGTTTAAAACAACTTTTAGAAAACGGTTTAAAAAAAAAGGTATGGAATTTAAAAAGCTACATTTTATTTTGTGTATAAAACTAAATCAACACTTTGTTTTTTAATTGTAACTAAGATTGTTGCTTATATATAAATATAAAGATGGTGACGCGTGTATGTCGACAAACTTCCATATTTGGACGAGCTCCGCGGCAACTACTGACTGGGCGCCTTCCTTCTTTGGGTCACATGATTGCTTTGGACCAATCAGCTGAGAGCGTGGTCACGTGACCGCCCTCGTCGCGAGCGAAGGTGAGCTGAAAGTGAAGCAACGTTGACGTTTTAGATGTCGTGTTATGGGGCAGTCTACTTCCTGGTTCATTGTTGCTACGCTAACGGGCTAACTCCGACACATTTGCTGCTAAAGTCAACACACACTTACACACACAACACACACACACAGCAGGTTTGGTGTAACAGGGTTTGACGCCATCGTATGCGCTCCTTACAGGTTGTTATCATTGCTGGTCCTTTCGTGGCCCGCCAGCGCCACCACTGGTAGGAATTGGGAAACCGTCAACATTTTCGGTGTTCTTCAGAGTAGCCTGACTGTCGGTGATGACATCACAGACACGTGGTAGCGAGGCCGCAAAACGTGGGCGGGGCTAAACACAGGTTCATAGCAAGCTAACTCGCTAGCTAACTCGCGAGCTAGCTAGCTACCTCGCGAGCTAGCTAGCTAGCAAGCGGCTCAATGTAAAGCCACGTTTACCTGGCCAGACGTCATGTGGCCTCTTAAGTGTACACAAAAGTACTTCCTTGGTAGTGTACACAAATGTACTTCTTTGGTAGTGTACACAAATATACTTCCATGGTAGTGTACACAAGTACTTCCATGGTAGTGTACACAAATGTACTTCCATGGTAGTGTACACAAATTTACTTCCATGGTAGTGTACACAAATTGACTTCCTTGGTAGTGTACACAAATTGACTTCCATGGTAGTGTACACAAATGTACTTCCATGGTAGTGTACACAAATGTTCTTCCTTGGTAGTGTACACAAATGTACTTCCATGGTAGTGTACACAAATGTACTTCCATGGTAGTGTACACAAGTATTTCCATGGTAGTGTACACAAATGTACTTCCATGGTAGTGTACACAAATTTACTTCCATGGTAGTGTACACAAATGTACTTCCTTGGTAGTGTACACAAATGTACTTCCTTGGTAGTGTACACAAATATACTTCCATGGTAGTGTACACAAGTACTTCCTTGGTAGTGTACACAAATTTACTTCTATGGTAGTGTACACAAATTTACTTCTATGGTAGTGTACACAAATGTACTTCCTTGGTAGTGTACACAAATGTACTTCCTTTGTAGTGTACACAAATGTACTTCCATGGTAGTGTACACAAGTACTTCCATGGTAGTGTACACAAATATACTTCCATGGTAGTGTACACAAGTACTTCCATGGTAGTGTACACAAACTTACTTCCATGGTAGTGTACACAAATTTACTTCCATGGTAGTGTACACAAGTGTACCTCTGTATAGTGTACACAAATGTACTTCATGGTAGTATACACAAGTGTATCTCTATATAGTGTACACAAAAAATACTTCTAAGGGAGTGTACACAAAAATACTTCTATGGGAGTGTACACAAATGTACTTCCATGGTAGTGTACACAAGTACTTCCTTGGTAGTGTACACAAATTTACTTCTATGGTAGTGTACACAAATTTACTTCCATGGTAGTGTACACAAATGTACTTCCTTGGTAGTGTACACAAATGTACTTCCTTGGTAGTGTACACAAATGTACTTCCATGGTAGTGTACACAAGTACTTCCATGGTGGTGTACACAAATATACTTCCATGGTAGTGTACACAAGTATTTCCATGGTAGTGTACACAAGTACTTCCATGGTGGTGTACACAAATATACTTCCATGGTAGTGTACACAAGTATTTCCATGGTAGTGTACACAAGTACTTCCATGGTAGTGTACACAAATTTACTTCCATGGTAGTGTACACAAATTTACTTCCATGGTAGTGTACACAAACTTACTTCCATGGTAGTGTACACAAATTTACTTCCATGGTAGTGTACACAAGTGTACCTCTGTATAGTGTACACAAATGTACTTCATGGTAGTATACACAAGTGTATCTCTATATAGTGTACACAAAAAATACTTCTAAGGGAGTGTACACAAAAATACTTCTATGGGAGTGTACACAAATGTACTTCCATGGTAGTGTACACAAATGTACTTCCTTGGTAGTGTACACAAATGTACTTCCATGGTAGTGTACACAAGTACTTCCATGGTAGTGTACACAAATATACTTCCGTGGTAGTGTACACAAGTATTTCCATGGTAGTGTACACAAGTACTTCCATGGTAGTGTACACAAATTTACTTCCATGGTAGTGTACACAAACTTACTTCCATGGTAGTGTACACAAATTTACTTCCATGGTAGTGTACACAAGTGTACCTCTGTATAGTGTACACAAATGTACTTCATGGTAGTATACACAAGTGTATCTCTATATAGTGTACACAAAAAATACTTCTAAGGGAGTGTACACAAAAATACTTCCATAGTAGTGCTCACAAATAAACATTTATAGTACTGTACACTACTATAATATCCTGTACTTCTATAGTACTGTACACTACTATAATATCCTGTACTTCTATAGTAGTGTACACAAACCTCTGTAGTACTGCACACTACTATAGAAGTAGATTTGTGTACATTACTACAATATACTGTACTTTTATAGTAGTGTACACAAATAGCGTTTATAGTACTGTACACTCCTTTGGAAGTACATTTGTGTACAATACTATAATATCCTGTACTTATATAGTAATGCACACAAACTTCTGTAGTACTGTACACTACTATAGAAGTAGATTTGTGTACATTACGACAATATACTGTACTTTTATAGTAGTGTACACAAACTTCTGTAGTACTGTACACTACTATAGAAGTAGATTTGTGTACATTACGACAATATACTTTACTTTTATAGTAGTGTACACAAACTTCTGTAGTACAGTACACTACTATAGAAGTAGATTTGTGAACATTACAACATTATACTTTACTTTTATAGTAGTGTACACAAATATACTTTTATAGTAGTGTACACAAATATACTTCTATAGTAGTGTACACAAACTTCTGTAGTACTGTACACTACTATAGAAGTGGATTTGTGTACATTACGGCAATATACTGTACTTCTATAGTAGTGTACACAAATATACTTTTATAGTAGTGTACACATACTTCTATAGTAGTGTACACAAACTTCTGTAGTACAGTACACTACTATAGAAGTGGATTTGTGTACATTACGGCAATATACTGTACTTCTATAGTAGTGTACACAAATATACTTGTATAGTAGTGTGCACAAATATACTTGTATAGTAGTGTACACAAATATACTTCTATAGTAGTGTACACAAATATACTTCTATAATGGCTATTTACAGTGAGGCTTCAATGCCCTCTCCTACCTTCCTTGTATCCTTCCTTCCTTTCTTCCTCAGCTTCCTTAGTCCTAGACAGGAGTCTGGGCAAGTGTGTCAAGTAGATGCTAAAAGTTTGCTGTGTCGTGCGCTACTTTTGACCTTTTTGTGTCGGATTGACTGACAAATTGCATCGTTTACTTTGTCTGTAAGAAATGACTGGCAATCATGGCTGGTCATGTGACCTGCATGGCTGGTCATGTGACCTGCATGGCTGGTCATGTGACCTACATGGCTGGTCATGTGACCTACAACAATATGGTAATAATCAATCAATGATATATTCTGTAAAAACACATTGGCAGACTGTCGTGTGCATGCCAGAGCAGCAGGTGGCAGTAACACTTTATTACAACAGTATGAGTAGTTTTCTTTTTTTTAACGTTTTCATTTCATCGTTCCTTTTTGTTCCAATGGTTCCTCCTTCGCTATCTATGAAGTAATAATTTCCCAACTTGTCATTTTCCTAACCACTAAAACGCCACATTCACACGTTCTACACTATTCTGGTTCCGATACGTTAATAAGTTTACTATTCTGGTTCCGATACGTTAATACGTTTACTATTCTGGTTCTGATACGTTAATACGTTTACTATTCTGGTTCTGATACGTTAACACGTTTACTATTTTGGTTCTGATACGTTAACACGTTTACTATTTTGGTTCTGATACGTTAACACGTTTACTGTTTTGGTTACGATACGTTAAGACGTTTGCTGTTCTGGTTCCGATGCGTAAACACGTTTGCGATTCTGGTTCCGATGCGTAAACACATTTGCGATTATGGTTCCGATGTATTAACACGTTTGCGATTCTGGTTCCGATGTATTAACACGTTTGCGATTCGGGTTCCAATGCGTGAACACGTTTGCGTTTCTGATTCCGATGCGTTAACACGTTTGCTATTCTGGTTCCGATGTATAAACACGTTTGCGATTTGGGTTCCGATGCGTGAACACATTTGCGATTCTGGTTCCGATGCGTTAACACTTTTGCTATTCTGGTTCCGATGCGTTAACACACTCCCTATTCTGGTTCCGATGCGTTAACGCTTTTGCTATTCTGTTTCCGATGTATAAACACGTTTGCGATTTGGGTTCCGATGCGTGAACACATTTGCGATTCTGGTTCCGATGCATTAACACTTTTGCTATTCTGGTTCCGATACGTTAACACGCTCCGTATTCTGGTTCCGATGCGTTAACACACTCCATATTGTGATTCCGATACATTAACACGTTTGCTATTCTGGTTCCGATGTGTTAACACACTCCGTATTCTGATTCCAATGCGTTAACACGCTCCCTATTCTGGTTCTGATGCGTTAACACGTTTGCTATTCTGGTTCCAATGCATGAACACGTTTGCAATTCTGATTCCGATGCGTTAACACATTTGCTATTCTGGTTCTGATACGTTAACATGCTCCCTATTCTGGTTCTGATGCGTTAACACACTCCCTATTCTGGTTCCGATGCGTTAACACACTCCATATTGTGATTCCGATACGTTAACACGTTTGCTATTCTGGTTCCCATGCGTTAACACGTTTACTATTCTGGTTCAGATGTGTTGTTAACACGTTAAGTATTCTGGTTATGATACGTTAACACGCTCCCTATTCTGGTTCCGATGCGTAAACAAATGTTGTACAAACCGCCATAGCAGAGGATTCACCATAGACTTGATTTTTACCAAATTAAAAAACCTAAAATCTGAGGGAAAAAATGAAACCTTGAGTGTGTTCAAACTAAATGCACTTCATATTTCACTTAAATCTTGATATTAACTGAAACGTGGTTTACACCAAGCAGTAGTTTGGTTTTCTTTGGTACAGTGCGTCTTTTTGGCATTTCCACTGAAAAGACCAAAAAACTCCAGTATATTAATCAAAAATGACAACATAGAAAGTGATTGGTGTTTGTTTTCAGCCAAGTTATTCATAATTTCACAGCGAACCGTTGCACTTTTTCTGTCAGTAGGGGGCAGCACATCACCTGAAGGTGCCGCCCTCTTCCCTCTCATGGTTGCCTCTTGAGGCACAAAGCAGTATTGCAAGTCACGTGTTTCTTTCTATGTCCTGTTTTTTTTGTTTTTTTTCTTCAAATAAGTACAACTTTACTTCCCCTCAGGATTTAAATGTAGTGTGTGCCGTTTCCTTGGCTAAACTTGATTTCCAAGCACTTGTTTTCTAAGCACTTCCAAGTTTATTTGCGTGACGTTTTCTCTTTTTTTGGTCCTCATCAGCGTCTCGCAGGCTGTCCTAATCGTCCTGAAATCCAATTGATGTTTAATATGTTGCAAGAATGTTAATAGCAAAGATAAATATTCAACATATATGGAGAGAATAAATACAAGAGCTATTTTAAATTATTTTAGCCTTTTTTTTTTTTTTGCTCTATTTATTTTCTTGTATTAGAATCTTCTTTGTAGGAGACAACTTTGTAAAGAAAGTGTATTTTTCATTCATAGTGCGAAAAAAACAAAAAAAAAAGCTATATTCTTCCTTTTTGTACAATTTCCAGGTTTTGAAGGCAGACTTTGAAAGCAATATGATGTCCGTCTTGTGACGTATCTGCATGCTTTGTGTTGCCTTAACCACCGCAGCGCCCCACTTTTGACCCCGCCCACCCTTCCACAAGCCCCACCTCTTCCGGTGGCATCCCGCCTGCTCGGGTCCATTGGCGTCAATAAAGCGATGCTTTGTGTGTCTAGGCTGCCTGTTGTATTGTCACCTTCTTCCCACTGGTGGGCCTTCTCTGCTAACCACAAATCATAATTAAAGATAAAAGTCATTTTTTATTTACTTTCCCTAAATATCTACACGTATTCATATTCTCTTCATGTCATATTATGCTCCTTCCAGCGCCAATGTTTTTAGGTTATAAAGTTTGTATCCAATCAGAATTCAGCGAGCTTATGTTGCCATGCAGTACGGACACAAACATTTGACAGACAGTTGCGATAGCCAATCAGATCACGAGTTGTTAGTAAGGGCTTCTATCTGGCCTATATTGTGTTATTGAGCTCGGTAACATAAGAACTCCATTACCCAGCATGCCACTGTAGTGAAGCGCATGCGCAGTTAAATGTACTCATGCCGGCAGCTGGATGATTTTGATTAGCACGCTGTGTCGGCCAACACCGGAAGCTCCAAATTGTGAGTTCAGATATTTTATTTTTTCACGTTTAATACGTTTTTTGCCATTTTAATTTTGACAGTACCGAATAATATATGTTTTAATTGTTTAAATGTGCCAGAGACGATCGTGATTTAGGGCTATATAAGTCAACTTTGACTGATTGACAAAATAACCCGTTTTGTACACGGTTGGTGTACAATGCCCAGTAGTGCGTAAATGTGTACTTTACTTGTACAATAATCAAAAAATACACGAAAAGCACTTAATTTAATGTCAATAAATGTTTGATATTTTATTCAAATTGATTAAATAATTGGCTTGTCAAATTGGTGCTGACAATCAAGCGTCGTCGTGTACCGCCCTCTAGTGGCCAGATCAGGTACAACGTAGATTTTAGCACCGCTTTGTGGCAATAGGCTGTCATTGCATGTGGCTTAACAAATCGCTTTGAATTATTTTCACATTTTTCAAGTAAAGCCAACATAATTTTAATCGTTAAAACAGCATAAACGTATTTATACGTCCCGATGCTTTAGTTTAGTTAACGAATCATCCCGAGGAACAAGTTTGTGTGCAACTTCCGGTTTAGCTGTTAAGAACTATGTTTAAATGGCGTCATTAATATGATTGTTAAGAAAATATAAAACATTGATATGATCTTATTCACTCCTTAGTGATGTAAAGGTAAACAAGTGTGTTATGAACCAGGTGTGTTATGGACACAGGTGTGTTGTGAACCAGGTGTGCTATGGGCACAGGTATGTTGTAAACAGAGGTGTGCTATGAACACACGCATGCTGTGAAAATACAATATTAAAATTGTTGTATTTTTTTAACAAATTAAAATTTATTTTGAAAGAGTAAAAGTCCTACTTTTGTTAAATTGATTAGTTTGTATACAACTTAAAAAGGTAAGTGCTACCTGATCAAGGTGTTGATTACCGGTAGATATGAATGGCTTTTTTGCCGATATCCGGATATTGTCCAACTCTTAATTACCGATACCGATATCAACCGATACAGATATATACAGTCGTGGAATGAACACATTATGCCTAATTTGGACAACCAGGTATGGTGAAGATAAGGTCCTTTTTTTTTAAATTAATAAAATAATTAAGATAAATAAATAAAAAATTATTGATTAAAAAATAAAGTAAAACAATATAAAACAGTTACATAGAAACTAGTAATTAATGAAAATTAGTAAAATTAACTGTTAAAGGTTAGTACTATTAGTGGACCAGCAGCACGCACAATCATGTGTGCTTACGGACTGTATCCCTTGCAGACTGTATTGATATATATTGATATATAATGTAGGAACCAGAATATTAATAACAGAAAGAAACAACCCTTTTGTGTGAATGAGTGTAAATGGGGGAGAGAGGTTTTTTGGGTTGGTGCCGTAATTTTAAGTGTATATTGTGTTTTTTGTGTTGATTTAATAAAACATGTAAAAAAATAAAAAAAATAAAAACGATACCGATAATTTCCGATATTACATTTTTTTTTAAAGCATTTATCGGCCGATATCGGACATCTCTAGTTTAGAGTATTACAGTATTCCTGTGATATAAAGACGATGAAGTACATACAGTATTATTTCATAAAGCCAGCGTGCAGAAAAAAAAACTCAAGGTAAAAAAAAAAAAGCTTTTTAAAAAAAAAAAAATCTAATTAATTGAATGCAAGCATTAAACGCTGTGGCGCCACCTGGTGGCAGCTGAAGGAGTGCGCAGCAGGTAAAAAGGAGAGGTGTTGGGATTCATGTGAAAGTCTGTAATTCATTGCAAACATTTTATTCTTATTGTTACACGTTTATATCGCACTGACCTACTTTTATGCTGGAATGAAGGACACAAAAGGACAGAAAGTGTGTGTATTATTCATACCATTTCAACAAAAACTGTCATTAAGTCAATTTTGGCATCTTCATCCCTCTGCTACTCCGCAAACATGATAATCATATGGAAAAGAAGAAGGCATGCATAAAAGTATCCACGTATCATACATTAGTATTTATTATTGGTCCTTTGACTTGCTAATGTGGGCATGGCTTCTAATGTGGACATGGTTATGCTAACTGTCATGTCCAGACATTTATTAGTTATGGATTTCCTGCTATTGTGTCATAAAAGGGAATACAATCTTCGACCCTTGAAGATGGTTCAAAAGCGTCAACAGGTGGCAGCAGAGGACAAACACGCCTTCTGACATTTGCTCTAGCAGAGAGAAGAATGAGGCGTGTGTGTGTGTGTGTGTGTGTGTATGTGTGTGTGTGTGTGTGTATGTGCAGAACCAAATGTTCGACCAATAAAAGTCTATTGGGTTCGAGTTGTACTGGTTTCTGTGGAGGCGGTGGTACTAAACATGAGGCCCGAGTATGATGAGGGGTGTGCTGTGGCGCCCTCTGGTGGTGGTGGTCGCTAGTCGATGTACTGGGACAGCCAGCGGAATCCCTCGCCGTAGCCTTGCCTCTTGAGCACGCTGCACATGAACACCTCCAGTGGTCTGGTGTTCAGCTCCTTCATGGGAATGTTGCCCTGCAGCACAAGACGGGACAAAAGGTGCTCAAACACACGAGAAAAAAACCAAAAAAAGGTCCGTGAGAGTCTTCCTCACCTTGCCCGTGGTCTGGCCGTAAAGTCCGAACATTTCTCTCAGTCTCTCCTCACTGATGGCCTCTGCTCGGTCGATCTTGTTGCCCAGGATCAGGATGGGAACGTTCCCGATTGTCTCATCCGTCATCAGCGCCTGACAACAAACATTTATTGTTACTTACAGTGCCGTACGCTTATGTACTCAACTGCAGAGAGCACCAGACATCTCTTAAGTCATCCATACGGACTGTACACTGGCCGAGAGTTAGTGGGTCTCTTGGTTGCTTTGTTGGGTCTGCTCCTGTCTCTGGCCATGCGGACAATGGCGTGGAACACCACAGTGTATATGTTGTTGTTTTTACTTTTGTAGCTGTGTGTAGAAATGTCTGGTTGCATCAGCTCTGCTCTTTTAATGTCTTTAATGTCCTTTTGTGTTCTTTAATATTTCCCTCTTACACATATGCTTGTGTGCTATGGCTATGAGTTTCCCCCCCCCCTTGGCCTCAGTCTGGACCCCCTCTCCAGAGGCCCAGGCTTAGACTGAATTAGATGATGTATTTAAGTAAATACAGGATTGAAGGCAATGTAGTATGTTAATAAATATATGATTAAAGGCCTACTGAAACCCACTACTACCGACCACGCAGTCTGATAGTTTATATATCAATGATGAAATCTTAACATTATAACACATGCCAATACGGCCGGGTTAACTTATAAAGTGACATTTTAAATTTGCCGCTAAACTTCCGGTTCGAAACGCCTCTGAGGATGACGTATGCGCGTGACGTAGCCCGGGGAACACGGGTATGCCTTCCACATTGAAGCCAATACGAAAAAGCTCTGTTTTCATTTCATAATCCCACAGTATTCTGGACATCTGTGTTGCGTGAATCTGTTGCAATTATGTTCATTGCATTATGGAGAAAGAAGCTGAGCAAGCAAAGAAGAAAGTTGTCGGTGCGAAACGGACGTATTTTTCGAACGAAGTCAGCAACAACAGTACACAGCCGGCGCGTCTTTGTTTACATTCCCGAAAGATGCAGTCAAGATGGAAGAACTCGGATAACAGAGACTCTAACCAGGAGGACTTTTGACTTCGATACACAGACGCCTGTAGAGAACTGGGACAACACAGACTCTTACCAGGATTACTTTGATTTGGATGACAAAGACGCAGACGTGCTACTGTGAGTATGCAGCTTTGGCTTCTAAACATTTGATCGCTTGACCGTATGTGCGCAACTTTTTTTTTGCGTATGTACGTAACTTTTTAAAAATATATAAGCTTTATGAACCTTGGGTTAGGTGAACGGTCTTTTGGGCTGAGTGATTGTGTGTGTTGATCAGGTGTTTGAATTGTATTGGCGTGTTCTATGGAGCTAGGAGCTAGGAGTTAGCATAACAAAGACATAGGTGTTTTTATGCAGGATTAATTTGTGTCATATTAAATATAAGCCTGGTTGTGTTGTGGCTAATAGAGTAAATATATGTCTTGTGTTTATTTACTGTTTTAGTCATTCCCAGCTGAATATCAGGTACCGTGAGTATGCAGCCTTGGCTGCTAAACATTTGATAGCTTGACCGTATGTGCGCGTCACGTACGTAACTTTTTAAAAATATATAAGCTTTCTGAACATTGGGTTAGGTGAACTGTCTTTTGGGCTGAGTGATTGTGTGTGTTGATCAGGTGTTTGAATTGTATTGGCGTGTTCTATGGAGCTAGGAGCTAGCAGAGGAGCTAGGAGCTAGCATAACAAACACGTAGGTGTTTTTATGCAGGATTAATTTGTGGCATATTAAATATAAGCCTGGTTGTGTTGTGGCTAATAGAGTATATATATGTCTTGTGTTTATTTACTGTTGTAGTCATTCCCAGCTGAATATCAGGTCACCCCCGGCTCTCACAGCATCTTCCCTATCTGAATAGCTTCAACTCCCCACTAGTCCTTCACTTGCACTTTACTCATCCACAAATCTTTCATCCTCGCTCAAATTAATGGGGAAATTGTCGCTTTCTCGGTCCGAATCTCTCTCACTTCATGCGGCCATCATTGTAAACAATAGGGAACTTTGCGTATATGTTCAACTGACTACGTCACGCTACTTCCGGTAGGGGCAAGCCTTTTTTTATCAGATACCAAAAGTTGCGATCTTTATCGTCGTTGTTCTATACTAAATCCTTTCAGCAAAAATATGGCAATATCGCGAAATGATCAAGTATGACACACAGAATAGATCTGCTATCCCCGTTTAAATAAAAAAAAATTCATTTCAGTAGGCCTTTAAAGGTGATGTATGTAAGTAAATATATGATTGAAGGCGATGTAGTATGTTAGTAAATATATGATTAAAGGTGATGTATGTAAGTAAATATATGATTGAAGGTGATGTAGTATGTAAGTAAATATTAAAGGTGATGTAGTATGTAAGTAAATATATGATTGAAGGCGATGTAGTATGTAAGTAAATATGTGATTGAAGGCGATGTAGTATGTAAGTAAATATGTGATTAAAGGTGATGTAGTATGTAAGTAAATATATGATTTAAGGTGATGTAGTATGTAAGTAAATATGATTAAAGGTGATGTAGTAAATATATGATTGAAGGCAATGTAGTATGTAAGTAAATATATGATTAAAGGTGATGTAGTATGTAAGTAAATATGATTAAAGATAATGTATGTAAGTAAATATGATGGAAGATGTAGTATGTATGTAAATATATGATTGAAGGTGATGAAGTATGCAAGTAAATATGATTAAAGAAAATGTATGTAAGTAAATATGATTGAAGGCGATGTAGTATGTAAGTAAATATATGATTAAAGGTGATGTAGTATGTAAGTAAATATATGATTTAAGGTGATGTAGTATGTAAGTAAATATGATTAAAGGTGATGTAGTATGTAAGTAAATATATGATTTAAGGTGATGTAGTATGTAAGTAAATATGATTAAAGGTGATGTAGTATGTAAGTAAATATATGATTAAAGGTGACGTAGTATGTAAGTAAATATATGATTTAAGGTGATGTAGTATGTAAGTAAATATGATTAAAGGTGATGTAGTATGTAAGTAAATATATGATTGAAGGTGATGTAGTATGTAAGTAAATATGATTGAAGGCGATGTAGTATGTACCGGTAAGTAAATATGATTAAAGGTTATGTAGTATGTAAGTAAATATATGATTTAAGGTGATGTAGTATGTAAGTAAATATATGATTGAAGGCGATGTAGTATGTAAGTAAATATGATTAAAGGTGATGTAGTATGTAAGTAAATATATGATTAAAGGTGATGTAGTATGTAAGTAAATATATGATTGAAGGTAATGTAGTGTGTGTGTAAATGTATGATTAAAGATAATTTTAGTACGTACTTAAATCTATGATTGAAGGTGATATAGTATGTATGTAAATATGATTAAAGGTGATGTAGTATGCAAGTAAATATGATTAAATATAATGTATGCAAGTAAATATATGATTAAAGGTGATGTAGTATGCAAGTAAATATGTATTAAAGGTGATGTAGTATGCAAGTAAATATGATTAAAGATAATGCATGTAAGTAAATATATGATTGAAGGTGATGTAGTATGTATGTAAATATATGATTAAAGGTGATGTAGTATGCAAGTAAATATGATTAAAGGTGATGTAGTATGCAAGTAAATATGATTAAATATAATGTATGTAAGTAAATACATGGTTAAAGGTGATGTAGTATGCAAGTAAATATGATTAAAGATAATGTATGTAAGTAAATATATGATTGAAGGTAATGTAATGTGTGTGTAAATGTATGATTAAAGATAATTTAGTACGTATTTAAATATATGATTAAAGGTGATGTACTATTTACCTAAATACATGATTAAAGATGATGCAGTATGTATGTAAATATGATTGAAATTAATGCAGTATTTAAGTAAATATATGATTAAAGTTGACGTATGTAAATAAATCTATGATTGAAGGTGATGTAGTATGTAAGTAAATATATGATTGAAGGTGATGTAGTATGTAAGTAAATATATGATTAAAGGTGATGTAGTATGTAAGTAAATATATGATTAAAGATAATGTATTTAGTAAATATATGATTGAAGGTAATGTAGTGTGTGTGTGTAAATGTATGATTAAAGATAATTTAGTACATACTTAAATATATGATTGAAGGAAATATAGTATTTATGTAAATACATGATTGAAGATGATGTAGTATGTATGTAATTATATGATTGAAGGTAATGTAGTATGTAAATAAATCTATGATTGAAGGTGATGTAGTATGTAAGTAAATATGATTAAAGGTGATGTAGTATGCAAGTAAATATGATTAAAGATAATGTATGTAAGTAAATATATGATTGAAGGTGATGTAGTATTTACGTAAATACATGATTCAAGATGATGTAGTATGTATATAAATATATGATTGAAGGTGATGTAATATGTATGTAAATATATGACTGAAGGTGTTGTATTTAAGTAAATATATGATTGAAGGTGATGGAGTATGTAAATAAATAAATGATTGAAGGTGATGTAGCATTTACGTAAATACATGATTCAAGATGATGTAGTATGTATGTAAATATATAAATATGATTGAAGGTGATGTAATACGTATGTAAATATATGATTGAAGGTGATGGAGTATGTAAATAAATATATGATTGAAGGTAATAGAGTATGCAAGTAAATATATGATTGAAGGTAATGTATCTAAGTACATATAAGATTGAAGGCTAAGTAGTATGTAGGTAGATGTATGATTGAAGGCGATGTAGTATGTCAGTAAATATGATTGAAGATAATATACTATGTAAATATATGATTGAAAGCAACATAGCATGGAAGTAAATATGACTGAAGGTGATATATGTAAGTCAATATGATTGAAGATAATATAGTATGTATGTAAACATAACTGAAGGCGATGTAGTAAGTTAGTATATTATTGAAGAGAATATAGTATGTATGTGAAAATATGATTTAAGGCGATGTAGTATGTAAGTAAATATAATTGAAGGCGATGTAGTATCCAACTAAATGTAGTATGTAGCAATCGGAGGGTTGCTGGTTACTGGGGTTCAATCCCCACCTTCTACCATCCTAGTCACGTCCTTTGTGTCCTCGGGCAAGACACTTCACCCTTGCTCCTGATGGGTGCTGGTTAGCGCCATGCATAGCAGCTCCCGCCATCAGTGTGTGAATGTGTGTGTGAATGTGGAAATACTGTCAAAGCGCTTTGAGTACCTTGAAGGTAGAAAAGCGCTACAAGTATAACCCATTTATCATTTATGTAAATAAAGATGCAGTTGAATGATTGTCTTTCGATTAGTTTTGTTTGCACTCACATCAAGTTCTGTTTTTGACTCTCCTAATCTGGAGAAATCAGCACAATCCACCAGGAAGACGATGCCGTTTATGGCAGGGAGGTAGTTTTTCCACACTCTGCGTGCTGCGTGAAGAAGAGCAAAGTAGTACAGTACACAATATGAAATACACGTAAGTGTAGTGCACCATATTAGGGGTGCGCTACCATTGATCAATATATTGACAGATCGATTTATATTCCTAAATTTCAAATATATCCATCTGTGCTCGACAAGTTTGCCTTTTGGAAGATAGGTATCGAGCCAACATCGATTTAAAAGGGAATCGCTCCATTTTATCCACACTAGAAAAAGGAAAATATTGGGAATGGCAGACTTTATATGAAGTTTAGCACTTTTAATAATAAGGAAGTTAAACGTTAGGTCTGTGACTTCATCAAAACAAACATGGCAGATAGCTGCAGTGATCGAGAAAGGTCATAAATACAACTATCATAAATTACAACACAACTTTCAGCTGCAACACAATTGTAAAAGCCATAACAAATAAACACCACGACACATAAATAAAGCCACAGAAGAGGCGGCCGACATAACATAGCAAATTACTGTGACACACCAACTTCCGGAACACAACAACTGGCACCCAGATGAAAAGTCATTTCATAAGAAAGGAAGAAATAGAAGAGATGGATCAAGGAGAACTTAGTTTATCGGGTAAATGTACTGTATTTTTCGGATTATAAATCGCAGTTTTTTTTCATAGTTTGGATTTATACTCCGGAGCGACTTATGTGTGAAATTATTAACACATTACCTTAAAATATCAAATAATATTATTTATCTCATTCACGTAAGAGACTAGACGTATATCAGCAATCGTCACACACACACACACACACACACACACGTCAACCAATAAAAATTTGGCGGGGGCGGGTCATTGCAGAAGTGCCTTGTGAAAAAAAAGATGCTACCTGCTACTACTTCTGTACCTATGAAAATGTATCATTTCAACATTGGCGGTAACTTATAAAAACTGAGAAGGGCTGCACAAAAATGGCACGGAAAAGGAAATCATATACTGCAGGTTACAAGCTGGAAGTAGTGAAATATGCAGCTGTTGTTCACTATTCTTCATTTATTTTAAATTGCCTTTCAAATGTCTATTCTTGGTGTTGGATTTTATCAAATACATTTCCCCCAAAAATGCGACTTATATTTGTTTTTTTCCTTCTTTATTATTCATTTTCGGCTGGTGCGACTTATACTCCGGAGCGACTTATAATCCAAAAAATACGGTACTCTTGAAATGTTGGTTGGAAATTGTTTTGGGGCTTTTTCTCCACCGTCACCGGCATTTGAGTGACAGACATGTTGGCCAATCAGAATCTTTGAGCACCATGTTTGTTTGTCTCTCGTTTCAAACAGAGAGAAAGAGGTCTTACTCTCTGCATCTCTCTCAGCACCAGAGCGTCTTCATTTAACTGTAGAATTAACTGGACACAGTGAGCCCTCTTTTCACTCCTTCACAATCTTTTTCTCAGTGGGCGGGGAGCCAGTTCCAGGCACACAGGAAGTAGACAAACAGACACCCTACCTACTCGCAGATTTCCACAAAGTAACAAAAATTGGGATGAAAAAAATATGATTACAAAGCCAAAAGTCCTTTTGTGGAAATATTTCAGCTTCAAATTGGGTGAGCAATATGTTAAAGTTAAAGTTAAAGTACCAATGATTTGACCCATCACCCTTGATCACCCCCTGGGAGGTGAGGGGAGCAGTGAGCAGCAGCGGTGGCTGCACCCGGGAATCATTTTTGGTGATTTAGCCCCCAATTCCAACCCTTGATGCTGAGTGCCAAGCAGGGAGGTAATGGGTCCCATTTTTATAGTCTTTGGTATGACTCGGCTGGGGTTTGAACTTAAAACCTACCGATCTCAGGGCGGACATTCTAACCATTAGGCCACATGACTAGCGAGAATGCTGTGATCACGTGATGGCAAACACAAATACAACGTCCGACCTTTGAGTGAAACTTTTATTAATAGATAGCACAGTACAGTACATATTCCGTACAATTGACCACTAAATGGTAACACCCCAATAAGTTTTTCAACTTGTTTAAGTCGGGGTCCACGTTAATCAATTCATGATATCATGAATTGATTCCCCCATTTTTACAATGGGGGGAAAAATGCACTGAAATATGTTAATTATTTATTTAAGTTACATTTTTGCTTACAGAAATGAGTGAATTTAATTTGTTTAATTCTTTATTTAGTATAACAAAGTTATTCACCTTTCAACTACAGTACAAGGGTAAACAATTTTATAGTAATGAGAAATAAGTTCATTTCCTTACAAATGGTTACCTGCATTGTTATTATACATAATGATTAAATTACATCATAAACACTGTAGTTTTTATCGGTTATTTCTTCAGTTTAACAGCATGATGCAGACAAAAGCTCTGAGTCGGTCTGCATAAAGCCAAATATTTTTGTAAGTCAATTATTGCATATTGTTTTAATGTGTGGCACCTTGAGACAATAATATCTGGACAGTCTAAAAGTAACATGTCTACCTTCACTCATTATTTTTTGCAGTTTTATGCCTTTTTAAGGATAAAAAATATAAAGATCGCAAATCGAATCGCAATCTTGACAAAAAAAATAGCAATTATGTTTGTTTTCTCAAAATGGTGCAGCCCTAGTGCAAAATATAATATAAAGATGGGTACAGTGCAGAATATAAAATAAAGATGAGTACAGTGCAGAATATAAAATAAAGTTGAATAGGCAAATAAGATGAATACACACCTTGTGCGTGGCCTCCGAGGTCAAAGGTGGTAAAGGTCATGCCAGCGATGGTCAATTCTTCAGAAGCTGCATTAAAAAGACAACAGACATGTCATGGCCGAGTAGTGAGCACTAGGACAGACATGTAGCAACTTACTTGGATGTAAAGTGGGAACATGCTGTCCCAGTCGGTCGTCTTTGAGCATGTGCAGTAGCGTGGTTTTGCCGGCGTTGTCCAAACCCAGGAATACTAACTTGCCCGACTTCTTGTACAGTCCTGCAAGGAAAAGCACACCCAGCTCTGTAAAGTTGTATGACCCTTTCTCATTCTGGCTGGAAACATTGTTCCATTGTGCTGCAAAATAAAATAAAACATTTTGAAAGTGCAACTAGCGTCCGTCCTTCAGCTGCTAGGACAGAGTTACCATGCAGCAGGCGATGTGTCAGGAATGTTGCCACAATGTTGCCACAACGAGTTCAACACAGGCTGAGTTGTTGGTGAGGCACAAAGATTGTGTATTAGATGTGCAAGGTAGCACTCCTGTTTATTTTTGTTGGCCAAACTGTTGCATTGATGGTTGTTGAAGAACAAAGCTTGTTTATTTTGACTTTATTTTCATTTGCCAAAATGCTTTGTGTTTTATATTTATATCAAAAAGTAAACACCATGTTTTTTTTACATTACTTGTTTTTTTATTCCACAAAGTAATTACTTTAATAACCATTCATGTGACATAGCATTTTGCTAATGTTTTATGGTGTATAATTAACACCTATATGACATATTTCTGCTCAAACTCTCAATGGATCTGTCCAGATACAGCATGTACGTATATACACACATTAGTACCATATTTTTCGGAGTATAAGTCGCACCGGCCGAAAATGCATAATAAAGAAGGAAAAAAACATATAAGTCGAACTGGAGTATAAGTCGCATTTTTGGGGGAAATTTATTTGATAAAACCCAACACCAAGAATAGACATTTGAAAGGCAATTTAAAATAAATAAAGAATAGTGAACAACAGGCTGAATAAGTGTATGTTATATGAGGCATAAATAACCAACTGAGAACGTGCCTGGTATGTTAACGTAACATATTATGGTAAAAGTCATTCAAATAACTATAACATATAGAGCATGCTATACGTTTACCAAACAATCTGTCACTCCTAATCGCTAAATCCCATGAAATCTTATACGTCTAGTCTCTTACGTGAATGAGCTAAATAATATTATTTGATATTTTACGGTAATGTGTTAATCATTTCACACATAAGTCGCTCCTGAGTATAAGTCGCACCCCCGGCCAAACTATGAAAAAAACTGCGACTTATAGTCCGAAAAAATACGGTACATGTTAAATGTATGTACAAAACTTTAAAAATATCTCTATGAAAATGTAAAAATAGAGATAAAGGCGTCATGTAATGAAAAAGCTGATAATGAACAAAAACACAGATATGTGTCTTTAAATATACAGATAACGTTTATCTAGAGCATTTTTATTAGATATTATAAATTATGATGGCGTCGTGTTCACACCCCAACACTGTTTTACCAAACATAATGAATAATCCTGATTAATAATTGTGATTTCAATATTGATAAAAAATAATCTTAATTATTATTTTGCCCATAATCATGCAATTTCCACATTTGTTTTTATTTATTTATAGTATTTTGTTTCTGACATATTGCTTTGTTTATTATGCTTGCTTTCATATGCACGTTCAACGTTCTACTTGAGATTCGGGTTGTTCGGTATACCGGTACTAATAAAGTACTGCGATACTAATTGATTGAAATTGGTACTATACTCCCTTTGACATGTACCGGTACCGTTCTTTGATCTAAGTGCCGTTGTGCGGAGGTGACTACAGAGCCGAGGCGCATATTGTTGAGTGTGTCAAAACGCACACACAAAATGAATACAAACAATAACATCTTGGTGAGGAAGAATGGCAAAAACAGAAATTCTACTGGTTAATACAGAGGGTGCGTCTGTCTCCAATGTTGTCCACACCTGTCGCCAACTAAAAAAGTGTGCTCTTTAACACACGTCGAGACTCCACGGGAATGAAGTGAGGTTAAATGAAGTTGAACCAAAAGCCGTTTACTCCCAGGTGAAATCTCCGGAGCAAAGTCTGTGTAGTTTGTCCGCATTATTTGTAAGTCAAACGACGCTAGTGCGCATGCGCCAGCGCTGCTGTGACTATATTTCCAGGAAGTAATCAGTGTTGCCTAAATGCATTAATAAATGACGGTTTTTCGGTAATTAAAAATGTATTGCTAACCATCGGGAATTTTACAGCAGTTTATCATTATAACGTTTACCGTTACATACCTAATATATACACACACATACAGATATAGATATACACACACACGCACACACGCACACACACACACACACACACACACACACACACACACACACACACACACACACACACACACACACACACTCTTGTATTTCTTACCTTCTAGAAACCTCCGAAAAAGGCCTACCTCTTTAGAACCACCCTTTCCAGATAAATAAATATTTGTATTTAAAACATTAATAATATATACATACTATGTAAATATAAAAAAGGTAAGCTTTTAGTTAATTATTTTAATTTTTGGTTTGTAATTGGCTTTTAATCTTCATTATTTACTTCAAGTGATTACAGTATGTCTCTATACACATTTTTTTTAAATTAATTTTGGCCATTGGGGGCGCATTACACACACTTGTTATTTCATATGTTGACCAGAGGGGGAGCACTTTTAAAACCGACAGTCAATTTGAAAAATCCCTCCTTTTTGGGACCACCCTAATTTTGATAGATTTCACCACCAGGGGTGCAAATGAGATCTCTATTTTTGTTTTTTGTAATGTGCTTAAGGCCGATGACAAACGAGTCACGAACCACAGATGGCCCCTGTGCCGCACTTTGGGCAACCCAGCTGTAGAAGCTAATCGTTAATGGCCACCATAGTCTTAGTACCGTAGTGTATTTGTTCATCCAACGGTCACATATGGGTCGCGGGTTGTCTTACGTCGTAAAATCAGCTGTTCACCTGGCGTTTTTTTGGGGGGATGAATAGGGAAGTCCTTCTATAGCTGCCGTCTTGTTTTATCATATATTGCTGCCTTTGTACCTGTCAATGTTTACTTTTGTATGCACATTAAATCAACAAAAAATCCAGACTTTGGAGCAATGTTCACAGACTCTAGTATTTGGCTCTCTATTAGATGCAATGGTTTTCCGTATTGGAACCATGATTTTGGTCCTAACTTGTTCACCGGTCCTCATATGGAAGGTACTTTTCCTTGTTCATGCCTCAAGAAGGGTAGCAATACAAGAAAACACACACACACACACACACGGGATCCAACGGTAAACGATATAATGATAAACCGCGGTAAAATTCCGGACGGTTTGGTAATACCTTTTTCTTTTTTAATTATTGAAAACCCCCATTTTAGGCGACATTGCTCACTTCCTGAAAACGCTCCGGTACCTGCGCCTCCGAAGATGGCGCATGCGCACCAGCGCTTTTGGCAATGGCAGAAAACTACACACGGACGACGCTCTTGAGATTTTGCCCTCATAGTAAAAGGACATCTGAAGTCTGGACGTATTTTAGTTTGGTGAAGCATGCCAAGGGTAAAATAATTGAGGATAGTGACTCCATCACTAGAAAATGCAGGAAAAAAGTCCCTGTGAAGGCAGGCAACCCATCAAACATGTTGAGCCAACTCCGGAACCACCATCCACAACTCCACGTCGAGTGCAAGGTACGTCAACTTGTAGCTGAATGCGTGATGGTAAGTGTTTAAAAAAGAACATGTCATTGTTTGTCTGTCTAACCTTCTCATACTTACACTTAATTGTTACATAAAGCTACTTGGTAATGTGTGCTAATAGTGAGAGCGAGTTGTGTGTGCACACGACACACACTGTAGGAGAGCAAAATGTACTTCCGTTTGTGTTTTGTGCTGTTAATGACTGTTGCTACTTTACGTTACTTTTAAAACTTAGTGTTAAATACATTTCCTAGCAGAAACACTGCAATGTGTTTTTTTTACAGGTGTAGCATTAAGGTTTGTGTGTCAGTCAAGATGATTATAATAATAATTAGCATCTAATAAATATAATAATACATTTGTTTTTCCCTTATTTGCAGAGTGGGCGTGCAGCGGACAAGTTGGATGCCACAGTGACAGTACATCATCCTCTAACAACATCACACATAGAACACCTGATGCCTTCCAGAAGCAGCTGCTTAGGTTCCCTCGTCAAACATGGCAAAAGACCTCACTGCAGTGCTGTCATATTTCATTGCCAAACTTTCACATAGTTGAGAGGTTCTCTCTGACATGTGTAAGGCTAGACCTCTCATATATGAACACTATTGTTTTACACTAGGACAAAAAGTGCAGTTACATCTTATGGCCTTTATGTGCCATCTTGCACATTTATTTGTATTTATTTATGTAATTTAGTTTCTGCCATATTACTCTGTTAATAATGCTTATGTTGCTTTTATATGCACAGTTAATTTCTACTTGAGGTACATGTAACATTTATCTACAATAATGTTTCTTTTACAAAGTATATCAATTTGAATGTTTTATTTGTTTTGTAAATAAAACTTAGTTAAAAGATTTCAGTGTAAGTACTTTTTGAACATTTTGAACACATATACAGCGTAAATAATAATAACCGTAATAAGTTTGGTCACAATAACCGTGAGATATATATATATATATATATATACACACACATAGTATATATATCTATATATATATATATATATATATATATATATATATATATATATATATATATATATATATATATATATATATATATATATATATATATATATAGATATATATAGTTATCGAAATATATATATATATCTATATATATATATATATATATATATATATATAGATATATATATATATATATATATATAGATATATATATATCTATATATATATATATATATATATATATATATATATATATATATATATATATATATATAGATAACATTATCTATAGATCGATCGATAGATAATCTATTAGGGCTGCGAATCTTTGGGTGTCCCACGTTTCGATTCAATATCGATTCTCGGGGTCACGATTCAATTATAAATCGATTTTTTTATATATATATATATATATATATATATATATATATATATATATATATATATATATATAGATATATATAGTTATCGAAATATATATATATATCTATATATATATATATATATATATATATATATATATATATATATATATATATATATATATATATATATATATATATATATATATATATATATATATATATATATATATATATATATATATATATATATAGATAACATTATCTATAGATCGATCGATAGATAATCTATTAGGGCTGCGAATCTTTGGGTGTCCCACGTTTCGATTCAATATCGATTCTCGGGGTCACGATTCAATTATAAATCGATTTTTTCGATTCTCGATTCAAAAACTATATTTTTCTGATTCAAAACAATTCTCTATTCATTCAATGCATAGGATTTCAGCAGGATCTACCCCAGTCTAGGTCCTAGAGGCCCAGTG